>NW_022987910.1:999864-1452364 GCF_902827165.1 Trematomus bernacchii
GAACAACTTGGTTTGTTTACTCACAAAGAGAAGAAAGCAGGCGAGGTGTGAGTGGAAAAGTGGACGTTTTATTGCATGTTAACTAAGTCCAAACAGATTTCTGCACTTTACAGGCCTGTAATGCAGGAACAAAGCTGCTGCCCCTGCTGTGCGACTTGTTCGTGTATGCATGGGAGAAAGACCGGGGCTGTAGAGAAATCAGTTCTAGATGAAGCATGGGCACAGGCTTAGGGATTGTGTATTTGTCTGTGTGTGTCTGTGTGCGTGTGTGTGTGTGTGTGTGTGAACATGTGTTTCAGCAGTATCTCATTGCTGCTTCATCTGGTCTTCATTTGGCTACAAATGTTTGGCTGCTTCTGTATATTATGTCTTCCTGTGTGTGTGTGTGTGTGTGTGTGTGTGTGTGTGTGTGTGTGTGTGTGTGTGTGTGTGTGTGTGTGTGTGTGTGTGTGTGTGTGTGTGTGTGTGTGTGTGTGTGGTGTGTGTGTGTGTGTGTGTGTGTGTGTGTGTGTGTGTGTGTGTGTGTGTGTGTGTGTGTGTGTGTGTGTGTGTGTGTGTGTGCGTGTCTTGATGGGTCAGAGGACAGATCTCTGTATTTGTCTTCATCTGTGTATGTCTACAGCTACATTGCACATGCTTGCTGCGTTTCCAATTATCTTGTCTGTTGTTTAATGTCCACATTCATTCTGTAGAGGTTGAATATTTTTGGGACAATTGGTATATATATAAGGCCACTACACATCAGCCTTTAAAAAGCCATGTCAACCCAAAATAACAGTTTATGGGGAGAACCCGTTAAAGCGGTAAATAAAAGAGCCTTTGAACTTGATACAGCGAGTTGGCTATCAAACTGTTTACATTTCCAGGAGTTTAAGAGGTACGTGAGTAGTCTTGTGGAGGTGTGTTTGTATCCACCTGAGTCCAATGTTCACTTTCCTTTTATTTGTTTTTAGGTTGCCATTAACTCTAGTGGGAACATGGCTATTTGGCTACTAAATGCCTCACAAGCCAGTAACTAAAGTATATTCGCCTTAACAGTTGTTGTTTTTTAACCCGGGGGAAGAAGTACTAGTTGATCTGTGGTGTCCTGACTGGCCTGTTTAACATTCAAGTTGTCATATGATCCATTGCTTATATAACAATGTGTTAGTTCAGCGGCTTCAATTAGTATAGATACGTGTAGAAAAAACACATGATGTTATGGCAATGGTTTAATCCTAGAAAATAGTATACCTATGCATGGATGAAACTTCTTCTAATAACCCAAAGTAACCTGGTTTCAAATCTCTATGAGCTTGAAAAAAATGTAGATGAGTGATTTGGAGCCGGTACGCTCACACACTGACAGTTAATTTACAGGCTAACCAAAAACATCTCTAGACAGCTGGCAAACTTTAGATTCACCTTAGGTGCAACATGTTGCCTTTCTCTTTGACATTGACCTTACTCTACCCGTAAGCGTTGAAGAATGCATAATTTAATCATGTTTGCAATTGGTGGATTTAAACAGTGTAATGTATTTCAAATGTGTGTGTGTCCTTGCATATGTTATGGGGTGTGTCAGAAGTTTGAGTGTGGCTTAAAATTGCTAATTTTTATTTCACCTCTACACTGATGCCCACCTATATACACACACTAGCAGAACAGAGGACTAGTTCTCAGGCTCTGCAGTAATTTGGGGTCAGAGTTTGGGCCCCTCGTCAATCAGCAGGTCATTAGAGTTCTTTAATGACCCCCTCCTCCTCTTCTCCTTCATTTTCTCCTCTCCTTTCCTCCACCTCCCCCCTCCATCTTGTCCCCCTTGCTGCTCGATATCCTTCAAACTACCTTGGTTTCAACCCCACTCTAATGTCTCCCATTTTATTGATGTCCTTTTTTATTTTCCGTCTTCCCCTTAAGAGTTAATCGACATATCTTTCATCCAACATTACCCTTGGCTCTCCTTTCCACCATACTTGTTTTTTTTTCACCCCCTGTTTCCATATCTTCTCCTGGGGAAGTGAACTGGCTCGGGGTGTAGGTCTGCACTGTTTCACATGTCCAGACGTTCAATTCTCTGCATTCCCTCAGATAACAAAAAACCCTAGAGTCTTTTTATCCATGTTAGCTTCTCTGTTTTTCTTTCGTCCTTTGACTTCCTCTCTCCCTTCCCCTAATCCTTATTCAAAACCGTTCTCCTCTCTTTCCCTCACAACCTCTCCCTCTTTCTCTTCCGCCATGCCTCCCTCTGTCATTCCTCTTTGACAATGAATGATTTGTCAGCAGATCAGATCCATCCTTTATGTGTGTGTCAAACTGAGAGGTCTTTATCATCTCTCAAATGACATCACACACCAAGTGACCTCTGAAACCTTGTCACCCAAAAGGTTACATTTAGATCCAATTTGTAATCTGATTTTGGCCTTGTATGCACTTTCTGTCCTTTATTATTAATAAATGGATGTCAAAAGTTGGCTGATCTATAAGAGACAAACTTATTTGATGCAAGCTTGACATGTTTTTCTTGCCTATAAGACATGTTTTTTAACTTGTTTTCTCAAAATTACCTGGTTTCTTATGTCCTTTTGTTTTTTGTCAAGCTTTGTATGCTGCTGCTGTTGTTATTATAATATAATATAATATTTCAATTGTACTCTTTTGTGTGTCCCGAGGAATTAAGTTTATATTGAACAAGTTTGCATAACACAAATAAGGTCCAAGACTATAGCTCTGTTCCCTTAATGTAGTAAGAGTGTAAAGGTTTGGAGGTCAGGGTGCATTGAAATGCAGTACCTCCAACTTTTATGACGAGAGACAGCAATCTTGACCTTTTCTTCCATAACCACAATCTTCCCATATCCTTAACTATACTGAGGTTGCAGTTCCTGGACACATATAATCTGGGGTTTTGCAGAATCGCCCAATATCAACATTCCTATCAGGCGATAGGGTTGGCTGGTAAGGTATAACAATGATCTTCTACCTGATGTGCATGTTTTTTCCCCTGGTAAGTTCCTCCCAGGCAGCACTAGTAGGATTAGAGCCATAGCTGAAGAAGGCAGGATCTATATCTACATGGAAGCCAAAAAGAAACTGCCTGGGAATCGCATTTCAGGGCACATTTAGCACATAATGGACCTCAGTAAACAGCAGTAGTTTCAGCAGTTTAGCTCTAAGTTTTCTCGTGTGATATGGCACGCATGCTGGTTAAACATTGCTTTATCATAGTTGCTGAATAAAAGATGTCATTCTCAATTACACAGTTACAGTAACCTACTGTGTTAACATTGATTAAACCTTTTTTATGTTATAAATCAGTGTGCAATGGTGACTGTACAGGCTGGATTATATGAATGTTTTCTTTGTGTTGTACTGCTGCTGCAGCCCTCCAATTAACCCCATTATATCCTTAACAATTATAAAGATGGAGTACAATAAAAAGACCAGTGTTAGTGTGTATCCATGAGTGTGCTGAATAAGCACTGTTTGTATTCTAAAAGCCCCCCACCGTCTCCACAACATGTGGAAGCAATATCAGCCCAAATGTGTTCCTCATTAAAGCAGCGGCAGCAGCGCGTATGAACATGGTCAGGATACACAGACAAATTAGCCCATTTCCCCCAACACACGTGCACACAAGAAACGCATACACTCATGCGCACACATACACATTTATACACCAAAACACATGTCTGCGTTTTTATGTTTTTATGGGCATGTGCCTGCCTAATACACATGATGCAGAAAAGCGAAATAATCACCATTTTAACAGTGTGTGTTACATAGTGTTATGTGTTTCCTTATAGAGGACAAATTAATGAAGCGAGCTACAGAAATGTGTGACTGAATGTGTAGGAATGCATATTATGTTGATGTTTGTGTATGGATGTGAGTGCGTGTAGTTGAGTATGTGTGTATGAGCAGGGGGTGATGCAGAGCCAGGCACCGACCTTGATGTAAGAAAGATTAGGAGAATCATACTGCTTTAGCTCTGCTTATTTATCTAGTTTCTGTGTGTGTGTGTGTGTGTGCCTGCATGCATGATTGTGTGTGCATGCATGTGTGTGTATTTAAACGGAAGGGTTTGGCTTCCGGCGTCCTGATTGGACAAAGTCTTAGGAAAACCCCCTCTAGTCTCATTCACTGTTGTCACACGTCTTCATAAACCTGCTAATAAACATCACATGATTTGTACGTTTGCGGACAAAAAGAATAGTCCATGAATTTCTGTATTCAAGTGTGTGTGTGTGTGTGTGTGTGTGTGTGTGTGTGTGTGTGTGTGTGTGTGTGTGTGTGTGTGTGTGTGTGTGTGTGTGTGTGTGTGTGTGTGTGTGTGTGTGTGTGTGTGTGTGTGTGTGTGTGTGTGTGTGTGTGTGTGTGTGTGTGTGTGTGTGTGTGTGTGTGTGTGTGTGTGTGCGTGCCTGCATTTGTGAGCCTGTGTGTAAGAAAGATAAAGGAGAGATGTCAGATTTATACTTTAACTTTTATTAACTGTTTATAAAGGGTTCAATCTGATTGACACTTGTTAAACATTGGCGGTACGTCAACATTTTATGGTTTTCCCATAAAATGTAGATATTTAGGGAGATTTGTCAACGCAGTAGTGTACATACCATATGTGCTTTTATAGCATTAAAACAGGAACAGGCTCAAACACACATACACTCACTGACTCACTTTTGATTCTGGTTTTACCCTACTTGGTGTGAGGAATGTTTGTTTGGACATTTTGTGAATAATAATTATAGACGTGTGTGTGTGTGTGTGTGTGTGTGTGTGTGTGTGTGTGTGTGTGTGTGTTACAGTGTGTTGTGAGTCCATTTGTGATTGGGGTGAGATGTAATCTTGGCCAGGGCTGTTAGAACACAAAACAAAAACATAAAATAACTAGATGTCCATTTAAGGTCTTGTGTCTTCCCAAATTAAAGCAGTAGGAAGAGGGAAAAGTGAAATGTGCTCACTTCAAGTTCAAACCCTCGCTCTCTTCCTATTTCCACACACCTTGCCAATTATTACATGTCATTTTGTTAGACGCTTTTATCCAAAGCGACTTACATACATTCAGTACGGTGGACAATCCCCACAGGAGCAATTTGGGGTGAAGTGTCTTGCCCAGGGACACAACGACATGCTGACTGCAGTGGGACTCGAACTTGCTATCCCCTGATTCGAAGTCCAGCACTCTATCCACTGAGCCACAGCCTCCCTAATTATAGTGTGATCTTTGATTTTGGTTGCGTAAATGGTCGGACACTGAGCCTCCAAATGCAATCTTATCAGGGTGTGAGGGGAGGGGGTTTTTAAAGATAAATGACCATCCGACAAGAAGTTCTGACGAAGTATGCAGACCGTTTACTAGCATTAAGGGAGTACAACTGCATTTCTGTGCGCAACCCTATGTTGTAAAATGAAAATAAATTAACCTTGAACCTTGACCTACTTTAACACCAACCTTTTATTCAACCCAGTCTCACGGCATTTCGTGTTATAGTCACGAAATTAATTGAATCTATTGATTCGTGTTCACCAACACGATTTTCGCATTTTTTTCGTGTCACACAGAACGATTTTAAAAGCAATGTATTTCTATTGGTAGTATGTTTCATGCCTGCAACACGTCTTTTTGTCCGGTCGGGTCTTGGAATACCAGAAGCTGTGTGGTTCATAAAAACATGTTCTTACTCAATATCTTACCCTAAGCCTAACCCTATCCCTTTTATTTTAAATTGTATAATGTCGGAGTTTTTTTGCTGTCCGCGAGGAAAATAAATGGGGCTCAGAGCCTCAGAATACTGAAATCTGTATTTTATGTCATCTTTTTTTCCTTCTAATTTGTTATTATTTGGTGCAGGCACGAAACATACTACCATTAGAAATACATTGCTTCTAAAATCGTTCTGTGTCAGAATACTGAAATCTGTATTTCTTTTTATCTGTTTTTCCTTCTAATTTGTTATTATTTACATTGCTTTTAAAATCGTTCTGTGTGACACGAACAAAATGTCGAAATCGTGTTGGTGAACACGAATCAATAGATTAATTTCGTGACTATAACACGAAATGCCGTGAGACTGTTGTTTTATTCCACAGAGGCAATAAACGTAAAGGCCAGTTAACCTGTCATGGTTAGGATATTCAGCCTGTGAAAATAGTTGCAGTCAAGATATCTCAAAGTCCTGAATGTTTCTTTTTCCCCTGAAATAAAGTCTTCCACAGACTTAAAACGTCTACAAAGTTAACCGTTACTCTGGAAAAAACTCCTTACTAATTTCCACCGAGTTAACTTAAGTTTGCAAATGATTTGAAGACGATAGAAAAAGCATATGGGGGTATTGATCTAATTTGGATTGGGTTGTAACAATGGGATATGTTTTGCAGACAAAGTGAATGGGTTTGGGAAAGAGAGCACTATGTCTCCTCTGATGTGCTGTTTACACGGGAACGCAAACGGTTGTATCTGCTACTTTTCTCTTTCGTATAGCCCGTTCGTTCACACGAGGCCGTAACGGAAACGCGGAAACGGACCCCGCAAACAATAACGGGTCCCAAGGTGGATAGATCTGCAAACGGAACGCTCTGGGGGGTCAAACGGCTCCGTGTGTACGCCCTATACGATCATTTCCTGATAACGATGAAGCCATAGCCCCACCTCTCTCTGCTGGTCACTGCTGTAGCATGGCCAGTAGCTACTGTCAGTAGCTACTGCTACTGCTACTGACCATGCTACAGATGTTAGTGCAAAATCTACAGCTCCTCTACCACAACCATCAGCAACAAGTGGACATGGAGAATTACATGAACTACATGTTGCTAAATCCACCGCGGGGCATAAACAGAAGGGCAACCATGGCAACCATGCTCGGGGGTCTTCTTCGCTGCTTTTGGTGTATTTTGTGGCGAAAGTACAGCGCCACTTACAGGCCCGGCATATGTACTACAGCGTCTCCAGTGCTCCCGAGCGGTCTCGTGTGAACGGAAGACTTTTTTGATATCGTATTCGGTTCGTTTGCATTTCGTATGCGTTTGCGTTTGCGTGTAAATGGGATCCTCTGTCCTACAGACAAACCTCCACACGCACACACAGTCAGCCGGGGGGTAATGGTGAGAGCAGGAGCTCTGGGGTCTACATTGGAGTCTGCCTGCTTTCCTACATTTTATCACATTCGGGAAACAGGCCCAAATCCCTCTTTCCTTCCTCTTTATCTCAGTCTCTCTCATTCTCTGTGTGTCTCTTTTGATGTTCTGCCCCCTTTCTGCCCTCACTTCCTTCTGTTTTGGATGTTAGACTGCATTCAATATCTGGGAAAAGCTGCGTAAAATTTGAATTTGTGTCCATTAACATTCCCTCTTTCTCTGCTCTTATACACTTTCCAACACTGTCTTTCCTCATCTCACCTTACCACTAGCTATTGTTGCTTTTTTCTTTCCTTTCGTAGAATTCTCTGCCACATCTGCCTTTTCTTTCTACAATCTGGTTTCTGTTATCTGGTTTGTGAGAAAACAAGTGTGTGAGTTTGCGTGTAGTGTACAACCATGTAAAGGACCACCTCTCCTCCCCTTCGGACAATCTTTTTGTATTTAATACAATGCTGAACTCATAGCAGTGATACCTTACCCTGCGTTCTCCTATAGAGTCTGTATAGAGGGAGGGGCTACGGTGGTCTCTTTGTGTTTTTATGTGTGTGTGTGAACAGAAACCAGGAGCTGGTATGAATTGTAAACCTTATGGACAGTGTTTAAATAGACAGACAAGATAGAAGGGTTTACAGGAAAAACAAATAGAAGGCTAGTACTTGTAGATATGACAGCGCTCGATGATTGTGAATGAGTACACAGAAAAGGCATGAGGGGTGACAGGTTTTATAGGCGCGTCTGGCTAACTGAGTTAATGATCAAACAGATGCTGGAGTCTCACTCAGTCCCCCTCTCTATCTAACGAGACAGGGGCACTCAGCCTAGACTAATGCCGCCTTTCTCCTCGCCCTGTTGTCTTCCCCTCTTCTTTTTATGACTGTTAGCAGCTTAATTAGTGGCTAAAGAGAAAGAGAGTTTGAGGAATGGAGGACAAGAAGGTGTAAGACAGAGAGAGACATCACTGTGATTATTAACTGAAAGACTTGAGCTATTAAACTTGTAGCTGCTCCACCCTTTCCTTTCCTGTACCCCTCCTTATAGCCATCCTTTCTCACATGTTCTTCCTGTGACATTTGCTGTGTACACACAAGGAACCGGGATTTTGGGAACTTCAAGTTAAGGCAGGAAATCATTTGCTTTGCAACAACCTGGTTTCTTTTAAAACCCACTTTAAAATGCAGCTGCTCAGCTATTTGACCTTGACCATTATATATGTTTAAAAGATAACTGACATGTATATAAAGTGAAACAGGACACTGCAAGAGTTTTTTTCAGCTGTGGTTTTGGCCCCGTTTCGGTTAGACATGTTTTCATTACAGTAGTGCAGCTATAAGTAATGATCATATTTTTGACCCTGACAAATTGCTGTTTAAAATATTTCTTTGACATAAAACGTTATCATGCACTGTTGTATGTACTTATTTATTCTCAGAGACTTTTATTCATTCAACATGCAGAAATACATCTTACGTCACAAAGAAATGCAGATACATAACATCTTAAATTACAACAACAGCCTGCTCTCAATCACATGCCCTCTCTAATGAATGCATAACGTAAACACTTAAACTCATGCCATTTAAAAATGATTTGAAACATTAATAGACCAAATGCCCACTTAAAGTTTGCAGTTAATTTGTCCTTTTGTTATTGGAGTCACTGAGTCATATGACAGCTCAACATGATTATAATTGGTCTAAAGTTGCTCCACGGGTTGCCATCTGAGTCAGGCTGATTAAGGCTGGGGAGCGTTGGGGCACTTGACTGTATTCTGGCACCGGAAGATAAAACTGTGGGCCAGCTTTGGCTTCTAAATGCCTGCAAATCGGGATGAGATTTGGGGATATAGAATAGGATACATTATGTTTGACAAGTATCAGGTTAGCAGCACTTATTTTGCTTCAGGTGGCTATATACATTAATCAGTGCACACAGTGAGACTTTATATCAATGTTGGTGTGTCATTCATTTCAAGCAAACATGTGAATAAATAGCTGCAGCAATGAAAGAAAGGTCGGTTTGTAGTGGCACAAGATGGGCTGTGTGTCGACTGCAGGTGGGTCCACATCAGTGTTGAGCACTGGATTTGCTTAATGAACCTAACAAAGAACGTCATCTGGATCTGTGGTCAGAGTTTAAGAACCCTGGACGACAAGACGGCACGCAAAAGTAATTTAGGAGTAAAACTACGTGGAAACGACGCTCTCATGATCCAGTCCTTCCATTCACTCTTTCTCCATCCTTCATCCTCTCATCTCTTTCTCCCCCTACTTTTCCGCTCTGCAGGATACCAATTGGCCAGACCACCTGTTGCTGTTGGCGACGGGGCCCTGACAGGAGAATGTGATTGGACGGCAAGGTCGTTAACCTCTGCATACAGAAAGTGCTGAACCCTGGCAGGAGGGGTGATGAGGACACACACCGCCTTAATAAACACACACACACACACACACACACACACACACACACACACACACACACACACACACACACACACACACACACACACACACACACACACCCCCACTGACACTTACAAATACCCCTAAAAACTAAAATTATACACACCCCACGGACACACAGACAAACACACATTTAAAGGCACTATCCCCCTCCCCTTATCCTGAAGGAACGTTTAGTAAAACAGCGATCAGCTCTATTGAGGACCAGTTTCTTTTCTCCTCTTCCCTTTGTTCACAGCTGATTGGCAATTTGTCTGGAGATGAATTAGTTAGCTGGTTTCACAGGAGAGGCTGAATGGAATAAAGACCTAAAAGCCAAAGAAATGGAGAGCTAGTTAAGAGAGAGGGAGAAGGACGGAAAGAAGAGGGGGAGTTAAAGAAAGGGAGAGGCACAGAGTGAATGAGAGTGCAGATTGAAATGGTGGATATGGCCGTCTAAAGGTTCAGAGCATGGACGGAGTGCTTCAGGCAATTAAAACGGCTCGCAGCCCCTCTGGTCCTATTGTTATGGTTGGAGGGTTTTTGCATACCTCAAAGCTTTAACGATGTTTTCTGTGGCTCCATAGGTCTCACTTTCACTGTGGCTGAGAGCAAGTGTTTTAATCTAAAAGCTTTACAGCAAATTATTTCAAGACCTCTTGAAGTTGTAACATGTCAGATCATTAATCATATGATGGGTTTAAAATGAAAGTACAAATAAAAAGTACAGGCTGGCAACTTTATAATGTATGTCTTGGTGAAGCTCTTGTTAAGCATCAACTTTGGTACAAATTCAGAGTAGGATAGGACAGGATAGTTTGAACTAATCAATAGCAAGGCTGTTAGCTAGGTTGCAAAGCTGAACGGACATTAAAAAACAAAAGAAAGACAGTTGTTAAAGATAGCTTACTCCATTTGACATTCTGTTCCCCTTAAAGCTAGCACTGTCAGGATGGCTTTCTGAGTGAACAGCGCACATTTGAGTAATCTCAAAGTCAAACTCATTCTCAAAAAAATATGCACAGCTTCAAACTACTATCAAATTATTTTGTTACACAATTTGACCATTTCAAATGTCGGTGTGACCTGGTGTGTCTTTATGCGGTTTTACAGACGTAAACAAATTGCACTCATTCAATTTCCATAATGCCTGCACATACAATATCTACCCTAACATATAGGTCTATATATGATGTGCTGAATTTGCACAGACTTGATTTGTTGTAGATTTTTTCGTTCATATTCACATTCAATCTTTTCGAGGTCAGGCCTTCATCAGTTGTCACAAGAGTTGCTTGTAGGTATAAGCTATCCGAGCATGTGAGTTTACTGTCACAATAAGCTTCCTACACACCCACACACACACACACACACACACACACACACACACACACACACACACACACACACACACACACACACACACACACACACACACACACACACACACACACACACCCAGACCCACACCCACACCCACACACACCCACACCCACACACACACACACACACACACACACACACACACACACACACACACACACACACACACACACACACACACACACACACATACACCCACACACTTCCGTTGGGATGTCCCCTATTCTGTTATTTCGGCACGGTTGACAATATAAAGCTTCCTGACAGACAATGGCTCTTCCTGAAAGGCTGTATATGATAGCCTCTGTCTCTGTTTCACTCCCATACACTCTCACACACTGAAATCACACACATACACACACACACACACACACACACACACACACACACATAACATTTCTGCTGGAATGCCATCTCTCCCTTGTTTTGTGACAATTGATACTACAAACCCTTAAAAAAAAACAATTGCTTGAAGGCTGGACATGACATCATGGCACACAAAAACACACAGTTGCACGCATAAGCAGATAATATAATAACATACAGTACTCGTGCATCAGCAAACAAGCTGCGCTCTATGTAGTCTTGATTATCCTCACATTTATCTTTTTAAATGGGTACATAAAACACTAACAATGCAAATCATATTAGACCAGATTAGTTTTTATGTCTATTGCATCACAATAAAATACAGCAAAACAGTCAATCTTACTCCACCTGTGTAAGTCTTAGTTGTCGAAATGTGCGTGTTTTGTTTTGATAAGTTAAGGTGCATGTCATACTGTCGGTGTGGTTCTGTTAAGTGTCAAGTGTTGAAATTCTAAATACATGTTTCACCGTGGTGGAATTTTTTTTCTCCATTGCTCTGTGTGTCTGTGTCTACACATGAGTGGTAGTAATTGCACAGGTACATTTTTCAGATGTCTGCCAGTGGACCACCTCATTGGGGCTGTCAGCACATACAAGGCCTGAAAACGTACAGCGGCAGAGGGGGGGGGGGGGGGGGGGGGGGAGAAGCAGGAGGAGAGGGAAATTAGATAGATACAGTGTGAGGTGAGGTAGTATGAAAGGACCAAGTTCATAAAAGATAAAGATGTGAGATTAATGATTTAGAGACATCAGGGGAAATATTGGAGAAGATGGAAGAGAAAAAGACAGGTGGTTTAGGAAAGATAGAAAAAACTAAAGAAAGACAAGAAAGAAGAGAGACAAAGAGGCAGGGTAGTTTAATGGAAAAGCACTTCTGTCATCAAGGCTGAAGCTCAAGAAATATTATACAGATCCCTCATTGTATATGGATTAGGCATAAAAAAGACACACACACAGCCCACACACATGCACAGATGCACACATGTGTCTAAACTCATATTCACACACAAAAACTTTGTTCAGAAACCCAAACAGTGAAGTGCATACTGTAGCACACATGGAGAATTTCTCATGGTCAACTTACGATGGTATGTCCCTATTTTAGCCAACCTCTGCCCCCTCTGCGTCCCAAGGCATGTTTCCCAAAAAGTTCCCGGGTCAACTCAGCCAACAGAATGTTATTACTCCTTCAAATCTCAAACTCATTATAAGTGACTCACAAGTCTATAATTGGTCCGTTAGTGCTATGTGTGAGATTTGACTGCAGTTAAATCATATAGAGGTTCAAAGTCATAATTGATTTGTAACCCAATACAGTAAACAGCAGTATGGTACACAGTACAGTCATTAAAAACACAGTCAGGCAGACGAATAGTTGGGCCGGCACCCAGAATACACAGTACCAGACAGCAGCAGGCAGACATCAGCTACATTTTAAAGGTTGTCTGGTGGTTAATCTATGTGATTCTTCACATGGACATGGACCTTAAATAGTTAGTTAGTTAGTATTTTCTCTATACAGACTAAGGCCCATTCCACACGGAGACAATATCAGTTGTATCCACTAACGTTCTTTATCGCATAGACGGTTCGTCCATACACAAAGCCGAAACGGAGCCGCGGATTTGGTGCCCGAAAACGATACACTTTGAAAACGGCTCCCAAAGTGGGTAAGTCTGGAGACTAAACGCTTGCGGCTCCGATAATTTCCTGAAACGATGACGCCATAGCCCCGCCTCTCCCCACCTCTCCTGCTCACCCCCGCGTCATTGCTGATGCGTTTCGCCAACAACAACAACAATGGCGGATCACAGGGTTGCGTTTGTGCTCCAGATGCTACTAACCATGATACAGGTTTTAGTGCAAAATCTACAGCTCCTCTACCACAACCATCAGCAACAATAATAATATAATATAATATAATAATAATAATAATAATAATAATAATCGTCATCGGTCTTATTCGCTGCTTTTAGTGTATTTTGTGGCGGAAGTACAGCGCCACTCACAGGCCCAGCATATGTACTACAGCGTCTTCAGCGTTTTCGAGCGTTTTCATGTGGACGGACACTTTCTTGAGCCGATTCCGTGTGGACGGAAGACTTTTTTGAAATCGACTTCGGTTCGAAATCCGTTTCGTCTCAGTTTCGTCTCCGTGTGGACGGGGCCTAATTCCAAGCCTGCTCTTTGGGTGGGTTGCCAGTGCAGGTTCCTGGTAGACATGGATTAAAAGCTTTAAAGCAATAGTTTGATATTTGTTTTCTTTCCAAGATATAGATGAGAAAAGGAGCATGTGTCTTTGTCGCATTCATGCTGAAACTAGATTACCACGACTCTACTGGTAGCCTCGCTGGTGGCACCCCATGTCATTTTTACAAATATAACATGTTGAATAAAAAGGTTAAGAGACAGGATATTTAGACAGAGCAAGACTGGTTGTTGGGAGTCAGGTAGTTCAGGAGGTAGAGCAACAACTGATCAAATTGGTGGTCGCTCTACCTACATATCACACTGTCCTTTGGCAAGATATAAAACTCCAAATTGCCTCCGATTAGCTAATAAATCATTACTGTATAGATATGAGAGTGGAAACAATTTCTCATCCTACTGTCGACAAGAAAATAAATAACACTATTTTTTGTAAGATTTTAAACTATACCCTCAAGGATATGTAGTCACTGTGAATTGGGATCAGCAGAGTAGCCTGCCAAACAGTGGATTGTTGTGTGGCACTTTTGACCATTTAAAGATTGATTCTTCAAATTATTTGGAGCTTTAAAGTATTCTGGAGTCAACATGTGTACACAACAGACTTTGTGGGACTTTATCCTTTTCTATAGACCAAGTAGTATGTTTCCTTGCTGAGTTAGCATGGTGCAGTGCTCAGTCAAATAAGGTAGTGTTGGAGTTAAGTTTTAGGCTTTCCTATCATTAGCTATCTAGATTGGTGGCCTTTTGCTTTGTGACCTATTATCATATTGTGTTGGTGTGGATGTAGGGATGGATGTGGTTCGACAAATTTGGTTTCATAATCTTGGATATATTGTGTTGTGGACAGACGTTATATTCCAAGACAGGCTCCAAATCATAGTCATTGAGGAATGTAGCTCATTCCATGGAAATTAGGATAATGTATATGTACTGGTGTCTTTGACAACTTGCTGACAAGGAATTGGCTGAACGGTTCTGAGCTGTAATTCAGAAACAAAGTTAAGTAAGGCAAAGTGTTGTTGAACAAAGGGGGAAAAAAGTTCAGAGGGGCTTTGAGTGTTTTCTCCCTCTTCTCCTGTTTGGCCTGTGTGTGTTTCTGTGTGTGTCCACCGTGTCTTTGCTTTATGGAGAGCAGTCAGATCAGATAATCTCTTTCACTGGCTCCTCTCCTGTTTCTCACATTATCATCCATTATCCCTCCATCTTTCTTCTCCTCCTTTCAGACCCTTTGTCATCTCTAGCCGACTCCCCCCTTCTGTCTGCCCATCTGACTCCCCGTCTAAGAAAAACGCTCACATTCTGCTGTACAATAATATCTCCCATGTGCACTCATTCTCTGTTGCCTTTATATGCACACCTGTTTACTACCTTGCTTTGTTTCTGTTTCACACACACACGCACGCACGCACGCATGCACTCACGGCATGCACGCACACACACACACACGCAGATACGCACGCACACACACACATACACGCACATACGCACTCCTTCTCTGTCCCTCTTGCTTCTTGGTAGGAAACAATGCACAGGAATTGCTGTACAATAATATCTCCCATGTGCACTCATTCTCTGTTGCCTTTATATGCACACCTGTTTACTACCTTGCTTTGTTTCTGTTTCACACACACACACACACACACACACACACACACACACACACACACACACACACACACACACACACACACACACACACACGCATGACACGCACGCACGCATGCACTCACGGCATGCACGCACACACACATACACGCAGATACGCACGCACATACACGCACATACACGCACATACGCACTCCTTCTCTGTCCCTCTTGCTTCTTGGTAGGAAACAATGCACAGGAATTGGGTGTGCAGGGTGTGGAGGGAGGTAAAGTTGCTTTTCAGAGATGTCAGGGACATCCTGTTACACACACACACACAAACATGCACACACAGACACACAAAGAGGATGTTGGCTGGACAATGGATAGGTCTCAGGAGTTTTAGTGTGGAAAGGGGCCCTTCCATACCTTGCTTTCCACTCCTTACACAATATTCCCTGCTCAGTAGTTAAAGCATTTCTTTCCAGCCTGTTATACAGTATATCTAGTTTTATAACACTTAGTATTTCAATAGCACTTATTCCACTGGATGACATATTGAAATTACTTTAACATGCCTTAAGGTCCTTAAGGACCTCGATTAAGGTAACGCAACATCAGACTTCTTCTACACACTACGGGTGTGTGTTTGAATTCAGGGCAGGTGTATGAGTGTGTGAATGAGTCTTTGTGTGCAGGGCTAGGGGAAGCAAAGAGTCAGAAGTGCAACCACGGGGTGAAGAGTTCAGAGAGAGAACAAGGAAAAAACAAAGAGGGAGAATAATGCACAGAAACAATAAATGCTTCTGAATATTACAAAAAAATAGAAAAAAATGTTTGTGTGCATTGCCAAACTATGCCGGACATCAGCCATGTCACTCATAGCTTTCATAAACTTGAAAGTCAAAGACGTCCCAATAAAAAGGTTTTAAATTATTAAAAGGGAATCAGTTTCTATTAAGGGAACATTGAGGCTCATATCTGAAAAGCAGCAACAATTTGTTGAGTATTTGATATTTTGAAGGAGATTTTTATTAAGCAAAAAGAAGCCAAACATTTACAGGCCACATTCTTAACTGTGATGATTTGCTGCACTCCTTTGTCATTTATTATGATGAATGAAATATATTTTGGTTGTGAACTGGTGGTGATGCAGTACAAGCAATGCGTATTTTTGGGCTTCAATGATAAGTGTTTTTTATTCAACTTTTTGCGTTACATAGCTTCAAATATGATCAATTAATGGTGTAAATAATCTGCAGGTTATTTTTTTATTTCATCCGTAATTTGAACAGCATAAAATTAGAGGTGGAGAGTAGAACAACTTTGATAAATGCAGATAAATGACACCACAGATTGTTTTCTCAAATCTATTCAAAAGTTGTGCAAGGTGATAGAAATGCTGTATTAGGCAACGATCAACATTTATGTGTTTTTTTGTTAGCTTAAGAAATAAATACTTTTTCTCATGCACCCTACGGTCACAATGTTTCACATGCTGCATTTTTCCCATGGTTCTCAGTTTGGCCCTGTGTTAGCTTGAGGCACCAAGATAAGAGTGGAAACTTGGGTAGAGAGTCATTCCAGCACATGGTGAGCAAAACACATCATCATGAGGTTCTGTTGCCTTTATTTAAAACATCCGCCGTGTGCAAGAGTGCCACATGGAGATGAATGGAGTTGGAGAGGCAGAGATGAGGAGAGAAAAGGAGGGGAGGAGCGATAGCAGTGCCAGGTGCTATTGTCCTGTCTGTCAGTTGCTGGAGGGGCAGAACAAAGAAACTGGTGGGCTGTGGCGTATCACATGTCCGTCTCACTCTCTCTGACTCTTTACTCTGTTATTCACTCACACACTCAGTACATTCACTCTGGGAGATGTTTGACTCCTTTGCATTTGTCTTGTCTCCCATCCCCCACTATATCTTTGTCAGTCTTGATTTTGTACCCCAAATCAACCCCCCTACTACTTCTCTTGTTTGTCCACTCCAGATTCGAACTCCATTACTAAGAAGCAGGTGGGATTGGAGCAGGTGGAAGGCAGCCCTATAGGTGCAGGACAAAAAGAAAGGCAGGAGGAGGAGGAGGAGACCCCCGACTACCCCCAGGTAAGGAGGTCACTGCAAGGCCAGCACACCCCACACCTGTCCCTTGGCGCCAGGGAGGGGGGGATAGAGAGCAATGGGGGGAGCGACACACCTGTCCCCTGGGGAACTCGCCATTGGAGGGACGAGCTGAAGAGAAATGGGGGATTAACGGTATAGAAACACACTTGACCCCTGACCTTTAAAGAGATTTGAAAGGGCATGTGTGCCTTTTTGATGTGAAGACAAAGAAATTGAAAATAGCATATTTGTTAAATGTCAGAGCAGATTTTTCGCAAGATAAACCTTTAATGTGAGCGTGCATTGTCTTTTAGCCTTAGTTCTTCCACTGACTATCAGCAGCTGCTGCAATATCCAATTGCTCGATGGCTTCTGTCATCAGCAGGCCACCCAGCTACACATCATGGAAAGCTTCATATAAAATGTTTAGCCAAATGAGACCATTGTTATGGTAACATATCAGTGCTAGGAGAGTCATACACACTGGTCCTCTGCTTTTTGTCATAATATAACTTTGAAACATTTTCTGTCAGCTTTTTGGAAGTTTAACTGATAATTGGCCTATAGAAGGGGGCTTATTTAAATGGGAATGCCTTGGCTCTACAAATGCCAACTCATACAAAGGGTTATAGCTAATCTCTTCTCTCTCCTTCTTTCCTTCTCTTCTCATCTGTTCTTCACTTTGTGCTAAAGTCTGTAAAAATCTTTGTGGGAGAATTTTCCCCTGTAAAGTTAAGGGAACATTTGTTGCTTCCAGAAACAGTCCAATAAAAACAGACCTCAGCCTCACTCTCTGTCGTCTCTTGCTTTCGCTCTCGCTCACTTTCTATCCCCCAGCCCCTTGTCATCGCTTTTAACCACACTGACCATTGTGCCTCTGATTCCCAAATGCTGATATCCAGTGTCGCACAGAAATGCAGACTTACTTCTTACAAAGATTGTAAGAATTCACTAAAACCAACCATCTTCACATGGGTTTATGTTGCATATGATCTCCAGGAGAGTCCATGTGTCACAGTGAACTTTCTCTGAGGAACATATTTCATTTGTGTTTACAAACTAAAGAATATCAAGGACATAATGCTTGATCTAATGTAGCTTCATTGTTGAAAATGTGGGGCATAATTTCCTTGTGAAAAGTGAGGTATTTTAAGCTGTTCAGGGTAGTAAGTAACAAAGTCATAAACTCTATAATTAAAAGAAAATCAGCAGCACTGATATAATAAATATGAACTATGTCTTGAACGCATTTCTTCCATATTGTTCTTTATACTACTTCATACATGGATAACAGAAATGTAACATCTCTGTTTAATCACAGACTGGTTTATTGTGAGCTGTTTGAGGATTACTACTTTGCTATCTGCTCTTTCTGTGAGGATCAGTGGAGTCTTTCTCATGTTAATCCAGTGATTCCTGACACTCTATTAGCAGGCCTGGATCAGACCGGACACCTACCTCCGAGTTGATTAGTCGGGCCTTTTGTTCAGCTGGCATTACATGTGTTTGATGAGAAAAGCTCCTGCATTGTGACTTGTTTGTTTGTATGTGTGTTTTCTGTCAGTGACAGAAATAGAGCCCTCTTGTGGTACGTTGGTCTTTTCCATTCTTTCCTCACTTTCTCCATCCCCTTTGGCATCAATTCTCACTGGGTGTTTTTCTGATAAGTCATGTTGATTCTCCAGAAACTCAGTCTGTTTTTTTTTCCATGGGTGAGATAAAAGAAAGATCTACTCACAAATGAAAACAATTTGAAACAACAACATGCTTTATGTTTGCAGGATATGAAAACGTTTCTGCTATCCCTTTCTCAAAGGATTCTTTGAAATGTCTACACGTTGCACAACATGTTTAACTTAAAAGACCAGTGTGTATGATTCAATAGCATCTAGTGGTCAGGTTGCAAATTGCAACCAACTAAATACCCCTCTGCTCACCCCTCCCTGTGGCACTACAGTACAGTACAGTGTACGGCGGATTTTGGCTAATGAAAAAATGTGAAGCGACAGTACTGTTTGGTTTGAAAAATGGCGGACTCTGCCAAAGTGGACTCGCTCCCTTTGTAGATACGATCAGCTCATTCTAAGATATTGAAAACACAACGATTCTTAAATTGAACATAACAATTGTTTCTGTTATTCAATCTAGCTGTCCCACTAAATATAGCTATCTTCAACACAGGAGATGTTATCCTACACTGTCTACACAACTGTTTGATTGGCAGATAACATGGATGCTCAGCTATTTGTTGACAGGATGCAGTCTCACATTAACCTTTGACTTCTGCCACTGGCCAGCTAAAACCTTTTGACCTCATGCTTTGTTATTTCTTTTGTTTTTTCCTTTTCTCTTTCCCCTTGTTTTGCTTCCAAATGAAAAAAGTGAAAGAGTTTCCCCAGATGGTGGTGACTGTAGAATATATGGTTTGTATTTTATTCTTCTTCTACATACCATATGTCAATTTTGGCAAAAATAAATCAGCGCTTTTTGCAGCAGTCATCCTCTATCACTAACTTCCCAGAGTGTGTGTATCAGTCTCAGCACTGCAACACTCTTTAGGTTGTAAGTCTTTGTCCTTTTGCCCTCTTTCTGTTTCCTCTTCCATTTTTCCAGCTGTTAATCAGTTTCTGCCCTCATTGTCGAAGTCTGTTCTTCACGCAGTGGATGTTCTGTCCGAGAAGATTGATATTTGTTTGACACAAATCTCTTGTAATGGTGTCAACTACCGTAAAACATTCAGAAGTTTTCTACACAATGTTTGACCACCATATGGTTCTACTTTAGCTTCTCTGTATAAGTGTGGGCAGTACCAGCACATGAGTTTCTTTATCAAAGCTAACATATTCCAAGTTTATTTGCATCTCACCTCTACTCAAACTCCATTACACCTCATTAGTAGCTGAAAACAAGACGATTTCTACAATGAATGGCCATCTGGTTACATTTAATTGAGGTGTGTGTGGTGTTCGGCTCACATTACAACACCTTAAAACCGAACTTTGACCTTAGTGATGGATTGTTCTGGTGCTTTGGTTTTGTGAGTGCCGACTTGCTCTCAAATGGATTTGTTTCTGTAAACATTGTCAAACCTACTTAGCTTTTTATATTTAAATAAAATTAAAATAAAATCTATATATTAAAAAATAAACTATTGAGTATAGTTAATACATTTGAGCACCGTTCAGAGCCAAATACGTCTAACCTTAGCTAGTCTATGCACATACAGTTGAAGCCGTTTACTCAATAAAACAACATTGTAGACAGCTGTATTGATTCAAATAGATGACAAACGACTTAATAACGCTTTCTGTCTAGACGCCATGTCATTCCAGATCTTATTATTTGCTTCAATCTAGACAAAAACATCCATTGGATTTCTTTTCTGACATTTCTTTAAAAAAAGGGTAAAAGGTTCACCCAAGTTTCTCAGAGAAATATGATGGAATTCTTTTTCTCCAACCTCCCCTCCAATAGATTCAATCTCCCAGTCTGCAGGGTCAATCTGTCTTTATATTATTTATACTAGGTGTGTGTATGTATCAGTGTGTGGGTATAAAGGCTGTGTCAGGAATAAAAAACATTAAATTACAGAGATGAAATGTTTTTGTGTGTGTTTGTGTGTGCCTACAGTACATTTGTAAAGGTTGTTAGTGTGGAGGTTGCATTAGTGTTCAAATCATTTGGACTGGGAATGATTTGGCTCCTAGTGGGAATACAGGAATCCAGGGGTCATAGGTTACCCCTCCACACACACACGCACACGCACACACACACACACACACACACACACACACACACACACACACACACACACACACACGCACACCACCACTAAAAGTGCTCCTTTCCCCAATGACCTAAAGTTTTGTTTTGTTACTCAAACTACAGACTAAAATACTTGGTGATACTCTCAAGATCTAAGAAAAACAAAAGCAAAAAGACAAGAGTGCCAGCTGTTTCCATAGCGACTAATCCTCAGGCCTCCCCGTGGCAACATACACTGGGAAGGGGGGGGGGGTCAACAGAGGGGTCAGTGGGAAGGTCAGTAGGTCCTGATCCTGATTGGGGTGAGGCTAGGGGACAATGATTGAGGGGTTGACATGGAGAAGTGTAAAGCACAGGGAGAAAGACAGTGTTGAGGGGGCATCTAACACTTGTATTGTTTCTCGCTGTACATCCTGGAGTGAAAACATCCACTGGCTTCGGAATAAGATGGGGAGAATGGAACATTTGACTGTCCCTCTGAGACGGTTTATGTTTGACATCCATCTTTATGTCTTTCCATCAACACTATTTCCAATATGTTTTCTATCATTTCTCTGCTTTCGGTTTCATGTCCTGCACTCTCTCAAACCCAGGTGCACTGTTGGAGCTATACCTTGATTTATGTTATTTAATAATTAAATTTTTACTTTCTTGCCGTCTTTGTTTGTAGTAATTTATAATTGTTTATTGGAATTTTTTGATTTTTTGTTTTGTTTAATTAAAGTGTAATGTATGCCTGGTGATGAGTATTTATTGGAGACAGGTGGAGGTGGGTAACGCACACGTATAGGCAAAAGGAAAGGAACAGGGCAGGAACACCTTTGCTCTTTGTAATTTTTTGATTGGAATAAACTGCATGAACTACATTCTTGCGAGGAGTTTGATTATTCCCCTGCGTAAGATTTGGTGGCTGGTGCCTCAGCTGTAGTTTTATTTTTGTAGTTAATTTTATGTTTTACTTTTTTATGTTTTTGCCGCGACATGCATAACTAAATATGTATTATACAACATTTGGGATGATGTTCTCTTTTCAAAGGCCACTTGGAGGACACAATAGGAGCACTTTTATTTTTAATGTGAATAAAAAACAATTAAACTCCATTATCCACACTTTAAAAACAAATACAAAAATAAAATATTAGCATTGACAAAACTGGCAACCTGAGAGGCGTCAGTCCTGTTGATATACAGAAGAACATGTTTTAATAGCATTTGTAAACGTGATAATTTTCCCATAATTTAAAAAAACATATTTCAAATACATATACAAAAATGTTATCCATGAAAATGTAACTACAATCAAATCGCACTTTTAAAAATGTAATCTGAGCTGGGTAAAGATGCTTATTTTTTGGAATCGGATTACTTAATCCTGTTAAATCATTTACCATATGTATGCACTCACTGATCCATGCAGGCCTGTTTAGCGTCATGCTATAATGCAGCAGTGTCTTTAAAGCACAGGTTTGTAGGAGGAGTTTTGTCTCAAATGTATGCAGGTTACTCTTCATTTTGAACTGTAGGTGAGCGTAGGCATTCAAGTCTGTGTAAGCTAAATAAAAAAGGGAAGTCATGGTTGCCATGGCTGATGTCACGGTTGCATTGGGAGTGGCGTTGAGTTTGCCTGCTGACGTTAGAAAGCACTTAAAAGAGTTTTGTCCTCTAATCTCAGGGCTCTCGAGAGTAGTTCAAGCCAGCAAAGGTTAAAAAAAGGTCTGTGGCTTCTATGATGATGAGTAAAAAATGAAATCTGTGTTGACTAAGAACACAAGTGCATCACTCTCGCACTGTGTTCAAACACTTCTCCACTTTAAACAGAACGTCTGTTCACAATACTCATGCTCCCACCAGGTGTTGACAATGTACGGCTGTCCTATTTCATACACATGACACCTAAATATGTCAGAGCAGGAGTGTTTAGTAAGAAAAATGAGTAAGGAACATGCAGATAATTCCTGTTGACTATTTAAATGAGTAATGCTGAACAGACAGCTGTGCAGATTAATCGGTTTAAGCTGTTTTGCTCTACAGACATTTACATGTTTTACTGACAAATTACTAATGTGTCTATACTCTATCAACAGATTACACACTGTGTGAACAGTTAGTTTCTTGATATGTACAATATTAGTGTTACCAAACATGACTGTGTTTATGCTTTGCATCAAACATGTTGGTAGTTTAATAGACAGCTTGCATTTGAAACCCACGTTGCCATGCTAAATATTTAGCATGTCGCATCTCTATGTAACTTTTGGATCAGCTTCCAGGCTTAAGTCATAATGATGTGATCGTGGAGTGAGAGCATCTAGAGGGAGAAGTGTGAACATGTCCTGTGGCAGAGGATAGATTAAAAGACATCGGGTTACACACACACACACACACACACACACACACTGAGTAGTGAGATACAGGGTTTTAAGTATGTCATATACACTATTAAGATATAATGTACTTTTTTGTGTTTGTGGTTCTATGACAGTATACATATATGAAGTGGCTGAAAAATAGATATTAAGGACTATCAGAAGGACAAAAGGGCTATTTATACCATTTGGTCATTGTCTGGTGATTACATTTTACATTGAAACTCCAAATCCAACAATATATTCAAGTACTGACTTCCTGTAAATGGAAACGTGTCTGTTGAAAGTTGGTAGATTATCACATTTGTAAACTGCTTCTATGAGAGTGGAACTGCAACACAGAGTCTCTGCTATGTTTTGACAAAAAATACATAAAAACAGACAATAATATCTGCTTCAGGTGAAAACAGGACATGTATATTCATTGTGTGTTGAAACAATTACTGTTTGCAAAATGCTGAACATTACAATAAACTACAGAGAATGTAATAGGTCACAAGACTACTTTGAGAAGTTTCTGTGGAAGTTTCACTACTCTCTTTCTGTTGTCAAAACGTCACACTTGAAATCCATCATAACTGACATGAAACTGACCACAGTTTCTATTTTCTTTCGTTTCCTGTTCTGGTTTTCTTTTATTTTTTACCCCCCACGTATTGCAATTCAGCAAAAGTTATTTTGAATCTTTTGCTCTACGGACTGTGTGAATAGAGAGTTCCATAAAAAGATGATCATATGCACATTCACACTTGAAGTCAACAATGGTATTTCATCAAAACACACACACACACACACACACACACACACACACACACACACACACACACACACACACACACACACACACACACACACACACACTCTCCCTCTGTAGCTGTGAGCAGTTCTCCTACTCCTGTCTTATTAGGAAGAAAGAGGATAAGTAATATGATACATGAGAGTTAATGTAGGTGTAGGTCATGGTGGCTTATCATGTGTCTGTCATCCTGAATGGGGCGAAAAATCCTGCACTAAAAGTCAAAATGTATAGTCGTTGAATGAATCCTTCCAATAATGCATGTAACTCTGCCTCTGCGGTTTAATAGTTAAGCCGGTCACAAAAGTCACAATGCCTGCTTCTCAATCAAAATGGATTTTAGCTGCAGTTTCTGTCTTCACTTTTGGAATGTGCCAAATGAGGAATGTTTACGCTAGTGCTAGCAGTTGAGTGTTTTGGTTTAGCTTAGCTTATAGACTATAAACAAGGTACAACAGCTAGCCTAATGG
This sequence comes from Trematomus bernacchii, assembly GCF_902827165.1. Lineage (NCBI taxonomy): Eukaryota > Metazoa > Chordata > Actinopteri > Perciformes > Nototheniidae > Trematomus > Trematomus bernacchii. The sequence goes on from NW_022987910.1 coordinate 1,024,465, forward strand.
CGCGTTTCCACTACAGCGCGGAGCACGGTTTAAGAGGGCTGTGACGTCAGCGGCCCGTCTTTGGTTGCGTTTCCACTTGGCCTAGTACCGGCCGGCGGGTCCTAATTCACAGTTTTTCTGGCCTCATAAAATCGCGGGTCTAGGGCCAGAGACAACTAGGCTGAGTCGGGCTGAGTATGCTAAACTAGAGAGAGCATCGCTGGCAAGGGGGCAACAACTACAACAAGATGGACATATTTGACCGTGATTTAATTGTAATACACGTTTCAAAATGATGCCGAAGTAACAACATACTGATACCGGTTAGTAAAAACCATGAATTAATGCTTTGTCAAGTCTGCAGACAGACGGCAGGCAAAAAACCTTTTAAAATGCGTGTGTTCTAAATGGAGATTGGCTAAGCTAACGCAGTATATGCTCCGACCGTCCACACTCACAACAACGGCCTATACAGACATAAATAAAGCAGCGACTGTATTCACCATGACACAGGCAGTCTGTGGTTTGTACTTGTTTAACTTTTGTCTAGTTTCTGAACATATATGAGGAGCTGTGAGCTCTGAGTGCTAACAGCTAACGGCTGTGTTGTTTTTCTGGGGTTCTCTGAAGATCACGTCACGGCTCCGCCTACACTGCGTTACTATAGATACTACCCCAGTTCCTAAACTGTAATGGAAATGCGCCATAAAGTGAGCCAGTCCTAACGAGGCCCAGCCATACCGAGCGGGGCCGAGCGAGGCCGTGTAGTGGAAACGCGCCATGACTGTCAAAAGGTGACAAAAACCCATCAACTAACTTGCTTATGGAGCCTTGTTATTGCTGTGAGGTTGCAATGTTACCAGCCATGACTAAAGAAAGCCAATGTTGTGCAGTACATGAGACCAAACGTACAATACCAATTACTTGTATATAGACTCTCCTTGCACTATTTCTATCCTATTTTATCTGTATTTACTTGCACTATTTTAACTATTGTATCTGTTTTATTGTGTTGCACTGTTGGAGGAGCCTGTGACCTAAGATTTACATTTATATATCTACACTGTAGCTATGTACAAATGACAATAAAAGAGCTTCCGTTGCTCCAAGTCTTTGTGCTAAGCTGACAGGCTCTTCGTTTTAGCTAAATAGAATGGTATCAATCTTAACGTACAACTCAAAGCGTTAAAAAAAAGAGCTAAACTATTGCTCTTAAGTTGATCTCTAAAGTGTGATGGAACAATTTGGGAAATCAATATTGACTTATGGTTGTTGTTTTCACTTTTGCTCACCAACAGATTTGTTTAACCCTGCATTCCTAGATCTCTGCATTTAACAGTATTATCACAACTGAAGGACTAATGTCAATAACTTACAAAAAAGATACAAGCTATAATAAGGGAAGTCGTTTTTGCATTCTACCCTGTGACGTCACGACAAGTTCACAACAGGGGAATGTCTGACTTTTCAGATTCTGTGACAGCGCCCTGGGTTATTTTCCAATTTGGTCAAATTATGCGTCAGAAAGTAGCTCATGGGTTATTCAGATTGGCTTCTACTGTTGCTGTGCACTGACCCAATAATGCCTATGTTAAATCTGACATCTGGACCCAATGTTGAAAGAAGCTGCACTTAAGCAACGCAGAGACACAAAAAGAGACAGACAGAGACTTCAATGGTGAGCTACTTGTTTGATCACCCAAGGGAACAGTGGTTCAAAAATGAGGCAGATGAATGTGTGTGTGGGAAAAAGCAGAGAGGAAAGAGAAAGTGAAGGAGAAAAGGAGGTAACTGGTGAAGGTAGAGAAAGGTGAGAAGACTGGAGAGTCATCTGTGGTTCCCATGGTCCAGAGAATGAACTGCTTGTGCTCAAATGGTTGAATGTGTGTATGCGTGCACACACATTTTGTGTGTGTGTGTCATTAGAGTCCCCCAGAGCGCTGAGACCAAAGGGGTCTCACCGTGACACCTATTATCCCCCCGAAACATGACACACCACCAGGGAGAGAGACAGAAAGAGAGAAGGTGGGGGGGGAAGCCACGTTAAACTTGTTTCTCCCTCCGTTATAGTGACCATTTGCCTCTGCATGCGCCTGCACGTGTATGTCTGTGTATGCGTGTATGAATGTTTTGGCCTTTACCAGCATCTGCTGTGTGTGTTAATGTGCACACACGGTCTGAAACTGAGACTGCTGTGTAGAGTGAGTTTATGTCTGCGCATATGAACTCCCTGTGTGCATATTTCCGTGGTAGAAGGTGAAATGTAGCAGATCCCTGCGCTGTGCCAGGTGTTTGCCTTGGCCACACTTCTAAGGCCCTGACACACATTTTACAGAGACCATAGGGAAATAGCGTTAGAGTTTGGGGGGGTTGACCGTTTTGTATAAAGAGTGAGAACATTTCAAAGGAAAGGAACACGTTTTTCCTGTGCTGTACTTTCATATGATTGTCCTAAGGTTATTAAACTATGTGCAAAGGCCAGATTTTTGCACAAATCTACATTTGTGCCAACATTTGAATAATCCAGGAGCTAGATTTGATTCTACTCTGAACATGTAAGAGATCTGGGATGTTGTTGTTTTATATTCACAAAGCATATTTAAGACAATGTGTATCTCAATTAAGTGTTTTTTCTTTTCTTACACCAGTATGTTAATAGTCTTGGATGTGTATGCCAACTATTAAGATATTATATATGTTAAATGTCTGCATCTTCTGTAGGGCAAATGGAGTGATTGTAATGGAATTTTGCTTTTTCTTAGCAATAAAAACTACAATAAAATAATGTCGTTCCAGAAATGATGTCCTCGTTACTCATCTACATTCTAAGGAAATAGTCCCTATAAAATGTTTCTGACAGTGTGCTTCAGCTGTAACATCAAGTTATGTTGTAATGATCATTAAGCAATTTACACAACTTGGTTACGGTGTTTACACCACGTTTATATGTAAAGTTACAATAAGCAGAGTTTGGGCCTAAATCCTAATGAATTTCTTACACAGCATCCAAACAGAACACAACTGTTGTGCTCTGGTAAAGAGTTTAGGCTAGTAAGCTAAATACTGTAAACGCTTGTTGTGGGAGAGGTTATTGAGGATGGAATGTTTACTCTAATACCATTTTGGGGTGCGCATGCATAGTGGGTGTTTCGAGCTGCAGAAGGGAGATGGGTTCGGTATCACCCGTAGTTGTGGCAGATATCTTGTTGGAGTTGCTGGGTAGTGAAGGTTGAGGAGGCATATGGGTGCTAGAAGGCGGATTGGGGAAAATGTTCGGGTGGGTGGTGTCCGGTTTATATTACCTTAAGCAGTTTTTTTTCTGTTTTTTAAACCCTGGCTCCTCCCTTTTCTATATCCTTATCAGGTTTCCTAAAGGCTGCCAGCAACAAAGCAATAGAGAGCCAGACAGACAGAGGGGTGTAGACTGGATTCAGGGGTAAGAGCTGAGGGGGGTAAAGTGGGTCTGCAGGGAGAGGAAGGAAAAAGGAAATAAAAAGACATGGGGAGTAAAAGGGGTTGAGAGTTGAAAAATAGGTGAGAACTTGAAATAGAAGGAGGGAAAAGTAAAGTAGAAACGGTATAAGAAGGTTGGAGTATGAAAAGGAACGAAGACCAAAGACAGAGATATGCAAAAAAGAAATTGGGGCCCATGTCTGAAAGTCAAAGTAACCCCCATCTTTCTGTCTCTTTGTCTCTCTTTCTTTCACTAGAACCCGTCAAAATAATGGATTGTCACGCTAAATGGCCGGATACAAGAGGGCAAAGGGGTTGCCTGGGCTGAGGAGCCGGGTAGGAGGGGGTAATTGTACGAGGCAGGGGGGAGGAGGGCCGTTTGGAGAGACAAGGGGGCGGACAGACTGAGGAGTTGGGAATGCTTCCAAGTCAATTTATTCCTTATTATTAAGAAGCGCCGCCAAAAACAACATGAAAGACTGATTGTCATTCTGATTCTGAGATCAGGTTTTCATCGGTTTTGCTTTCCAGATCTGAGCTCCTTTTGGTTTTGTGAAATTACTTTTAGAAAAACAGTGGTAACCCACAGAAACCTCTCTGATTGACAACAAATATTTTGGATATTTAAGGAAATGCCTTTTTAGTGGTTTGGGTCAGCCTCCAGGTCATTTCTCATTATTCAAGTGTTACACTTTAATGGGGCACATGGTTTTTGGAAAACATCACGACAGCCTTTGGTTTCTGTCAGAATTCTGGACAGCGACTTGTACTTGTATGAATTTGATTTGGCAGGCTTCTATAATTTCTTTGAACATGTACAAATGTTTTCTTTTCTTTTGCAGTATTTGAGCAGATTTTTCCTGGCCCAGCGTTACACCATGTACGTTTGTGGATTTAGAAAAGCTTCTGGGTAATTGGCTATGAGGGTAAAATAGTGACACGTGTTCAATGGACACACAATGTCCTCCTTCATAATCAATTGCCTATTATGGGCACTTTTCTATTGATTTTAGACAGTGTGTTTTTGCTGTTAGATTGAACACTGCCAGGTAGTTCACATTCTGGCTCTTCAGGCACTTGTGATTGCCAACCAAAGCTCCCCAACCCATAGTAGGAGCATGTGGTTATACACATTTCCACAGTTTTAAAGGCTCCATTGTCTACAGTACATTGGACATTTTTGAACACAGCGCTCCTCCAGGAATGCTTGCCAGAGCACCAAGACAACACATCAAAACACATTCACCATGGAAAAAGGTAGTATTTTGTACTACTAGGTTTTTATTCTGGTGAATAATACATATATTTGTGAAAATGGTTTGAATGTATTGCGGACAGTAGCTGTTTTGCTCAAATCTATATGTGGGTCTTGCTAAAAACAATGGCCCACACTTGTTTCTTTCTTTTTTCTTCCTCTATCTGCCTCGCAAGTCTTCAAATCGATGAGGCCCTTTGATGTATATTTGATGTATCTCAATACCCAAACGTCAAGCTATCTCTATTGGTATTCCTTCTGACAATACAGAATCAATAACTGACAACAAATTGATGGCCTCAAGGAGAAAAAATCTGTAGAAGAAAGAGAAATCCACAATCAAAAGACACTCATAACGCACGGTAAAGGCGTGGTCAACAAGAGATGCCTGCTAAAATACAAGCTGCATATGGCTGTACATCAATTTTTTGAATTTGTACCAGATTTAAAACTCATACAGTGGCCAGTAAGTAAGAAAAAGCAAGCTCAAACCGATAGAGATGTTAGCCTTATAATCACTTAACATTTGATTTGGTGGAAATCACATGCACATCATATTTTTCCTTTTCCTAACCCCTCCTTACTCAAACTTAAAATAATGAAAACAAAGGGGAAACCTTGGGAAAAGGAGAAAGTAAAGTAAAATGGAAAGTCCACATCTTAAAGATTTTTTTTAGCCAACCAGGCAATCTGAAACCAGCTTGCATATGACATACTATATTTGCAATATGCATCCATAAATTGAAAGCGCCAAAGCAAATATTTTCACAATGTTTTCTCAGACACTCGTCTAACAATTCTGTGTGATATATAGCATCCAAATATATTCACTGGGATGTAAAAAAGTAATGCTGAATATCTAGTTCCTTTTTTTGTAAGAGATGTTTTCACAGATGTGGATGGATAATGTCTCAAAGGCACAACAAAAGAAAATCTGATTCAGAGTAGACACATATTGTAGGTATTCCCAACACTCTCGTTATAAATTCTCTGTTCGATCACAATCATCCTCCCTATCCTTCGGGCTTCTGATTTTCCCTGGTATGTTTGCATGAAAAAGCTTTTGATTTACACCCAGTCCCTTGTGATTGTGTGTGTGTTCAGTGTTTGTTTTCCCCCCCGGCCTCGGAGTGAATGTGCATGTTTAGGTGCGTTTGTTTCTTTGAATGTCTAAGCTTTTTTTGGGGTTGTGAAACAGGAAGGTGAGGCCTAACCGTGTCCCATGGTGACGTACTTTAACAATGTCTATTCTGCTTCCAGAGATTTTGTCTCACTGGAACAGTTTGGAGAATCAGCCAAGCATGCTCTGCATCGACCCCCCCCCCCCCCCCCCCCCCCCCCATACTCTGTTGTAGTGGGAGAAAGATGAGATGCTGCAATACCTTTATAATAGATTGATGGTACCTGTGGGCCTCCCAGCATTCTGAAACCAATCATGTCTCTTTGCAAAGTTTCAAACAAAGATTGCATTTTTTCCTGGAAATTCTTTCAAACAAGCTCCAAAGAAGCGCAACATCCTAATCGAGCAACGGCTAGCTCACACAAACACCTTGTTTGGTCGAAACCTTGGCAGAACAACGCCCTGGACCTCATATCTGTTCTAACACCTTGTGACGTGTTGCTTTGCACAATTTACTGCTGTTGCTTTGCAAGATTAGGAAACAGCCCAAAAGCATTATTTTAAGAACGCACGGCCAGCACTAAAAGATTTCCATCATTGCACTTCAATCACATTTATGGTCTTGTCAACAATCTCTGCTTGTGTTTGCCAGTGACAACATGGTCTTCTCAGAGGTCAGAAGCTCTGCCTCAAGGATTTATTAATTTCTCTTTTAAAACCCAACTGTTTTAAAAATATTTCTCCAGACATTAGTTTGAATATTTTCACGAGTGCTTCATGGCAACTTACTCAAGGTTAGTTGTGTTTAAGAAGAGACGGGAAAAAATTGGTCATGGAGTAACAGCATGGGCGTTATAAAGAATTTGACATCATCCGCATGTGCAATATCAGCCCTTCTGTCTTACTTTCTCTCAAATTACATTATGCCAACAAGACTAGAAGTCTATTGGCATGCTAGTGGCGTTCGAGAATGTAATGCTTATACAAAAAATAAACAACATAATAGTTTTTATGCCAATTTTGTTGCCGACACTTGGTCAAAAAAAGAAACAGTTGCCTGAGCTGTGCTAACAGAAAACAAAACAGCTAACAAAAAATAAGGTTTTAACTCAATACAAAAATGTCCTTTGTACAGTGACCATTTAAAAAAGTAATTGACTCAGGTTCAGTTTTATGATAAAATACTAAAATACTGTCTGAACTTAACTGTACATTGTTGCCTCAGCTGTTCTTTGAGTTGAGCTGATACTGTGCTGACTTATGCGTGTGCATATACCTACAGTTAGCAACATTTACATGTATGTTTCTTAAGCATGTGGACATTGGAAGGAGCTGGAGGGAATTGTATTTCTTGGAACCAGGCAGTGTCAATGGCAAGCAAAGACAAAGTGCAGAATGGACGTGGATATACTGTTGGAAGGATACACACCGGGGCCTTTTATAGACCAAGTTGTTTATATAAAATGTTGGTCTTATATGGCTGGAGAGTGTATGAAACATGAGACTATTAAACAATGTCTGTGCCCGTCTGAGGGTATATATGGCTCCATTACATCAGTTAATTATACTCTGTTGCTTTTACATGTGAAGGCCAACCAGTAATTTTTAGCCTAAAGGCTAATATAACTGAGGTGTAAACAAATCTAAAGATGGTATAGTCGAGCAAAAATTGGCACACCATTTTGAACTCTTGTGTTACAACTCGCACATTTCCCTGGGCAAAAGCCAGCCAAAAAAAACTACCTTTTTAGTCATTTAAGCTTGAAGTAAACCATCGTTTTAAAAGATACTGTTCAGATAAGTCTCGGAACCTGTTGCAATGGCTCAAAGTCATTGTAATGACGACTTCAAGATTTAAACCATGATCACACTTACAATGCCCACACACACACACACACACACACACACACACACACACACACACACACACACACACACACACACACACACACACACACACACACACACACACACACACACACACACACACACACACACACACACACACACACACACACACACACACACATTTACACAGCAAATACAAGCAGTGCCAAACAAAGGTGGGTGCAAATGCATTAGGGCAGTCATGCAAACACAGGCTTGCGCACTACAAACAAATGTGGATTCCCCTACAGGCTGTTGGGCTAGCACTCTCCCTTGGACACACACACACACACACACACACACACACACACACACACACATACACACACACACACACACACACACACACACACACACACACACACACACACACACACACACACACACACACACAAAGAGGGAGAGTTTGTCCCGTCCCGTCCTCTCTGGTCTATTTCTGAGGCGACAAGAAAATGATCAAAGCTATGTGACCAGACTCCAGGAATGACCTTCTAACTATCTCAGGTGTCTCTTTTTACATACGCAAATACACACATGCATATACACGCACTTTCATTCCTCTCCTCCACGTGGACACTCATACATAGGTATTTCTCTGATAAATACAGTGGGGAAACATATTGAAACAAATTCATATATGTCTCTGGACTGCCTTCATTTGTCTCTGTATTTCGACCCTGTTGACGCCTGTACACCCTGTCCCTTCTCAAATCCTTCACCACGTCTGGGTAGCAGAGATACATTTAAGTGGAGGTTGCCTTGGGGACCTGTTGGTGTCAAGTGTCCCCAGCTTGCACAGCATGTCAGCCATTTCTCTTCACGTCGTTACTCAGTTTCAGTTGGGCCTCCTTCATTTACAGTTCTTCGGTCAGAGCATGCAATACTTTTCTTTTTTTTTAACTTTCCCATCTCTACACCTCATGATGCAGCATCAGCTATACAGAAGATATACCGTTGTATGCAGAGAGTAATTGGATAAATGTCACACAGCTGTTGCAACAACCATTGCCAGAAGTGATAGAATCCATGCATTCACACACACACACTCACTGAACAGCTTGATCATTTTTCAGGGCCATACCTTACATATTTGCCGGCTTCATGAAATTCCTAAAAGACTAACAGCTACATAACTTAAAAGGTTAAACTGCACACCTGCTAAAAGACAGATTGTTGAGGTAGATTTTTATCAGAAAAGATTTTTAAAACATAACAAGTCTTGAATTTGATATATTGATCTTTTTCATTTTCATTGTGTGGTCTCCAATAAACTGTGCTGTCTCTTTAATATATTAGGCCTTTCTTATTCACGTGCATACAGAGATAACAAAACAAGCTAAGACGCTACAATTTCTGCCTCTGCAGTTGTTTGCATATTATATAAAATGTCTCTTTTATCAAATAAGGTCACAATAAAGGAATTTCCACATTCGTCAGCTGTGAAAAGTAAAAAATGAGGTTATCACGTATGCGAAACAGTTGGTAGCAAGACATAAACAGTTGTAGCATGTAACACACATCAGATTGCGTGATGTCACATACAGTCTTTCGTTACACAACACTTGATGGTCTTTGATGTTCAGCCTCTGCAGAAACATGAGGCCGCCAATCTTTCTGCAGCCAACTGGGCATCGCACCCACCAATCCCTCACGCTGGTCTCTGTTTTTCTCATTGGCTCCCCCTCAAACAATAACCCCACGGGACAGTCAACTTCAGCATGATCACCTGTCGGAGTGTTTCAGGCAGCAGAACAATGTCTACTGTACAGTTTCATTGACATACAGTATAAAAGTCACAGCATGAAAACTGTGAGGGGGGGGGCTTGTGTGCAAAAGTATAGGTCACATCTTAAGCTGTTCTATAAATATTCGAAGGAGATGTGACTCTAGTCAATGTCTGCTCAGATTTCGCTCATCAACACACGCACACAACTTTTGGTATTGGCCCAGTGGAAAAGGTCTTGACTAAGAACTCCTTTGGTGTATCACCGTTACAGAGAGGTGTTAATAGTTGTATTGGGCTCCCAGCCAGCAAATATCTCTCTGTCTCCTCACTTTCAAGTCTCTTCTGATGGTTTTTGGCACCACCAAAAGTGGGACCACACATACACGACGGCTACGTTTTCATCATCTGACCAAAATAAATATTGCCATTGATGCACGGTCTCAAAGTCCACACTGGTTTCCAACAGTTTCATAAACCTGCCATAATAACCTTAAAGTACAGAAAGCACATTTTCTTCCAGAAATATTTGAATACCTCTCAAGAGTAATGTCACAAACTGCTTGATTTTACTAATTTAGTGTAACGACTACTTAATGCATCCGTCCCCTCTTCGCCGAGTCTTTTTTTAACCTTCTCAGTTCTACTTTCTGGTGTGTTGGTTTTCATTTCCATATCTCAGGCTTCAGGTCATGGGTCAGAAAGCAGAGAGGTGATAAATGCTTCCAGGTCACCTCTCCTGTCTCTGGAGGTCAGGGAGAGGGTTTCTGCAGTGACAGCAACAACATGATCACTCAGCTGAAGCACCAGAGCTAAACTTCCTGACCCCTCGCTCCCTCAACGTCTCTGCTCCATCTGCCTCATTCTCTTCTACTACCCCATCTACAAAAATGTATCTATCGACTTAAATGTACACATACACACATTTAAAGCACAAGACAAGAACTTACTAGAAGGTCTTGTAAACCAGGAACAAACAAGACAATAAATGTTGAAACATCCACTTTATTGTTTGAATTCCTACACCACACACAGAAACATCTGATTCCGAGATGTGTAATGGTGTTATTTTAAGAACGTTAACAGTCCAATCTCCCTCATGCTGATCAGCTCCACTCTCCTGCTGTGAATCGATGCCTTGTGCTCCGGCTCGCCGCACTAAAACTAATCTAGTTGACTTTCATAACTAGTGTAATCTGATTATAAATCCCTCGGTATGGACGCCACACAGAACACTGTGGCAGAGGTCACGCGTCGCTTGCTGAAAAATTCCACTGACTGAAAACTTTCTCCATTAAGCAGGAGATTTCGCACTGATGTGTTACTAGAAGACAGAACAGTGAACAGAGATTTTCATAATTATTATGTCTATTTTCTTTGCCTTATCTCCTATGTGTCAGTATGAGAGTTAATTATCATGCTTAATACCTTTTGGCAAATACATCTCAAATACATGTAGTTTCATCCTTTTGAAAATCTCAATAGATTGAAAGTAAGTTTACATTTGATCAAAAGCAATCATCAACAAACACAGATGAATAAAGAAAAAAGGGAATCCCTGTGACTCAACGTTAGTGGTGTAAGTTTTCAACTTTTTCTAGGACATGGAAATGGACCTTTTTGAATTATTTTAGTTTGAGGGTAATTTGTTTGAGTCTTTCTTTGATACAGTTTCCCCACTCCAAATAATATGCTTTTACAAATACACTCCAAAATATCCAGTTCTGATTATTGTTTATTCAGTGGCAAGTTTAGCGTTAAGATATCCAAATAGCAGCTCTATCTTATGTTGAACTTAAGCGCCTCATATCCTTTTTCCAGTACCTCAAATTGACTAATGTTTATGTTTAAACTAAGTCTGACATGTGGTGTGTTTCTCTCACAACCACCACAGAGGAAAGTCCTCCCTGGTTTGTTTGGGTTAGACAGCAGAGGAATGAGGGAGGGAGGACAGCGAGATGGGGAAGAGTGGGAGGTGAGGGGATGATGACAGGGGAATGGGGGGTGTGAGTGAGCTTGGACAATGCTCTCTGAATTTTAAAAAGGGGATAGAAAAAGGCGAGGGAGAAGGGGAGTGGAGGTTCTGAGGAGAGAAAGCGTGTGGAAGAAAAGGGGAGAGGAAGGTGGCAGAAGGGAGCTCGTTGGTGGGGGGTGATGTGGCAGAGTGGAGGATAATTAGAGGGAGGAGGGGAGTGAAAGGGAAATCACGGAAGATGTAATAGCAGGAAAGTGAGGAGAAGGGGAAGGAGTGAGTTTGTGCAATGAGGGAATTAAAGAAGGAAGGAGAGAAAGTCTAAAGATGGGGAGGATTGATGTGGGAAGGAGGAGGAGGGGGGGGGGGGGGCAGGGACCTTGGGGGTTACATTCCTGAAGTGCAACCAGCCTGGTGCTGCTCTGCTGCCCAATGTAAACACAGGGCAGAGAGGTGGACTGACAACCTGTCACTGTAACTCACAGTGAGACAGAGTGAAAGCAAGCGGGGAAGAGAAATGGAGGTGCGTTATGAAAAAAAGGAAAAAGAGAATGGAGGAAGAAAAAGTAGCAGGAAAACAGAGATGTATTTGGAGTATGACAGTTCTCTACAAAGTAAACAATATTCTTTTTTAGACAGAACATTGTCCTTTCTCCTGTCATTGACTCAATATACTCATATTAACATATCCTTTGATGCCGTCTCACATCTAGTCTACAATCCTCTCCTATTTCCTGCTTTTTTTTTTTCTTTTTTTTACTTCAATAAAGCAATAACCCTTGAGGACAGAGAGACATCACATTGACATCATTTATCCCTCTTAATAGTTCATTTGATTACATTGCTGTGATTAGACAATATGTGCTAAATGTACAAATATTGTTTCATTCCCAAAGCCGGCTTAAAACATGTTGCTTTTGCCAACTAAGTCACATATTGAATGTGGCTAATAGATGTGGTACTTAAACAATGATAACATTGATATTCAGATATTGTAGTTAACACAATACCAAACAGGCCAATCTGCCGTGACAGCAGGAGAATTGTCTTCTTTCCTGTGCTAGTGCGACATCTAGTGGCAAATGAAAAAGTCACTTCAAATGGAAAATGAATGAGTTTGGTTAAAGCTACAGTATATTTCTAGAGATTTGTGTAACCAAAAGCCCCAGCAAGGTCTTAAAAAGTTTAAATACAATGACATGCAGGACTTCAAATACAATGTGCTAGTCAAGAATACAACACAACAAAAATGTAATTGAAACATGTTTAATTTACTTTATTGGATTACCAAAGAATAAAAATGAACTCATGTAAAATTGAGTTAACATAGCCATCCAACAGGATTGTTTGTTACAAATTAAGGAAATGAAAGAAGCAGTTTGAGATGTTTTTTCTTAGGAATGAGGAAGAAAAGCCAGCTTTCCCGAACAGTAGGGTAAATAAATTAAATAATGATATTGAGAAATAAATCCTTAAAATTAACTAAATATGTTGCAACATAAATATTGAATAGGAGAACAGTCACCAGAAAACCAATTGCTTAAATTCTGACAGAGACCAACATTTTTAGCTAAAAAATAATTTGTATTGAATATTGCACTTTTACAAGGAAATCCTAAAATATTGGAATTTTTTGCAGAAAATGTACGATACCGCAGAGAACAATTTATGTGCAAACATTATTCTGACGTCTATTTCTTTACTTTTCTCAGCTTCTCACGCTGAAACTATTTACAGAGTAAACTGAAAAGAGAATAACCCTAGACGAAATAGGGGAACAACAGTACATTTAAAAAATAGATATTGACAAAAATAACGTTCTAATAGATACATTGAATAAATTAATTCAATTCAAGTGCAACAGCAGCAGCAGCAACAACAACAACAATGTTCTGTATTTCAAAAAGATGAAACACAATAATTTGTGTAACAGATCCAAATTATGTCAGTAGAGGTCAGTGTAACAGTAAAACACACATTTTACCATTTGTGATATGATTTCATTCTTCACAGTGTTGGGGAGTATGTCCCCAGAGACTTTTGCCAGTATATGACAACAATCTTACATAAAAACAATGGAAAAGTCATCTAAGTAAGATTTTCTCACTTCAATGATTCACTGTACTTCCCCCTATTACAGTAATCTGATAAGTAATACTTCCTCAAACACTTGTCTCTATTCAAATGTCAGCGACATGTTGACAGTAGACTGTCCAGTGAGTTGATACACGGGCAGCAGTCACATTATGTAATTTACACTTTAGTGAAATTTTTCTGGGAAATGGCGCTAAAAAGAAATCAGACATTCCTCTTCATCAAGCACTCACGTTTCCTCTTTTTTGTTTCCATTGAGGCGTATTCCCTCCCTGAAGAAAAGAAAGAAAAGGAAGGGATAAGTCAGTGTTTACAGAATTTCAATAAGTTTGTGCTTCATCTTACTTTTCAACAGGTTATATTTGACATTACCTGCTATGAATTAAATCAAAGTATTATAGGTATAAATTGTATCCACTTACTCCACATCTTCATTAATGTTTTCATTTTCTCCTGGAATCAACAGAGAAAGTTCTGTGAGTTTTTTCAAGTTACGGGGTCATTCTTATTCTTTCATTTTTGTATTTATTCAAACACATATGCAAATGTAGTGGAATAACTTGTGAAACACCTAATATCTGTCCTTACCTTTCTTACATTTCTTGCTTTTACACAACAGCAATGTAACAACCATAACAACCACAATACAGACAGCCACCACTGCGATGGTTATCACATGAGGCCAGGGAGGATAAGATGTAGATTTGGGTTTACCTAGAGGTTTACCTAGAGAGGAGAACACATGGAAATTAGTCTCAAAAACATATGGACTTCGACATATGTTCTCTGTTAATGGCATAACCACGCATACAGTTTTCTATTTATTTTTTTCTTGCAAGTCTGTCTTAAATAATCTGCTTTTGATCCAACTACAACTAACCTGAATTTACTTTTTTTGCCACAGGTACACATGCCAGGCACTATAGATCAAATGAAAATATACTGAAGCAGAAATTCAGCAGCATTGGGGCTGAACTGTGAAGTTCAGGTCAACATTTTACTCGGTTCAATACATGTCAGATAGCCTACCTGAAAAACAAATTATGTTTTAACCAGCCTCTGCTGTACAGTACTATGTGGTACTATTGCTAGTTAGCCAATGTTAGCATGTTTAACTAAGATGGGGAATTTAGTTAACATTTTACCTGCTAATGTAAGCATTTAAGCTGAAAGCCTGGCTGTGTCTAATTACATCCTAACAGACCTGTCGGCTTGGCTGTAGACTTGGTTTAACCTTAAAAATCTCTTAACTGTAACACAAACTCTTTGTCAACCATGTAAAAGGATTTTTTTAAATCCTCACATATTTCCATAACATTTGCCATATGCCAAGTATTGCCTTTTACACTTACACCAAAACTTGCAAAGGGTTTAAAATCACACCATAGGGACAGTTAATTTTCTTAAAAGTTTAGGACTCACAGACTGACAACAGTTCTGATCTGAGGTTGCCCACAGAGCAGCTGATAGACGTCTCTCCATTGGAGCAGTTGAGGCGTGCAGTGCTGGAAGTGTTGACCAACAGGGTGACATTATCTATCGTAATGTTGTTCATAGCCTTCAAAGTGTGAGTCTGTGATATGTTCCACTTCACTTCTGCTTCCGGGTAGCCGCCGTGCGCGACACATGTCAGTAGGCAACTCAAGAGAGGGCTTTGATCACAGGAGTCCATTGTAAGGGCAGGTTTACTGTAGATTCCTATGAGAGAGACAGAGAAAAAATAATAAGTTGTATTTCCTGCATGTCATGGTAACTGAAAATGGCTATGTTTAGTTAAATTGCTATTAACCTTTCAATAATCCAAAGTTTTAACAGAGCCTTTTTGAGTCCAAGATCACAAACTCACAGATCAATTATGACTTAGATAGTTCTGGATTAATGCAAATGTATTGTTTTTTGATACTGAAGTCTATTTTCAGGGGAGAACAGTTATGTCACGTGATAGATAACCTTTTGATCGTCTCCCTATTCTGCTTCCAACCTAAATAAATAAGCTTGGAGACACATAAAATAGTCTTGAAATTAAGCTTCCTTTTCTTGAAACTGCATCCTCGCTTTAATAAGTGTAACTGAACTAAAAAATGGGTTTAACAACTGCATGGTACAACAAAATATCCTAACAACCCACAACTCAAACAATTACATTTTAAAAAGGTTAACATACTCATACCTGTGACACTGAGGTGCATGCCAGTTGTAACTAATGGAATGTCACTGTACATGATATGGCACTGATAGTCCCCTTGATGTGAGACATTCAAACTGGACATGTGCATCGTTCCCTTCTTAGTATCCATTCTTGTGTTGCTCCATACCGGATCCGTTATTGTCTCTCTTTTATAGTATCCATTCACAAATTCACTGCTCCTTTGAATGTACATTAATTCTAGTGTGCTATTTTCAGCAACGGGGCAGTAAAAAGTCACACTTCCACCAACCACTCCTCTGTACTGAATCAGTGCAGCACTTCCTGCAGAAGAAAAGGAAGCAAGGACATAATGTTAGAGCATGCTGGGAAACCTTTTATTAGGTAAAATAAAAGTATCCTGTAGAAATTAACAATCTTTAATGGTGTGCACATTTTGATCACAGAATGTCTGAGTAGGAAGCATTTTTGTATATATGCACATACATATAATACAATATAAATAATGCACCATCATTTTAAGTTGTCTAAATGGTAGTGTTGAGTTGAACACTAATAATATAATTTAACATAAGAAATAACAGAAAAAAGGGATAATGTTCTATAGCCAGAACTTTGGTTTGTTATGTTGTCTAAAGATAGTAAAACCACCAACAAACAGTTTGACATCTGTACGAATTTACTTCATAAACATAAGATAAGAAACATACTTGTTTTTGTGTGTGTAAAGGTCGGGAGTTTCTGTTTAGACTTTTAGCTCCTCTCATGACGTAAAGGACTAATCACAGTTCCTCTTAATGTTTTTGTTAAAACACACAACTACAATTGTCCCTTTCATGTTTTACATGATCTAAAGGTCAACATATTGAACATGGCGTTATAGTGAGCTGAAGGTTTAACTTTTTATTGACACTTTCTGTGTAGGTGTTTTTGGTAATACCAATAATGTTTAGGTTCTGTTTTGACGGTCCAGTTCTGTGTTGCTAGCTTGACTTTGACTTTTTCTTTGTCTGACATTTGGTGCTGTTTTTGGTATTTATAGTTGTTTTATTCCAGCTCTACTGAAGAAACCAGATAGGAATATAAGTTTAATAAGGGTGGCTGGACTTTGATAGTATTTGCATGGGCTTTAAAGTAATAGTTTGGGAAATAGGCCAACTTTTTTCAAGAGTGTTTTCCCAAATTGGTAAAATAATCATTTAAAGCCAAACGATTGAGATAAAAAAGAATTAGAGATATGTAGAGCTTCAGAGTTGGATGATAATTATCTGCCAGCAAACCTTTCTCATTATAACACAGTTATTTGAATTATTTGGAGCTCCAACACTGCTGGTTTCTAATCTAATATAATACATTTGGTACCTGTTTTCGATCAAGCAAAGTGTTGTGATATCAAAAGTCCTGACGGTATGCATGTAATCTATTTATATATACAACTAGTTCCACTGTAGAACCAAGATAAGAGTGTGTTGTTAATGCACTGATATGAGGTGAACTGCTTACCTGTGACAGAAATAGCACCAGTCATGATATACAACTGGGCCAGCCGCAAGAAGGAACTCCTTTGGTTTATAGGAAGACAGGAGGAAGCATAATTAAAATGGTTTATAATTGTTTTCATGGTTACCAAGGTAACACTGGGAATACCAGTGACACAGAGATGAGTACAAACTGTGTTACAGAAAAACGTCATAGTCAAATACCCCTGGCCCCGTGCCCAGAGATACGGTCATAAGAGGCAAATATGAGCCACCATTGCTAATATTGACTCAACCAGCCCCTCTGTCATCAACTGTCATTCTTTTTAAATAGTACTAAACCAAAGACCGTTATGGTAGCAACTAAACCATTGTCCTATGATTCACAGCAAAGTACATTTATTGTAGCATGATACAACCTGTATATTGTTGAAAGGATATAATAACCGGTTTCTGGAGATCAATTGTGGCTGGCTTGAAGAAAGGCTGCTGTCAGCATTTTGTAGGTGTTTGAAATAGAATAATAAGAATGAGGTAATAAAAAAAGGCAAAGGGCACTTACGGGAAACACTGTAGGTTGGAAGGGGATGCCTGTTGAAAATAACAATCAAGTTAAGTGATAGTATTGATTCTTTTTTAATTTAATTTGGTATCTTTTAAATCAGTGCACAGGAGCAATACTCATTCAGGAATTCATAATCATATTTGGCCAGTGAGTCACATGCTTAGAATATTTTATAAATCAAAATCTTAGACATCTTGTAAACTGTTAAACACACGGATGTCATATTTGCTGCCTTGGGGAGTCTGCAATATAAAACCTGCCCTACCACCTATCAAACCAGTGTCTTATGTGAGTTCACATTGTGTGTGGAATTCTACGGAAACAAAACAGTATCTGAAATATCCGACTGGCCTTTTACAGTAAGTGAAGTCAGGGTAATGGTTTCTGTCATCCTGAAAAAACAAACCTTGTTTTGAACACCAAGATTCAGGAAAGTCCCATTGAGCAGTAGGCAGTAGCCCCAGTATCTGCCAAAAAAAACCTGCCTTCACACTTGAGACAGTGACTTCTCATAGTCTTATATTTTGTATGAAGTATTATAAAAGTATATTATAAAAAACAACTATCAGTTAATAGTGTATTTAGTTTTAACTTGAATATTTTTGTGTTTTGACTCATCAAAACACGAGGCAAAATGCATCACACGCCCTAGAAACGGTCTTTCTTAACTCATGGATACTCACAGTCTGCAAATAACACGTGTTACATTCACTCTTTCGAGGAACATTCTTCATATTCAACACTTTGCATTTAAAACACACATTTAGGGAATATAAAGTTAAAAATAAGAAAGCATTTGCAGAAGTGTCTTCTCGACAGAAACCACATCTGAGGGAATCCCCAGGGGCCACGTGAATACCTAAAGAACGGTTCATTGTTTTTGGTTCAGGAAAAGTGTTACCAAATGGATAATAACATTCAGAAAGCGATGGCAAAATATTGCATAGCATTGATTGAGCGTTATAATTGACTGTGTGCGGTCTACTATCACTTATCTATCATCACCTAACAGACAGTTTAACGTTTTTATTGAGTTTTTAGACAGAGAGTTTCGATATGGGGAGTCCCCTATGACGTAACGTGATTTAAAATGTATGATACATAAATGATTGCATGACTTACACTAATCAGATAAGCTACGAAACCACATACCAGATTCACACATTGGATTCATGTTATCTCACATTTAGTTTCATTCATTTTAATGTAGGAGAGGTTTGACACTTCTTGTGGTTCAAGAATGTTCAGGGTGACACCTATTTAATGTGAGTGAGATACTCTAAACAGACTAAAGAAAAATGATCTCTGTCTTTGTCACAAATATAGTTATACACACAAATGTCCAGGATATATTCAATCAGCAGTGCATATTTGCAAATAGCATTCCTACAGTGATATAGATCAAGCTTGCAGAGGCGGTATGTTCGGAGTTAGTTTACTTAAGGATAAAACTAGTCACACACACACAAACACACACAGTATTCGCGGGCTGCTGCTCAGTGTCCTTTCAAGTATTTCTTTGATACAGAAAACTATGTACATGCATGAGAAACCTCCTATCTGACATTATAGTAACAGACAATGAACAAACTTATCCATAACAATAACATTAAATGTTATCATGAAAGACAAAGGAAAATAAAACAAACTAAGCTCTTACCATTGTCCGCTGTCTTAGTCAGAATGAGAGTGAGAAGAAAATAAACTTCCTCTTCATTCAAAACAACAAAAGGGGCAGGGCAAAACAGTCATGTGACAATTTAGCAATGACACACAATCTGATGTCAATCTGAGCAGGTTTTATTTGTACAGGCATGTTTTAAACAAAGCTTGTTATATCTTTGATCTCACTTATTATAAGATGAGAAAACAGGTGTTACAATAGTAATAATAACCATGGCTTTGTTCTATGTCAGTGTCCCAGTAAGTCACTTTGAGATTTAAATTGAACATGTGACTTACTGTTGGGAAGCCTAAAGAGGGCTTCCACAGAATCATGTTTGTCAGGACATTTGGCTTTGGCACATTGTGTGTGTGATCACTATACGTGTCTGTTATGTCACAGTGGAAAAATGTTCATGAACTTCCCTGTCTGCTAACTAGCTCATTCTCACTCTCATCAGACCTTGTGGTATGAATCACAGTCAAATGTTACAGTAATATGCAGTGTTGCATTCATATTCTGCTGCTATGATTGTTTTTATTTATTTTCTGAACCAAGGCATCACAGAACTAAGTCACAAGGAATGCAGAGGGAGGGGGAGTAGGATACTACAGATCATTGTAAGATAATTCATTCAATCAGTCAACTATTATTTCATAATCTTAATGAGACATGGGAGAAGTGGAAACTCTCCTATCCAAGAAAAATCTTTACAATTTAGTTTTGTTTTTCCTTAAATAAATAATATACAAATGTTTTATTGTGCAAGAAAAGAGGCAAGTGATACTAAACAGGCCAACTGTTTCCCTTTTGGGTAAAAAAGTGGCCACTTGGGACACAAGAATACATTTGAATATTGCTATAGAGCAGTGACATGCATTATTGCGATAACATTTGAGATGCATTATGTTCAACTGTGAGTCTCTAATTCTCCATCTTCCACATTGCAGTCATTGATCAAAAGAGGGTGCTTAAATGCCGGTGATGTCACACAATAACTCAGACACCGCAAATGAGATTTTCAAAAAGCACTTTTGGATACAGGTGGTGTACATTTTTTTCAAAAAGGTCCAATATGCTCCCACAGCTGCATTGCTTCTGACACTGTTGCAGATGACTTGTGTACCACACACATTGTGGTGTGTGGTACACAGAAAAAAACGTTTGTGTTTCACACTTTTTTTCTGTGTAAATTTAGAACATCTTTTCACTTCTGTTTTTCAATCACTTTGTTATAGCACTTTGTCTGATATTCAAACATTTACTGTTATTATCAATTCTTATTATCCACTTAATTCCTGCTAATTGCCTCTCAAAAAGGTTAATAATTGACAAGGTACCAAGCTAACTTAAAGGGGACCTATGACCCGGTGTATCAGGGAACTCACCAAGTGTCAGAAAACACAACCCTCTCTCTTTTCCTCCATACCCAAATCTCTAAAAACGGGGCTGCAACGGATCTGATAAAAACTGATCCAGATTTGAAATTGTTCTGACGTCAGAAACGGGCTGCTCCGCCTATATGGACAACTCTCCACCTATCAGGGGAATGAGAGGTTGCCGTGGCATGGTAACAGCATGGTAACATGACGCTCGTGCCTCGCCCCCCTCCTTTGCAGGGGGGCGTGGTCAGCTGCAGCTCATTTGCCACAGAAAACAGGGCTGGAATAGAGCAAATAGAGCGAAATGAGGCATGGCTAAAATGCATGGTTTGGTATTTTGAAAAAAAAACTTCACAGACATGTTTTATATAGGTATGGCCCTACAATATATTATTCATATATAGCATGATAGGTCCACTTTAATGAAGTGTTAACTTCACTTTGACATTTGAAGAATAAAAATACATGGTTTTGTCACCCAGTTTTGACTCAGTGTCTCTGCTCTTTATCTTTTCTCTATTCTTTTAAAAGCCTCTAACTAACTAAGACATTAAACAGGGAATGCCTGAGGATTTTCGTGTGTATCTCTGAAAAGTTTGATATGTACCCAGAACGTAGAGCCACACAATGACTCATCCCTATTATATTCATAGCCCATCCCAACGCATGTCGGTAAACCACTTTATATCTGGTTTCCTTTTGAATCATCTGACTTTAAATTACTAATTAGGTAGTTGCCTAAATTTACACAAGTAAAATAGCTAAATAGTAATTTTAATAGAATAGAATGACTGTAAAACATAATTTGTTATTGTCAAAGGCAACATTTTCATTCCATCAGGTTAAGAATTGCATTCCATATAAAAAATACACTGACACTATAGAGGTGGCATGCATGTTTGTGAAGGTGAATTGCTGTTTCTGGTATAATGTGATAAATTAGAGCTTTATGTATTGGATAAGAGGGTATAACAGAAATTGTACATCCAGGTAAAATGTAAGACTGCAAAGAAATATATAAATCAACAGTTTGCATATTTATTACAAAACTGATGAGAAGACATTATAGATAGTCAAGCGTTATGTGGAAGTGAAGTTCCACCCCCATACTGCCCACAGAACAATACATTTCCTGTATACCAAGAAAGTGAGCCTTTCTTACAGTCATTTGTTGTTATGTGGGCTGTACTTGGGAGGAAGGGCTGATAACACTTTGGTTTACAGAAATCACTTCTCACTATTCTAGGGGATTTTGAAACTCAAAGACTACCTCATAATCTAATAGCTATCTGTAACAACACCCTATGTACAAATGCATTGCATGGTGCTACAAAGAGTGCAGTTGGTACTGCTATCTGCTTGTTTCTGAAAAGCAATCTTTATTTGTTTGTGCTCCCGAAATAAATTGTAGTGAATGTTTGTCAGTCAGAGAATATTATTTACATGTGGTAAATTAAATTGGATTGAACAATGAGAGGTTTAGAGGCTGTTTTGAGAAATGCACTAGATTGAGTATGGTTATCAGTGTTATTGGTCAGTCTACTGGTCAAAAAGATAGGAAAAGGTGTGTGTGTGTGTGTGTGTGTGTGTGTGGGTGTGTGTGTGTGTGTGTGTGTGTGTGTGTGTGTGTGTGTGTGTGTGTGTGTGTGTGTGTGTGTGTGTGTGTCTGTGGATGCTGTGTGACAAAAGAGTTTCCCTTCCATCTATATACGGTCATTGAAAGAACTGAAACTCTGTTAAATATCAAGGGAATCCCTGTCCTTCTGTTTCATCTTTTGTGTGTGTTGGTGTTAAGGTAGGTCATTCTTCATTATCAGGCATTGAAGTCCTGTATAAAGATTGGCCCTATGTCAAATTCTATCATCAATGCTATTGGTCAGTCTACTGATCAAAAAGATGGGAAAAGGTGTGTGTGTGTGTGTGTGTGTGTGTGTGTGTGTGTGTGTGTGTGTGTGTGTGTGTGTGTGTGTGTGTGTGTGTGTGTGTGTGTGTGTGTGTGTGCGCATGTGTGTGTGTGTGTGTGTGTGTGTGTGTGTGTGTGTGTGTGTGTGTGTGTGACAAAAGAGTTTCCCTTCCATCTATATACGGTAATTGAAAGACATGAAACTCTGTTAAATACCAAGGGAATCCCTGTCCTTCTGTTTCGTCTTTTGTGTGTGTTGGTGTTAAGGTATGTCATTCTTCATTATCAGGCATTGAAGTCCTGTATAAAGATTGGCCCTATGTCAAATTCTAGTATAAAAAAAAATCTTACAAGGGGCTCATCCTGAATAACATTGTGTTAAAAAAATGTATCCGGACATACCATAAATACTATAAACACAAAGATAAGGGATAGTAGGTTAACCTGACCAAGGTTTGGAAGGAGACATTAAAATATATGATGATAAATGTTTTGTGATGACATCCTTTTACGACTTTTTCAAGTATGACACATGTCATTCTAAGAAAAAGGTGTTAGTAATACAAGCAATGACTCACTGTACACTGTTGTTGGGAAAATACTAACAACGGTCTTGCCTCATTGAGACACTTAATATTGAGTCATTGTACTGTAAGTGATTTGTCTTTAGCAAGTAAAGTAAAAATGCTTACACAAAGGCCCATTGTAGTTTTATAACCAGTAGTAAAACAGAATAAAAAAAGATGTGTCTCTCTTTTTGGAGTAAATCTAAATAGGAATTATTAGGTAATGCTGAATGCATTAATAATGATAATAATTAATGCTGTAATACATGTTAATAAATATTTCAACAGTGGTGGAATTAACCAAACCACATTTAGTCAGGAATTTACTTAATGTGGGGTACATGCAGGCTACTTTCCATGATACTTTCCTTATGGATTTTAAACGTTCTAACTAATAGAGAGCAGAAGGTGTCTGTCAACGGACGCCTCTCCTACTCTGTCATCACTTCCACAGGCTCGCCTCAAGGATTTGTTCTTTCGCCCCTACTTTTTATAATGTACACTGATAAATGCAGGAGGATGCAAGACAACAGCTACCTGGTTAAATTCTCTGATGATACCACCCTCTTGTCCCTCCTTAGCAGCTCAGAATTAGGCCACGAGTGTGCTCTTACTGATTTTATTTCCTGGTGTGATGACAGTTTTCTGGATTTAAATGTCTCTAAAACCCAGGAATTGATAATTGATTTTAGATGTCACAAGGATGTTCCTAAGGAGTGCATCATACACAATGACAAGGTAGAAATTGTCACATCATACAAATACTTGGGCACCATTTTCGATGACCACCTCAAATTTGATGTGAATACTGAGTGTATTGTGAAACGGGGTCAACAGAGAATGCACCTTCTTCGCAAACTGAACTCTTTCTCTGTCAGGCCTTTCATTCTTTGTCGTTTTTTACCAAGCATTCATTGAGAGCCTAATGTTTTTTTTTTCTTTTATCTGCTGGTTCCATAGCCTTACACTGAAAGACAGGAACAGCCTGAACAACATTGTTAAAACCTGCTCTAAAGTCATCGGAGTTAAACAGAGAGACTTAAACTCCTTCTGTAACAAACAGATTCTGCGGAAAGCAGAGAGCATTCTGGCCTCTCCAGGTCATGTTCTTGCACATGAATTTCGTCTCTTGCCATCAGGGCATAGATATGCTCTACTTGCTGTTGGGTTCAGAATTCCAGAAAAGACAGACAACTTCTAAGTTTAACTATTTCTTGTAAAGAGAGCAAAATATATATATTACTTGGCCAAGGACTCATCACGTCTTTGGGAATCACAGGCAGCAAAGCTGTAATCTGTAACCACCAAATCCGTCAAGAGCCTCGAACCTCGTGCGACAATACATTTTATTACACAGGGCGTTGCCCGTACATTTATGATTGGTCAAGACTAGCTGAAGAGATACCGCGGTTTAGACTTGGTTCTCTTTGGTTGGTGCGCAGACTCAGATAGAGTCTCTTGGCAACACAATCCTCCAATCAGCATTCGGCCGGCCTGTGGAAGTCCCTCCCTACTCTGGCACCATCATACTAATTTGTTTTCTCTAACGTTTCTTCAGATATAGCGGGAAACCATAATGTTGCTTCCTAGCTTTGCGGGGGAGCGCGGCTCCCATACAAAGTCAAGGCCGGTGTGATGTGCTGTTCTGACTACCTCTTTGTGTTCTCTAAAGCTCTGCTCTAAAGACTAATCGTTTTGCAAAATAATTCATCCCTTCTGCACTCAAACTTTTAAATTCTTGAAAAGTTTTTAACTTGATTATTTATTTATTTATTATTGTGATGTTATGAACTATTTATCGTGTAAATTGGAATGATCCACATCTGTGCTCCCGGATGTATCTGTGTGTTTTCTTCCTGTATGTTCCTGCCTGCGGTACATGACATAAGCTGCTGCTCATAACCAATTGCCCCTTGCGGGATTAATAAAGTTGTTGATTGATTGATTATAATGCTATTTAATACTTAATCCAACAAATTACAGAGGGTAATATTGTACTAAACCTTCTATACAAAATGATATGTTATTAACACAAAATACAAATCAACTAAAGCACGACTATGTATTATGGAAGATTAATTTACCCAGCAATATATAAAGTAATTTAAGTTACGGCTACATAATGCAACCTTAAATACATGTACATAATGAATCAAAACATATAATACACTTATTTAAAGTATATGATTAGAAGATGTGCCATCGTGGAAACATATGCTGCCTGGCTCTGAACTCTGCACCTACTGTAAGTAAATGGCGTAAGTAAATTGCGTAGGTTTCTATTTCTGCTTTGTCACGTGGTACAGTGGATCGTAGTTGCTACCTGGCAACCACGCAAGCATATTCTTGAAGAAACAGACAGGCATGAGTAACAGCTTCCCTCCATGAATTGTGTTACAAACAGCTTTAAAGGTAGTATGCTTGTTGGCAAAACGGTATGAAACCAATGCTTCTGTTTGCTTACTAGCGTGCTGGAGTCAAGCCAGCTAGCTAAAATGCTTAACTTTAATTCAAAGAGATGGTGACGTTAGCTAGCTAGCTTGTGGATTTGTTGACCTCCTGTAGCCATTGTTTTGTAATAATTCTGCGCCTTAACTTTGTAAACATTATTTTAGTCTTTGCCATGTAAAGCAACGAATCTGCTATGACAAAGGAGACACACATACTAACTTTGTATTAGCACTAGCACCTTCGATAGTAGCGTTATAATGTAAGTTAGCTAATAGTTTAGCAGCAATACTCTGGTAACGTTAGCACTGCTCTCCCTTCAAAGACTTAGCTGACATGTTAACGTACTCAATTATCTTAAGAGCAAAGTATCTGGCGTAACGTTATAGTTGTTTAGAGAATGCATAGAAACTTGCACGGGCATGTGGTTTGAGAAAGGCTTGAAACTGCTCTATTTGCTTGTTTCTGGGTCGACAGAACAACATTACGCACTAACGCTAGGTTAAAGCGTAACAAACGCTGGTATTAACTTTTGTCAAAGTCTGATATGGCCTCATTTTATTTCCTGATGCGGCAGTAATTGGTCTGATTCTGGGTGTATTGGACATGTTAGATGGGTTTTTATGTAATAGATAAATCCATTTAATGTGTTTTGCTTATTATTCAAGTCTATTTTACACGAGTGGCAAAGTACTGAGTCCTTCTTTCCCACATAATACAATGATATGTCTGAATCTAACTGTGTTCTATGAGATATTTCAACCCTAAAGGAAGCTTTGAAAAAAGCCAAATCTGAGCCCAAATGATCTGTATAAATAACATTAAAAATTAAACTCACAATTTATAGTGCTTGTATTACACAATAGTGACCATTAAGCCATATTCATTTTATATTAAGCCATATCCCATTAAGCCTTATCCCTCCCACCGTGCAGTCTTTACAGTGTTATTTTCTGTATATTACAGGTTTCTCAGCATCAGTACATCGCTGTAGCTGAAATATGCCCCACGGTTCAGATGATGCTCGCAAAAGGTTTATCTTGACCACAACAGGAAACTTCTATGGGATAACACCTTCACCGTCCCTGACTGACAGCCCAGAGCTCAATAACTTTCTGGACGATGGAAATGAGTTTGTCCTGTCCATCAGCAGACATGACGGGGACCTTCACTTGTCAAATAAGGTAACACAAACATGTATGGCATCATTACAGTGTTTCAGTTTCTAGTGTGGATCAAGATATCCTTGTGAAAGAATTTGCCTATGGGCTCATAAGACCAACAATCTAACCTTTCAACTAATGCTTAATGTTTAAAAAGACAAAAATGTCCAGCCTAAACCCTAGTAGGGCTGTTTATATAAGCACATTTAAAGTGGTTTTCCATAATAGTTTACTTCGTATATGTGAAAACAAACCGCCTCATCCTATGTATGGACAACACAAATGCACTTGACAACAAAGCAGTGTCTTACCCCGCCTCTTTTGACATATTTTATCGCTCTTTGTCAGATTGAAGCATCGGGGGAAAACAGAGAGAAGGTGTTGGTGTTCTTCAAGCTGTATCCCACAGTCATCACAGAAGACAACCTTCACCATAGCGTCCTTGTGTCGTCCATGCTGGAGTCTCCCATCAACACCCTCTACCAGGCTGTGAGACAAGTCTTTGCACCTGTACTGCTGAAGGTGAGCCTGTCTCTGTGTATTCAATAATTCAGTATTAATAGTACCACCAACAAAAGTAGAAGAATCCGCTCGACCACACAGCCAATAACAATCCACAATAGTATGAGGAGGTACCATTCCCCAAGCTACTATTTGGAACATATTTCAATTTGAATAATTCAAAACAGTTCATACATTTTTAGTTAGAAATAAACACTTGCATTCATCTATTACAAATGAAGTAATTTAAAACAAGTACTGAAAATACATATAACAAGACCATTGGGACATGTAAATAGATACCTTTAAAATGTTATACCCTTAAGTTTTGATTAACGTTTTTTTTGTGCCCAAATAAAGCACCGGTAGAGAACAAGACAATTCAGTCAACTTAGTAAATGTATTCTTTGCTTTACCTCTCTGTAGGATGAGCGCTGGCGTTCAGCATTTGACCCTAAGCTGGCAGCTCTGCTGAGTGAGCTGGAGCTGGGCCTGGGCTCAGTGGTCCGCCAGTCAGGAGACCATCCCTCTGCTAAGAAGGGTCGCTCAGAGGAAGATGTCCTCGGTATGCATAAACACATTTTTGCAAAATGAAATACACAGGTCAGGGCCTTAGTGTCTATGATCAAGTAAGGGTTAATCCATTTTTTTGTTCTTTTAGTTTTTAGAAGTGGTGTAACAATATACAAATGATTGGATTAAACATTTAGCTAATAAGTGTAAAAAAAGTGTAATCTCAGTACACCTATCACAAATACTAAATAAATGTATGGCTAAACAATATCGGTTCACTTCATAAAATGAGTTGTCTTAACCTCTTTGCTTAATTTAACATGGGTAAATTATTATTTTGAAACATTGTACTTCTCTCTGGCGATGCAGGCATCCTGACTCCCAGTGATGAGTTCCAGTACTGGGAGGACCTGGCTGAGTCTGCAGAGAAGAACAGTTCGAGAGAGAGGGCTTTATATATCACTGAACAGTTTAAACCCATACAAAAGGTATACATGCAAACCTTTATGGATCAATATTGATATTCATATTTGTATGTACGTTTACAAATAACTCAGAAACAAGTGATGCTGCTATCTTCTAGTTCACGCTGTTGTTCAGCGCACTAAAACTCTATTTTGTTTTTCATCCATACATTTGACAAAATATCCTTTTTTTATGACTTAAATACTTTATTTATTTAGTTGATACTTTTTTTAAAGGTGCACTGCAGACAGATTGCACATCACGTTAAGCAATAAAAACAATGCAAACATTACAGAATTAAAAAAGATGTTCCCTGTTCAAATGGATTTAGCACGTTTTGTCTCATTGTCTTCATTTTAATTGTTCTATTTCATTGGATGCCACAAACAACAGGAACATGCAATGATTCCACACATAAAATGCTAAAAGACCTTTTTTTTCAACTTGGTACATATTTTATTTTATGTTTGAAACCTTTATCTTAACATTTTCTTTATTTTTCATATAGTTTTAAGAAGTGTTTAATAATTGTTCTACAACTGATATTCAAATTGCAGGGAACTATCTTTGAACTAACTTATGTGTCTCTCTGTGATTCCACCAGGAGTACGGGGGTCTTGATGGCCTTTCCATGCCTGATGTTGTGGATCTGGTGGAACAGAGTAAAGACAGTCTGGATGATGTTTGGAGACAAACTGATTTTGACCCTTACCCAGAAACGCGCATGGTGCGACTCATGGATGTTATTGGTGGGTTGACTCGCACACAAACAAAAAACTAAAATAGGAAATGAAAACACATTTACGTCGGTTATAAGATCAGTTAGCTACTGAGGTTAAACAAGAAACGCAATCTCTTGAGAACTGAAACTGACTTCCAAGAAACGACTCTATATACAGAACATGGCTTGCCAATAGTTAAATGTTGACCTTTTTGAGATTTAAGGGAGTAATTGCTAATGTTGACTCAGTACTTCTGACATCCTACATAAGAAATATTACATTCCCGTGAAATGTAGACAGTTGTTTGGCAATCTAAGATTATCTGTTTGAGCATGTGTACTTTAACCTTGTCATCTTTTATTGTTGCTATTCTTTGTGTACTAGGTGGAGCCCTGGGAAGATATGTGCAGAAGAAGCTGAGTAGTCTAAAAATATTTGAGGAGCCTTTTGTATCCATGAGAGAGAACCTGAGGACGGGCGTTTCCATCTGTGAACAGTGGGTGGTAGCCTGTGAGCATCTGACTGGACAGGTATGGAAGAGATCAAATTGATGATGAAATGTGCACAAAATTGTTATAAATAATATGGTTTATACGTATAATAATAATTATAAAATGAAATCTAAATGAAGATCATCAGAGTGTCTGTGGTAAACACTAACCATGTATTAAAACGGCCTTTTTTCTCAGGTGTGGAAGAGACATGCTCCACACCCCTGGAAAGGAAACAAGCACTGCCCGCAAACCCTACATTGCCTCGCTAAAAGATTGGATGAGGTAAGTCATCTCCTGACATTGTGGTTACATTACATTTAGTGCTTGACATTTATCTGTCAGAAGCGTCTTGGTTGACCTTTCCTTGTTTTTGCTCTTCTGTAAAAAGAACAGACGTCACATTGAGGTGGAATTTCCACATGTCATTTATTTTAAAACAGAACAAGGAAAAAAAGGTGAACCATTAACGGATTCAAAAAGAGAATTGCACATTGTGCACCTTATTGATCCTGAAAGTAACAACACTGATATTTATTAACTGTATTCTTTCAAACATGTTTTTGTTATCAGTTTAGCATGCTTAAGACATTTTTTTATATTGTGTCTCCCAAACCCATTTACACAGCATCTTAGGAATAGTGCCATGGTCTGATAAGTCAGTCACACATTGTAAGTCATGTTGTTGACTCCTGCAAGCCTTATAACCAAACACGTAAACAAAACAGACATAGATAACTTGAAAACACTCTCCTTGTTTATGTCTTCCAGGTGGTGACTCTGCGTATCGTTCATGAGAAACTGCTGCGTCTGCTACCAGCAGGGAAGCAGCAGGCTCTGACTTCAGATCGAGTGTTTGAGCCTTTCTCTGGACTCAACCCTCTGCATTACAACCCCTACACTGAGGTTACTAGTTTATTTCCATGTGACACTTCTGAATGACCTTGTTTTAGCCTTTCAGTGCATTCATGCATGCACAATATGGTACAGGTGCAGGTTCTCCATTGCATGGCTGCTTGTTGTCACATAAAGATTAATATCCAAGCTAAAGGAATCCCCAATAAGGCTCACAATTTGTAAGCATCTGGCCGAATGGCCGCTGCGCTATACATATTCCACCCACCTCGTCCTGAATTGACTTCAAACCCATGTAAAAGCACCTGTCTTTAAGCATAGAAAAGCAATGCTGATTATTTGGGATTTTAAAGTAGCAGCTTCTACACTATTAAGGCAAGAATGTAATGTCATTTACTTAGATTATTACTTGTAATTGTTCTTTTTAGCCTCTCTGGACAGCAGCGGTGGCTCAGTTTGAGCGACTGATGGCTCCCTCAGAACAGGAAGTCGCTGGCAGACTGAAGAGCTACATTGCTGATGTACAGGACAACCCACAGCAGGTAGCGTAACACACCTCTTCACATCGGATGCTAAAATATTGTGTTTGGGTGTGTGTTGATTTGGGAGCTTACTGTATGTCCCTATGCCTGTGTGTCTGTGTGTTTGTTGTCTAGCTGTTGCAGGTTTTCCAAAAACACAAGGAGTTGATCAGACGTCCCACCATCAGCAAAGAGCTGCAGTCAGAGAGAGAGACCCTACTAGCCAGACTCCTGGACTACAACAAGGGTACACAGTTATGATTCAAAGCACTTATGTCTTGTTTTGTCAGAGATAGTGTGGCACACAATCACCAGATGCCTACATTAAAAAAAACACTCTAATATGAAATGTTAAATCTATTCTTGATCTACTCAATAATGGTAAATGACTTTAAAGTGTTAACTGAATGTGTGAGAGCAGTATGTAAGCCATTCAGAAGCTGAAAGCATGTAATATATCCTCAAAGGGTTTTTATAGTCTAATTGGGACCAATAGTATTCATTTAGCCCACAAATGTAATAATACAATCATTGCAATTACTCAAAATGTATAATAATACGAGAAGAGCAAAAATAAGTGGATATAAATAAAGGTGAAATGTGTTTGTATTATGCTTCCCAGATCACTGACCCCTCTCTCACTTAATTGATTTTCTTAGGCCTAAAGACTGATTTTGAGAGTCGTTGCCATGGAGCTCCTGGAGACAAGTCTGGGCCATTCATCGGCAGGAACCTCCCTGAGGTGGTCAACAAAATTGTTTGGGTCCGACAGCTCATACATAAGGTAACTAAGTGTGTGTCTTTTCACATACATCTATCAATCATCAAGTCTAACAATGATTTCCAGGTGTAATAGAATGAGATGTCATTACATACTGAGATGAGGAACTTCTGAAAATGACTTCATACAACCTAAGCTTTTACTCATGTTACAAAAATCAAATCGGTTTTATGACGATTAATAGAATAGTGTATACTGATCCCTTTGTTCTATTATGTTCCTGTACTTGCATTCTTCCTATAGGTCGAGGACTCTGTCCGCATAGCTGAGGCGCTGCTCTCAGACCTGTCCGGGTTTAAGGGGTTCCTGCATTTCTGTGATGACCTGCTGGAGGTTCTGAGGGCGTATGAACAGGAACAGTTCGAGGACTGGTCCAGAGATATACTGTCAGGGCTGGCCGACCCAAAGTCAGGGATCAGGTTAGAAATTCTGCACACGTTGACTAATAAGACGTATAAGAAAAGTCAAGAGCAACACTGAGTTACATCTTAATTGCCATTGGAAGCATTCAGGTCAATTTATGTCACAGTACCTGGAACTTACTGCTGTTTTTGTAACTTTTCAATGTTAAACATCACGTCATTAGGCACACTGCTAAAGTGCAATTCAGGGTGCTGGTTTGAGAGGATTCAATTACATTTGTCTCTCTTTGTATAGTCTCCAGGCCAGTAACCGTGTGATGGACCTGGACCATGTGGACGGCAGGCTGAAGATCCAGTATTCAGACAGGCTGGTCAGTCTGCTCAGGGAGGTCCGGCAGCTCTCCGCCCTGGGGTTTCCGATCCCTGCCAAGATCCAGCAGGCTGCTAATACTGCAGACAAATTCTACAGACAAGCCATAGTCCTCAAACAGGTGACAGGCCTTTTCCTCATTAATGTATTCATTTCTGTGTCATTGTTTCTTTTTTAAAGCTCATATTGTATCATGTGACTGTTGTAGGTGGCCCATTTCTACAACACCATTGACCAGCAGATGATTCCCTCTCAGAGACCTATGATGCTTGGACTTGCCCTGGCCTTCGAACAGGTCATCAAGGTACAGTGTAGCACTTTCTCACATGTTCAAATGTGTTTGTTATTTTCATAAAAGTTAAGTTGTAAAAAGGGATATTGAAAGCTGAAGACTCGCCAATGCCTCTTTATGAGCATAACAAGTCAGAACTTTCTCTTCCTCAATGACATATTTTAAACAACCTATACATCTTGTCTGGCGTAAATGTCATACTGCGGACTGGAAATACTGATTTCTTTGTTCTGCTTTTTTAGAATCCTCGTTCTCAGTCAAAGGAATCTGGTGGTAAACTACAAATCACATGGGACAACCCCAAAGAGTTGGAAGTTTATATTGCCAAGTTGCAATCTGCCGCGGAGAAACTTTCCACCGAGAACAGGAAGTTACGCAAGTGGCACACTGACTTTATCGACAAGGTTTGTAGCTTGCTGTTGTGTTTTTGTTCCCTTTTTTTTTTAACTCAATGATTAAATACTAGCATTAATTGTTACAACCCCATTCATTTGAAATAATAATGTTGTAATTTGTATCTAAAATCATATTTGGGTACATGTCTCAGGTGGTGACACTGATGAACGTGGACCTACTGAGACAGCAGCATCGGTGGAAGGACGGCCTGCAGGACCTCCGCACCGGCTTTGCCACTCTGGAGGCTCAGGTTGTGATAGCAGTCAAACATATATAACTCTCTTTGCTTCTGGTATTAAAGTAACCTATTTATATTGAATACATTATTTATTTTCATTATATGTTTGTAGAAAAATGTGGTCACCAGGAAGCTTCTTGCATTATTGGACATGCACAACCTGTACAACAAATCTTAATCCTCTCCCTTTAACCCAGGGGTGTCAAACTCAAGGCCCGGGGGCCAAATCCAGCCCGCCACTTCATTTTATGTAGCCCACAAGAGCTTGCAAAGAATATGATACGTTTATGAGCACGTTGCCCATAAACTACATGTCCCACAATGCATCTCATTTTGTGAGATGCGCACTGAAGAGACTTGCAATGATTTGCCCTAGACTTCTGCTTTCAGACGTAGTTAATTATGAAGTTATTACCATATCCGATAATAATCCAATGCAGAGGAAATATTGTAAAATAATACATTATATTATATATATTTATCTATGTATATTTATATAGTGTTAAAGTTAATTACCACCGGCCCTTTGAGTGCAACCATAATTCTAATGTGGCCCGCGATGAAATTGAGTTTGACACACCTGCTTTAACCAATGCATGCGTGTGTGTTTAGGGCTTCCGGTCCGATGACATGCGGGCCTGGCGTCAGCACTGGAACCATCAGCTGTACAAAGCTCTGGAACACCAGTACCAGACCGGTCTCGAGGCTCTGAACAAGAACCTGCCTGAAATACTCATAGACCTCACTTTCAAGTCAGTATACACTTCCTGTCCCGCTCTTTATTCATATTCTCTTTTTCCATTTCTCTCTGCTTGGAGATGTTTTTCCTTGCATGGCCTCAGATCTACTTCATATAGTAAACACATCTCTTCACTCAGGTATTTTTCCAGAGGCCCTGAAAACTGCAGTCATTAAACCGCTCTTAAAAAAGAATAATCTAGATGCCTCAGTAATGAACAATTACAGGCCAATATCAAACCTGCCATTTCTAGGTAAAATCATTGAAAAAGTAGTATTTCAACAGTTGAGTAACTTCTTGCATTTAAATAACTGTTTGGATGTGTTCCAGTCAGGATTTCGTCCAAACCACAGCACTGAGACTGCTCTTGTAAAGGTCTTCAATGACATCCACTTAAACACAGACAGTGGCAGAACTTCAGTGTTAGTATTGTTAGATCTCAGTGCTGCATTTGACACTGTTGACCACAACATATTACTAGACCGACTAGAAAACTGGGTGGGACTTTCGGCAACAGTTCTAAATTGGTTTGAGTCCTACTT
Source organism: Trematomus bernacchii (assembly GCF_902827165.1). Taxonomy (NCBI): domain Eukaryota; kingdom Metazoa; phylum Chordata; class Actinopteri; order Perciformes; family Nototheniidae; genus Trematomus; species Trematomus bernacchii. The sequence continues at coordinate 1,059,050 of NW_022987910.1, forward strand.
AAAGGACAGAAAAAACTTTATTTCTATAGGTAAATACACATCTGAGTTGACAAATATGACATGTGGGGTACCTCAAGGCTCCATCTTGGGGCCTCTTCTCTTTAACATCTACATGCTACCACTGGCTCAGATAATGAAAAACAACAAAATAAGTTACCATAGCTATGCGGATGACACACAAATTTACGTAACAATTTCACCAGGAGATTATGCTCCAATTCAAACACTGAGTAAGTGCATTGAACAAATCAATGACTGGATGTGTCAGAACTTTCTCCAATTAAACAAAGATAAAACTGAGGTAATGGTTTTTGGAGCCAAGGCAGAACGTATAAAAGTTAGCGCTGAGCTTCAGTCTGCAATGTTCAAAACAACAGATAAAGCCAGACATCTAGGTGTAGTCATGGACTCTGACCTGAGTTTCAACAGTCACATTAAAACAGTTACTAAATCAGCCTACTATCACCTAAAGAACATATCTAGGATTAAAGGACTAATGTCACAGCAGGATTTGGAAAAACTTGTCCATGCTTTTATCTTCAGTAGACTCGACTACTGCAATGGTGTCTTTACAGGCCTCACTAAAAAATCTATTAGAAAGCTGCAGCTAATTCAGAACGCCGCTGCTCGAGTCCTCACTAACACTAAGAAAGTGGATCACATCACTCCTGTTCTGAAGTCTTTACACTGGCTTCCTGTGTGTCAAAGAATAGATTTCAAAATATTGTTGCTGGTTTATAAAGCTTTGAATGGTTTAGGCCCAAAATACATGTCTGACCTACTGCTAAATTATGAACCATCCAGAACCCTCAGGTCTTCAGGGACTGGTCAGCTTTCTGTCCCCAGAGTCAGAACTAAACATGGTAAAGCAGCATTCAGTTATTATGCTCCGAATATCTGGAACAAACTCCCAGAAACCTGCAGGTCCGCTGCAACTCTTACTACTTTTAAATCCAGGCTGAAGACTTTTCTTTTTGCCGTTGCTTTTAATTGAACTATTCACATCTTAAACTGCACTGTAACTTTTAACTTTTATCCATGTATTTTTTCTTTTAATGTTTATTTTATTATCTTTCCTTTTTAATGACTGATTTTAAATGCCATTTTTAAAATGTCTTCCATTTTTGTAAAGCACTTTGAATTACCTTGTGTTGAAAGGTGCTATATAAATAAACTTGCCTTGCCTTGCCTTGCCTTGCTTTCTTAATATTTTAATAGGGCGTTCCTCTTTTTCGGTTCCCCCTCAAACTTGTTCCCCAAATCCCCTCCCTTCTTGTGCGTCCATCTGTTTCTTACTTTCTCTCTCCTATACCAACATTGTTGATTTAATTTTAACCTCCCTTCATTTTTGTTCTACTTCTCGTGAATAGGCAGGGTCGATTGCAGTTCCGTCCTCCCTTTGAGGAAGTGCGAGCACGCTATTTCAGGGAGATGAAGCGGTTCATCTCAATACCAAACCAGTTCAAAGGGGTCAGTGCCCAGGGGGAGGAGCTTATCTTCAGCGTCATGATTGATAGAAATGCCACTGGGTTCGTCACCATCTTCAGCAAGGCCGAGGACCTCTTCAGCCGCCTGCAGGCTATACAGCACAAGTTCAAGGTGCACAAACAACACATTATTTTGACATTAATACTAATTATGGCTGATTTATATTTTTCAACTGAGGCAAAAAAAAGCACATGTATAATGTTAAGAAGAGTACCAACTGTTTTTTTAATGCTAGGTTAATTATCACTACATAAAATGGAACCGTTTTGATTCATTGCATTCTCTGGCAAGCCGGCTGCTCTTGGACACAAACGAGATGTAAGCCTAAATTTCCATGTATTTTACTTTGTTCATTGAAGCATTGTAATCAGACAATACTGCCCTGTTTTCTTTGAAAGTAAGAGCCTTGAATAAGTCATGTTCTCTATTTATATACTGAAGTTCTGTTTTTTCCTTTAACACTACTCGATCTAACAGTGAGCACAGTATACGATACTTTCCCTTCTGTTTGCAGCCATGCATATCTAAACTGTTGGGGAAATCCCTCAGTCAACACAAATCTATTTTTTCCTCCACTTTTCCCTAGTTCTGTTTTTAATGACTCATCTTTGTCTTCTTGCTGCCCGTAATTTGGTCCCCTTTGACAAAGAAACATTTCAAATTGGGAAATATGCACTGCACTCAACCACTGTGATTGTGTGTGTTGTAGGAGTGGGTGGTGCTGGGCCAGGTTGATTTAGAGAAGTTAGTGGAGAAGCATCTGAGCTCTGTGCAAGACTGGGAGAGAAACTTCAAGGCCCTGAAAGCCAGAGGGAAGGAGTCAGAACGTCTACTAAGGTATATAACACACATAATAAACAAAAGTAAACATGACAAAGTTAAAACTACTCAACAGAAAAACTATGTTAAAACTGGTTTTGAGTTTAAAAAAAATACATATTCATAACACAGTGGGTGTTTCTCAATCGCGAGTACGCTTGCTTGGTAGCACATGTCTGCCGAGCATCTAGCTTCAGAAGCGAGTCAAGAATACTTCCTGGCATTCGGAAAAAGAAGAGTGGAACACGCTAGCAAGTGTGCAGGTGTGCGTCATATGAGAGGCCCCGCCTTACATCTTCCGCCACAGATTTGGGGAAATTGGTCCGTGCGCAAAGCATTGTGGGGATTTTAAGACCGCGGAGTCTACTCATGTGCAGCCTCGATATTTCTCCAAACGGAGTACGCCGGGCTCGGTAGATTTCCAAGTATGCTGGAGATTGGAACAGTACTTCGGCGGCACTCGATGACGTAGTATGCTTGAAATAGTGGCTCTGAAGCAGCTTTACCCGCGATTGAGAAACACCCAGTATCTGGCAAGCATTTAAAGGTGGGGTAGGTAATTCACTTCAGATACACTTTTTGTTATATTCCATGGAATGCTCTTAAAGGTGGGGTAGGTAATTTTGGAGAAACCAGCTCGAGTGTGCTAGAATTTGAAAATACACAACCGGAGAAAATCTGCCACTTCCTTACAGAGCCCCTCCTCCAACACACACGAACGCGCACATGACCAATGAGGGCACGAGATAAGTTTGTGCACAGATGGAAGGCTGACAGGCAGCTAGGCCATCCAGTTATTTTAGCCGGGCCGGCTAAAATGATTGGTCGTGCTTTTTACAGTACTACGGCTTCCACAGATGACATTTTGTTATGGATTTTTTGTCAAAGCACTTAAGATATTCATTGCTATCGGGATGTTAAGAGCATTCCATGGAATATAATAAAAAGTGTATCTCGAGCCGGTTTCTCAAACTTACCTACCCCACCTTTAACATCCCGATAGCAATGAATATATTAAATGCTTTGACAATAAATATATACAAAAATGTCATCTGTGGAAGCCGTGGCGCTGTAAAAAGCACGACCAATCATTTTAGCCGGCCCGGCTAAAATAACTGGATGGCCTACCTGCCTGTCAGCCTTCCATCTGTGCACAAACTTATCTCGTGCCCTCATTGGTCATGTGCGCGTTCGTGTGTGTTGGAGGAGGGGCTCTGTAAGGAAGTCTGAAGGAAGAGGCAGATTTTTTCGGCTGCGTAGTTTCAAATTCTAGCGAACTCGAGCTGGTTTCTACATTCTTACCTACCCTACCTTTAATCAGGACAATCATCATTATTTGGATATCTAAAGATAGTTATGAATGAACGATTCATACAAAAAATGTTGTTATCTACACCATCTGGGTGTGGTGAAACTGTTGATAATGCAACAGTATGTGACTTTCAGTTGCTTGCTCAATTTAAGCCATTTTTACTGTAGCTGACATTTAAATCTCCTCTCAGGAATAAATGTACTTCTTCATTCAACTTCCAATGAATTTACTTTACAAATACAGGGAACTTACGCTCTAACAAAAGAGTCACATGCACTTATCCTCTTCTTCCTCCTCTCAGTCAGGAGAAGGTCGACTGTATAACAGTTAACTGTGAGCCGGTAAAAGCCGCCATCGATGACCTGATCCAGAGGCTGTTTGACATGCTGCTCTCCTCACTCAGGAAGTCCATACAAGGTAAAAACAGACAGCTGGATTGTCCATTCTACTTTCATTTTCTTTACTCACTAGGTTTCGTTTTTGTTGCAGCATAGAAATGCCTTTTTTAGAAAGTCATTAGTGTTATTTATGTCCAACACAAGTCTACTCACTACTTTCCCACTTCACTGTTCCATTTTCCTTCTCTGCTCTTGTTTGTTTCCGTTTGGTTTTTCATTCTAATTGCCCAATGACATTATATGCTTTTTCCTTTTCTGATTCCTTTCTTTCATGATGTTATTTTCCTTTTGCTTTCAGGGCACACCCAGGCCATAGACAGTTTTGTTTCAGAGTCAATGGAGGTGTTGTCTACTCGACCAGAGAGCATGGAGGAGATTGGTGTGGCCGGTGGCAGATATAACCAGATATTAGCCCGCAAACCAGAAGTAAGACCAACACAATCATAAACTCTGACCAGGAGCTAAATGACAGTACAAAGGCTCGAGTTGTGCAAATAGGTTCCCTCTAATCCAGTGGTTCTCAAACTTTTTCTGTCAGGCCCCCCCTTTGGAGAAAAAAAAAAGTCGGGCACCCCCAACACAAATAGTCACGTAATGGGCCAAGTTAACATTTATTAAAATACATCAATATGAACGTGAGCATTCCTTTAAATAAAATCACTTTGCTAGAACAGTGATAATAAAACAATGCTCCATAAGTCTGTGTGCTCAAAAAAAAAAATACATAATACAATGTGCAATCCCTTTGCTAGAACAATAAGTTATAATACTTTGCCACTTTGCAAAGAAAATGCTGATATTTGGCAAAAAAGTGTGTCTTATCACAGGTGGCTGCAATGAGCCTGTTTTGCACTGCACATTTCTTCAAAACGTGGTTGCAGGCTCAGTGGCGGCGCCAGAGATTTCTTTTGGGGGTGCTGTGGGGTAGCTTGACGTTTCATAGAGGGTGCTCAAACATTTAGGGTTTCCCATTAATGTACCGGGCGCTACAGTGGAATTTTCTACTGCAACAATCCCCACGCAAATACACAGTACACCCGCGAGCGACTGTTACAATGAAGGCTCGATAATCAGCTCACGGCTTATAGGTGTAAGCAGGGGTAAAGTGCAGTGTTTCCCCTACCATTGTCTTGGAGGGACGCTGCGCCCCGCCAACGGAGCCCCGCGCCCCCCCTGAAATTCAAGGTGTTTAAAAAAAAAAAAAGTTTTTTTATATATTTTTAATTTTTATATATGCATAGCACCAAATTGCAACTAATCTATATGTACTGTCACTTTTCACATTGAACATGGGCTCTTTTATTAAATAAACTAAACGCTATCATTTTAAGTTGTGAGTTTAGTGTTTTTGACCCTAAGAAACACTGATGCATTAATCAATAACAATAATCCACAGCTCCTCTCTCTGCTCCAGAGGATTTAAAAAATATATATCCCAATGACCCCCCCCCCCCCCCCCCCCCCCCCCAAAGCAGTAAACCTAGGGGAAACACTGAAGTACTATTTTATAGGTGGTGTGTGGACCTCACATAGGGGGGTCCAGGGGCATGCTCCCAGGGAAGATTTTTTTTTAAATATTGAAGTTAAATGCATCAATCTGGTGCACAATTAAGAGATCTATGGATACATCTCTCAACACTCATTTGAAACAGAACTCTAAACAGATTTACTTTTTCTTTATGGATATTTTACAAATCACCCTTTTAAACTTTATTCTTTTTTTACTGTCATATAGTATTTCAAACCTGTTTTTCATTTATTCTCTTATTTTTTTTTATAACTATAATGATCATATAAACATGTGCCTCGGAAATAGTTGTTTACATTAATCGTGACCAAACCGTTTGAGACCCACTGAGATAACTTAGACTAAAGTTAACTATCTAAACACTCAGAGAGTCCTTTAGCTCACTGAGCCTCTCAGTCTGACAGGAGAGGACTCTCCTCCACCTTGTTGTTGAAAAAGCTCCTGATATCCATTAGCGTAGCTCGCTAGCACCAGAAGCTAACAACAACAATCTCCGGTACCGGTGCGCTCTCTCTCTCTCTCTCTCTCGCGCTCGCTCACGCACACAAAATGGCTCGTTCCACACACACACAGAGCCGAGCTTGAATGAAACACAGAGACCCAGACGTACTTGTACTGTACTGTATCATATTATTTTCGAATCAATAATTTTTCAAATTATGATTTATTTTTATTTTTTATAAATGCTTTGTTTTCCTCGCGCCCCCCACTTTGAGAAACACTGCTCTAATCCCTTATTAATTGTCTTAAAATCATGTGGAATTAAGACATAAAGGTTATTTTTCCTTCATGTCAAATAAAAGAAATATTGTTCGCGACATTAATGCATTTTTTTTAACTTTTCAATCTTGCCGTTTTTATGATACTGAAGTCAATAACATGACATGCAGGAATTCTAGTGTATGGGCATTTTTCTTAATACATTTCTGATGTTTGATATAAAAGCATAACTTATCATTTCATGTCAAATAAACCCAGTGTTTAACATACTATGGACGTAAACTATCTAATTGACAAATTCTGCTGAATGTGTGTGAATAGATCCTGCCTCAGTTCCAGTGTGCTGAGGAGAAGAACCGTTTGCTACGAGCAGTGGCTGGGGGGGGCATGGACTCCCTTTCCTCACTGAGGGCCAAGTGGGATAAATTTGAGCTCGTCATGGAGAGCCACCAGCTCATGATCAAAGATCAGGTAACAGAATGGACTGTACTCATGAAGCGCTTTGTCCAGTCTCACCTCAAAGTGCTTTACAAGTCATCATTTACACCTCATTCATACAGAGCAATGTACCATCTTGCTCATGTAAGCTAACAATCATACAACACATTCACACACCCTTGGCCATGCCATCAGGAGAAACTCGGGGTAAAGTATCTTGCCCAAGGATACATCAACATGTTGACTGCACAGGGCTGGGATCGAACCCACAACCTTTCTATGGAAAGACGACTGCACCCCCTTGCAGCCACAGAAACCAGAGAAACTGAACATTGTACACATGTTGGATCTGGGTTTAAAAACGTTTCATCCCAAATGTTCTGTAACAACAGCTTTCTGCTACTTCTTATATAGTCTCTTTATTTATCCTCCTGCCTGTCTTTCTTTTCTTTATCTTTATTTACACCATGTTCCTATACTCATTGCTTTCTCTTTCCCTGTTCCTCCCTTAGGTGGAGGTGATGAGAAGTAACGCTGCTGGTCGTATCGACGCCTACAGGGCGGATCTGGAGCGCTTTAAGGCCCGCTGGGACCAGCTGAAGCCTAAAGACGAGATTCTTGAGAGTGGTGATCACGATGCCCTTCTTGCCTGCCTGCAGACCATCAGGGACAAGCAGCAAGAGTTCCAGGAGCTCGAGCTTGTGCGCTGTAAACTGCTGTAAGTTACTTTGAATATGCCGAGTTTCGAGTGGTTTCTTTATTGCGTTGGGACGGCTGATAGGATGTTCATTGCCTGGATAATCATTTTACAATACGCTGTGGTTAGATCAAATGTGATTATGATGTGTGCCATAAATCTGCCTAATAATTCAGATACACTATAAACGTTTGGTGCTCAACATGAAACAGCATCGCAATTTAATTTGTAATGTCTTTAGTTGTTCTTGTTTCTGTTATCTTTATAGATAGATTTTTCTATTGAAGCTACTCAGTATTGTACTGATTCACACTGACTTAAAAACACCTGAAATACTATATTTAACATCGCCTCCTCACAATTACACTACATCCCTGGACTAGAACTTCTGTAAAACCATACTCGTGTTTTCCTAAATCTACAGTTTGAGTGCTTTCTGTCAGGTTTGAATACATTTAAGAACATTCAAAGTGTGCATCTATCTTCTCTCCTCTCCTCTCCTCAGTGAGGACTGTACCTCTTTTGACCTGGGGACTCCAGATTTCTCTCTGGCGGAAGAAACAAAAAGAGACATGGAGGAGTATAGCCAGATGTGGGGTCTGTATGAGGAGTGGCAGCAAGGCTTTACAGAAAAGGCCCAGGAGGACTGGATCACATTCAGGTGGGGAGGTCAAGTTTAATCCTGCTGTAGATTGATCTAAATCTTCTGAACTCACTTACCTGTGTTGGTTGTGTCTTAATATCTATGTTTCTGTTGTTTTTCAGGAGTAAGACGTATGTGTTTGAGGAATTTCTCTTTACGTGGCAGGACAGACTTAGGAAGCTGGAACAGCCTACTGCCATGTCTGTTAAACTGCAAGGAGAAGTGGACAAATACAAGGTAGACAGGAGTGCAGTCGGTGGAATAACATATTATAATCTTCTTTCCACTTTGTGTTCATTTAGTTTAGAAGAACAATACTACACATCTCAAGCCAAACCCTTGAGCAGGGCCTACTAGTTTCTTTTTTGGAAAGAATACATTCATTTTTTATTTTAGAAAATGCCAATCAGACGTATGCAATATATATTGTGCAAGCAGAAAAATCTTTTTTTTTCTGAATACATAAATGTTATAACTGTATCAAACTAAAAGATGAATGTTAAATTATATTTGAAGCAATATTTTATTTGATCCTCTTACACATCATTGGATAGTTTGTATTTTTTTATACTTCTATTTCCACTATTTTCCCTCTACGTGTCTAGAACATGGTCCCGGTGTTGAAGTATGTGCGCGGGGAGCACCTGTCCCAGGACCATTGGTTGGACATGTTCCGTTTGCTTGGCCTTCCCAGAGGGACAACGCTAGAGAGACTCGTCTTTAATGACCTCCTCAATGTGGCAAATACCATTGTTGAAAAGGCCTTGGAGCTTAAGGTATGTGCACACACACTCAAGCAAATGTATATACATAATGGTGGAGGTATGCACATCTCTACGGACACAGACGTCTTTAAATTGTTCATACTTTTTTTAATCTATTTTAGGGATATCCTTATCAAGTTGTTTTTACCCCTGATACCAGTCATTTGATATTGAGAATGTGCCCGATGCAATACATCCCTTCTCATCGATATACAGTTACAATTCAATTCAAATAAGGTTATTCAAACCAATCCAATATATATACTTTATACATTAATAGTTTTGAATTGCATGAACAAAAAAGAACAACTGCATCAAAGGTGTTCCTTAATGCCATAACTGACTTTGGACACCGGGGGCAACAGCAGATAAGAATTGGGGAGGGATGAAACCCCTCTTTAATGGTCACACATGCAGAGCACACAGCACACACAGTGAAATTTGGCCTCTGCTTTTAACCCATCCTAGTACCAGGAGTCTAGCACTAGGAGCAGTGGGCAGCTATTGTACAGCGCCCTGGGAGCAATGGGAGTGAGGGGGGAAGGGGGGTGTCCGGTGCCTTGCTCAAGGGCACCACGGCAGGGCAGGAGGTGAACTGGGACCTCTCCAAGTAGCAGTCCACACTCCACATTTTAGGTCTGGTCGGGGACTTGAACCGGCGACCCTACAGCTCCCAGTCCAAGCCCCTACTGACTGAGCCACTGCCGGAATTTGCACTTATAATATTTGTACAGGAAATGGTTATGACCAAACAGGTTTACAGACACATTCAGTAAATCATTAAGAGTTTGGAATGTACATGAAATATTAGCATTTTCTGTGTTTTTTTTAACAAATCCTTATTTAAAGTAAGAAATCTTGCTATTGTGTTTGTGTAAACATATTATTTAATTAATCTGAAAACACTGATATCTTGGATTCAGATACTTTCCATCAATCAGACCTCCTTATAGTGTTTTGGTGCCACATAAAAAAATAATAATAACTGATAATTGCAGTTTTCTTATTTCTTATTAGGTGGGTTCAAAGTTAAATGCAGTAACAATGTATATGATAAGGTTGATTTTAGTAAAGATACACTTGTACAATGAATTCTTATATCATCATATGCCAAGTTTTCTCACATCCAAGATTATCAGGGCCAAACAACTTTACAGGGTACATGGGTGATCTGAGGTACAAGTTCTTGCTCACCAGCCCAGAGGAGTAATACCGGTGGATCCTCGATGATGCCATGTACTGTTTTTACTAAATGTATTGAAAGTAGTGTGTGTGTGTGGCTGTGTGTGTGTGTATTTGAATATGTGTTTTTGCGTTAAGGACCTGAACAGTCGCGCTCAGGCAGAAGTAACGATCAGAGAAGCACTGAGGGAGCTGGATCTGTGGGGAGCTGCAGCTACCTTCAACCTGACGGAGTACACAGACAGCAGCAAGCGCACACTCACCCTCATCAAGGACTGGAAGGATATAGTCAACCAGGTACACAGAGGGGCACACCAAAACAAACAAATGCGTACTTTATACACACAACACGCACACTTTGTGCTATTGTCACACAGAATCATGGTTAGCTGTAGACACAAATGTTTAATCAGTTGACTTAATTACATTTTATTGCAGTTGGTTATAGTTTTATTAGCCACAGTTTGACCATAACCGACTTGTACAAAGCTGATTGCATCGACCAAAATGACTGAGTATTACTTTTATTAGATCTTAATTTCCTCTAACTGCTCTCCACCTGCCTGACATGGCCAACCAAGGGATTCCTCAGCACCAGGATACTGTTTAATTAAGTGCATGTGTGCCTTGTCTCTGAGTGCATTTCCTTAAGAAATGTGTGTGGCTGTGTGGGTATCATGTCGAACATAAGATGGTTTGATGGTAAAAATAAAAAATGTAAAAAGTCAGTTACACAGATAATACATACATAATATAGATGACGTCCTGATTACTGAATTATAATCTGTAAATTCAAGAAAAGATGCCTAATAATCTGCACGTTATGCTATGTATACTATTTATATATATGTAGTAAGGCATTTTATGTATTTATATATAAATGTTTTAAAGTTGTCTATATCTTTAACCTTTCTGCCTCTGAGGTGTGAGCCACAACGCTAGACTCTGACTTCACATAATGCTTTTTATTAAGATGATATAAAAAAGTAAAGTCTGCATGCAGAGCAATGCGTACTAAAACATTTGGTCATTTGAAAGGTGGCTATAACTGTTGTCGGAATCATCCTTATCATAAGTATTTATTTTTTTGATAATTATTGTTCCGGGCAGGTCAATTAAAGTGACCACTTGGTAGATAAAATAGAGAAGGGCGTGAATATCTACTGACCCCTTCGAAATAAATGTAAGGGATTAGCAAACACTGGCTTTATCACCGCTCTGTGCCCATCCAGGTGGGAGATAACCGCTGCCTGCTGCAGTCTCTGAAAGACTCCCCCTACTACCGCAGCTTCCAAGACAAGGTCAGCTCAATAAAATCTATGAATACTTTATAACCTTCAAGCACTTCGTATTACGTATGCAAAAAGTGTTGTTGTTCACCCATATTGAAAGGTTTAAACATCCTTAATGAAGCAGCAATAACCACTGCTCCTGTATTAACTGTGTGTGTGTGTCCAGGTTAGTCTGTGGGAGGTCCGGCTCTCAGACTTAGACGAGTACCTGCTGAGTCTGAATGCCATCCAGAGGCGCTGGGTTTATCTGGAGCCCATTTTTGGGCGAGGGGCATTGCCCCGGGAGGAGGCGCGCTTCAAACGTGTTGATGAAGACTTCAGGTACTGTGTGTGTTTCTAAAAAGACAGGTCAAATGAAGACCTCACATCTTTACCAATGAATAACAAGCACACTGCCCACACCCAGAACTTCTGAAATTAAGCATTATCTACCCTATGTATATATATATGAATATACACATCCTCAAATTTAAGCTTTGTTTCATTCCATATCCTATACTGCTCGAGAGTACATGTTTTTAATTTATTTAATTGTAGTTTCTGATTGTTATGGCTGATATTCAGTATAACAATTGGATGATTTCATTTTTTCCTAGAACAAATTGACCAATGGAAATTGTATGACATGTGTTTTCATGCACATTCACAAACAACAAAACTGCTTCTATATGTGTTACAGGTCTATCATGTCTGACATTCAGAGGGACAACAGAGTTGTTTCTTTGAGCTCAAGGGCTGGCATCAGAAACTCTCTGGTCACCATACTGGATCAGCTGCAGCGCTGCCAGAAGTCACTCAATGAGTTCCTGGAGGTACACACACACACACACACACACACACACACACACACACACACACACACACACACACACACACACACACACACACACACACACACACACACACACACACACACACACACACACACACACACACACGTGCATTTTTTCATGCAAAGACTACATATTTACCACATGAATGGTAGGAATCACAACTCTTTTTATCGTGTGTTTTTCGCAGGAGAAGCGCTCTGCCTTCCCACGGTTCTATTTCATAGGAGATGATGATCTGTTAGAGATTCTCGGTCAGGCAACCAACCCAACTGTAATCCAGTCACACCTCAAGAAACTCTTTGCAGGTCACATCTGTTTTGTTTTGTCTGCTCATCCCTCCCCCTTGTATTGCTTGTATCATATCATATCCTGACAGTGAAGATAATTGGTGTGTGTGTTATCCTCGCAGGCATCCACAGTGTTGTGTTTGATGAGCAGTGTCAGCACATTGTGGCCATGTGTTCTTTGGAAGGAGAAACCGTGCCTCTCCGAAACCTAGTACGCATCTCCAGCCTCGTGGAGGTAAAGTCTATGTGAATTGATGTTCTGTGTTGTATGTCGGAGATAGATAATAGGTTGCATACTCTTCAGCTTTGCATGTTTATGCAATCGAGCATACTGTGTTCATGTTTTAATTCAATTATTGTTTGTGGCTGTTTTCTTTGAACTCCTTCCTAGATGTGGCTAAGTGAGCTGTCTGTGGAAATGAAGGAGACTCTGAAGCACTTGCTGTATGAATGTCTGTCAGCAGGGAGGAAAGGGAATGTGGACCCCTCACGCTACCCGTCACAGGTACACACACACACACACACACACACACACACACACACACACACACACACACACACACACACACACACACACACACACACACACACACACACACCTAACCCCAACCAACCCCAATACTTTACTCAAGATGAGAGGCACAGTGTCAGTAATATGTGACCCAAGATATGAAATAACTGAAATGTCCTTTAAAGCATCATATCAGTGTCAAGTGTCTGAACCATCTTTTTTTTTTGGTTTAGATTCTGTGTCTGGCTGAGCAAATTCAATTTACTGAAGATGTGGAAAGAGCTCTAAAAGAGCAGAATTTGCAGCAGCTGGAGCTGGAGCTCAGTGCCAAATTAGAACACTACACTACGGTGGACACCAGCTCTGATGATCAAGCTAATTCAGGTACTACTGTCTCTGCTTGTCTGTATGCATTAGTGAATGTATGTGTGTCCTGGTTCTAAGACAGGGGTCACTTCAATGTATTGACTTGCAAGACATTAACTGTAGCTTTCCAAGTTACTTGCAGGGATTGGCTGCTTTTATTAACCACCAGAGAGAAACCGCATGTTTGTTTCTACTCATCTTTCAACATTAATGCACCCTAAGTAGGCTATTGTATGCTTACATGTAAGCTATAGCAACATCAGAAGAAAATATACGATCGCTATGTGACTGATTGATAGGAGATGTCTGACCTCTATTGACTAAAATAAATACATTTACCTTGATGCATTTCATACATGTGGAATATATAAAGTTAAATGATGACATGGATGGTATGAAGAAAATGGTTTGTATGTGTAAACTCGGTGTGGGTTAAATATCTACACACACTAGGTTCTGATTTTCATAAGCTATGCGTGTTCATTTTTGTTTTGTTCTAGTGCATACGCAACCCTCTTACCATATTCTTGAATGTCCATAATTTAAGAAGTCATTCAAAATCAAGATGTTTAAACATCTGTGATAAAAATACAAACTCAGACATGCTAAATAATGTTCAGGGTATTGTTCTGTTCTTCAACCCCCTTTTATATTTGCTATATTTGTTTGCTAATCACATTCCTGTTGATACTAATCTCCCCAAATTGCCAATCTCTATAAACACTTGTGACTTCCCACTTGCCTTTTGTTCCATTATCAGACTCCCTCTTGTGTTGGTAATGATTTAGCTCTGATCAGCATCTTGGGTTGTTACTTAGGACTGAGAGATCACGCTCTTGTGTGAATCTGTTGATAGGACTGGAGAGGCTGCAGAGGGGCAGATGCAGCCGCTGGCAGGCTAATAATGTCTCAGGGCTGGATATAAAGCTACATTAACCATGACAGCAGAGGTTTTTTTTTACAGAACTTGAATTTTTAAAAAGGACTTTTAAATTCAAATCAAGGTTTCTTATTCATGCATGAGATGAAAAGCTCTTCCATAACTCTGGTAGTGGCATCATTTCACGGTACATTGCTACCAAATTCCACATTTCTGTGTCATGAAAACGTATCTATGATAACAGTGCTTGTTTCACTCGCACCATGTGTGATTGGTAGCACATTTTTGTCATCGGTTAGTTTGATTTTTTTACTTTTCTGATATAATTATAAAGTATTTCAGCAGTGCGCGGTGATGAAGGTTAGAATATTTGTCGATAAAGTGGTTTGTGTTCCGTCTGTCTTGCATTCAACCTTCCACGCTTGAAATAAAGCCCACTTTCATGATAACATCTCTGTAAATGACTGACTTCCTAAAACAACCAGGTAGGCTGAAGAGGCTTTGGAGTGGCAGTATTGATTAAAGTGGCTAAAGTAATGGCAAGACGGATAATCTAATTACCCAATCTACATGAATGGGCCATAAACCATGGTGGGGAGTGCGAGTGAACTTCCCTTTGGCACACAGACAAGACAAGATGGTGTTCATTTGGCAAGGTATTTGAATGCTTCCTGGGCTGACATCACTGAAGCATTTCTACTGAACATACAAAGCATTCAAAGCACCTACCTAGTACATAACGACTGTCCCGTGTAATTTACGGTATGCAATCCCAACTTCAGAGCTGTATGTGAAAAAGCACAGTGAAGATTTATGATTCAAAGATCCAAGCCGTAAATCTGGCATATAAAATACTCCTACTTTTGCTGGAGACTGGCAGTAGAACACAATTCACTTGATTTTATATTGGCCATTAGACTTGTCATTTTGACTTTTGCATATTTGTATGCATAAATAAACATATTGAGTTTGGATGAGCACAAAGATATCCACAACTAACTTTATCTAATATTCTTTTGTATTTAATTATTTTCTATTTTTATTTTACATTTATTTATCAGCCGTAACATTATTCTATTTTTAAATTTACAGAGGGAATTTAATCGTTCAGAGTACCAATCACAATTTTCATCAAGATACATTTTTTTGGTTTTGCCTTTATTGGAGAGAAAGGACATATTGACCAATGGGGGGGGGAGAGAGGAGACGACATGCAGGAAAGGGCCACAGTTGGGACTCTGTCTTTGAATGGGACGCCCCTATATTTTGACGGTTTATCCAGTTTGTAATATTGACTTTCCAGATGATCAGTTTGGCTGAATTAATTTCTGATAAAATGTTCCTAAAATGTACGTTAGTTTATAGAGACAAGTCCTGTTCTCCTCACCAATGGTAACTGTTCTGCATTACGACTTGAAACAGCTTCCCTTACAACTGTAGAGACGCTGATTTTACGATAACATAAAAGCTACTGCCACTGTCAGCTTACAATGAACTCCATCCATCTATCCACAGCATTTCAAATCAAGTTGGTTAATTGTATCTTTTTACCAATTCCACCATCCTGATATTCTGACATGTCTTCATGTACAGAGTCCAGTGTCCTGCAGTTGAAGCTGAAGGCGTTGATTCTGGATATTATTCACAACATGAGTGTGGTGAAGCAACTGAACCAGGCAGGGGTGACCAGCGCTGATGCCTGGGCCTGGAAGAAGCAGCTCCGCTTCTACATGGGAACAGACAAAGGCTGCCTTATACATATGGTGGACGCACAATTCAGCTACACATATGAATACCAGGTTTGTTGGCATGTACATACAACTGTATACACTCTTTGTATTTCACCAAATGGACACAACTTGATGTTTCCTGGGCTGCAGTTAAGCTTGTTTGAGACTTAACTTTTGATCAGTTAGCTGTTACTTTAATGAGTAGATATCAGCTTGATTAGTATTCAATCTGCAATGTCTTGAAAGAGAGGAAAGCAGGAAGCCTCTCTAATTAAATTGACTAATTGATCAATTTTATTTCAGATTGACTTGCTAATTCTCTGATTCTCATTCACGATACACATTTCAGCCTTCTGTGACACCCGCTATAAACTAATTCTGTGCGCATAATTGAAATGTTCTTACTGCAATTCCTCATCAAATACATATAAGGAGCGCTAAAACATAAACTCTGAAAAGACATACTGCCAACTGTACAAACTGTACCATACTCGTGTCAGTGTACCCATTCACGCTTTACCTAACCCAATCCATAGTTATACATTGATTAATACATATAAAGTTCTTTAATCATTAATGTAGTAATCAAAAAAATCTTGTTTAAACAGTGATTGGTTACCACTATCAATTAAAGAACTGTGTGTCCCGTTCAGGGTTTCACAAAATATGTTTGGTTACAGATATAAAGCTCCACTTCGTATCTTTCACCTTTAGGGGGCACTGTTTATGCAGAGATGAAGAGCACTGGAGATACCTTGCTTTATTCCCCCTCTGCAGAATCTTCAAGATAACACAAGCACACAGTCTCACTCATTTTCATTCTCTGCCTGTTATCATTTGTTTTATAATTCCTTCCTTTTTCAATCCATCATCTGTCTGTTTGCCTTTCTCCTCCACTGAATTCTGCCCCCCTTCTTTTATCCCTTTCCACTTTTCCCTCACTCACCATATCTTTATTTCTATCTCACTGTGTTTTTTTTGCCACTTGATTTCTCTCTGTAATGCTCACTTTCTTCTCCACCCTACCTCTCGTGTCTCCCAGGGGAATGCGGCCAAGCTGGTGCACACCCCGCTGACTGATAAGTGCTACCTGACTCTGACCCAGGCCATGATGATGGGACTTGGGGGGAACCCCTATGGGCCTGCTGGCACGGGCAAAACGGAGTCGGTCAAAGCCCTGGGGGGGCTGTTCGGACGCCAAGTGCTGGTGTTCAACTGTGATGAGGTATGAAGAGTTCGTAGAGAATATATACTGGGTTAACATCTCGGCCGAAATTACAAAAGTATGCTATGAATGTCATACATATCTAAATGTATTTCCTTTTTAATAACACACCAACAAGACTGGTAATTGAGAACACATGAGAAGGTGTCTTCTCCAGTTTTACATTCATCTGTGTTTCAGGGTATCGACGTGAAGTCAATGGGTCGGATCTTCGTGGGCTTGGTGAAGTGTGGAGCGTGGGGCTGCTTTGACGAATTCAACCGCTTAGAGGAGGCAGTGTTGTCTGCAGTTTCCATGCAGATTCAGGCCATTCAAGACTCCCTCAAACATCACAAGAACTCATGTGAACTGCTCGGGAAGGAGGTCAGAAAATAAGATTCAGACAAATATTAGATAATAATAATAGAGTACTGATGCTAAAAAAGCAATTACTCACTATCTCTCACGCACACTATCTGTCTTTATGAACCAAGATGGTCACGTCATTTATCATGAAGCAATCAATGAAGCTATCACAATGTTGCTGTCGAATAAACAACATATTAATGTGAATAACGTGTTCTCCTTCTCTTCATCCTTCAGGTGGAATTGGACCCAAACTCTGGGGTGTTTATCACATTAAACCCGGCAGGTAAAGGCTATGGAGGCAGACAGAAGCTTCCAGACAACCTGAAGCAACTATTCAGGCCCGTGGCCATGAGCCGGCCAGACAATGAGCTCATCGCTGAGGTCATCCTCTACTCCGAGGGCTTCAAAAGCGGAGAAGTGCTGGGACGCAAACTGGTTGCTATCTTCAACCTGGCAAGGTAGAAATTGTTGGTCTTTTTTTGGTTTAATTTGAGGTTGAGGTTGGATGAGGTTGGGATATTCTTTTTCATAAATAGACAAGAAATATATATCAACAGATTATTGATTATGTAGATGGTATTGTGAACTGTGTCACCAATCTGGTCTTTAAATCTGTGTGGACTCAGACTACAGGAGTTTTAAGATCTTAAGCCATTTAAAACATAAAGTCAGGTTTCATCGCACATTAGGAGGAACAGATGTATCGTATCTATACAAGAACATCTTACAAGATTTGAAAATAATGGCGCACCACACACTTCATGATAATATTAGGATTATCCTGCCATAGGGAGCAATGCACCACCACAAGGGATCTCATGGGGAAGCAGATGTATACATTATGGAGAATGATGTTGCACCCCAACTTTCTGTAGAAGGATAATACCTTGCAGTGAGAGGTAAAACATTTGGGCCCAAAAATTGTACGAACCAATGTCCCATTTTTCATAGATTAGGAGGGGTTAACATGAATACATCTGCCTAAAGCTCCAAAGTGTTTTTTGTTTGCGAAACCAAATAATGCTGTTGAATTGATTTGAAATGACCCCTTGGCCACTAAAATCTATTGTAATTAGGGTTGCAAAGGGGCGGAACATTTCCGGTACATTTCCGGAAAGTTTCCACGGAAATCTGGGGAATTTTGGAAATATTCGATGCAAAATTAAACAAAAAACATGACATTTCAACAGATTTTTTTTATTTATTTATTTTTTAAGTAGAACAGAACAAGTTTTAATTATTTTATCGAACAATTATTTGTTTCATTGAAGAACGAAAACAGGAATGTTGAGTTAAATATTACTCATCCCCCCAACCCCACTCATTAAAAAATGAACAAAAATGCACCCCCCATCCAAAAATCTGCACAAAGTCCCATTCAAAATGTTAAATGAAAAGAGCCCTTCTCCCTCCAAACAGTCCCATTAAACATGCTAATCTTCCTTCAAGCAATCCTCTGCATTTTTGCTAAACCCTTTCAGTCAACGGGCTCTTGCTGGGCCTCATCAACATCCAACTCTTCCTCCTCCTCTTCAGTGTCACTGTCCAGCCTTGTTGAGGATGGCTCTGTGTCAGGCTCAAAGAGCCTTAGGTTTGCCCGAATGCCAACCAGTTTTTCCACTCTCACGTTTGTGAGCCTGTTGCGAACCTTTGTGTGGTCTCAATAGCCATGCAGTAAGCAGTGTGCTATGGCATGGATATTCAAGTGTGCTTGAATGGCATCTGTTTGTTTTAGTCATGATTATGCTAAAATATACTTTCCCCAACTATATTTAAGTTCCCTATGAAGAGCAAACCTTCAATTTAGAAAATTCCCAGTTTATTCCCATAAATTCCCGTTAATTCCCATGGAAAGTTTCCATCTTTGAAAATTCCCGGAATTTTGCAACCCTAATTGTAATATAGGCCTTTTGATGTTGTGGATATAAGATATGATCCTACATTCAAGCCCTTAGCACTACAAACAATTCAGAGTGTGTGTTTATGTGTGAAAATGTGCCTTTTTGTGTGTGTCCAGGGAGCTGTTGACTCCCCAGCAGCACTACGACTGGGGTCTCCGTGCTCTGAAGACGGTGCTGAAGGCCTGTGGCAGTCTCCTGCAGCAACAAAGGAGGAGTCAGGACAAGGACAAGAGTAAGACCCCCCTCTGGCTATTTTTTATTTTGAGCTACAATATTTCTGTGAGGCTTTTCCAATAGTGGAGAGTGACAGCAAAGTAAGGAAAAAGAGAGTGCCTTTTTTGGCCATGACCTCGAGTCACTTTCTTTGCAGTAACAGGATTTATTGAGTAAAATATAAGGCAGGATCTTCAATAATGTGCCATCAAGGGCTGAAATGGGCAGGCTTCCATTCCAGCCAAATGAAGAACGAATTGATCTCTTATCCATTCATGCCTTACTTGAGAGATTCTGCCACTTATGCTACATAAGAAAAAGCTTACTTCCACCAAAGATACAGTGTCTTCATTTTTCCATCAAAACATTTCGTGTTGTTTGACTTTTTCAGAGGATTGTGCCAAATTACATTCTGTAAATTATTTATGGCATTAAAGTTATGTTTCCGTCCTGATTATATTTCAATCAGGAGAGACTTCATTTTGTTTAAAGAACATTTATTGACACATGCCATATGATAAATGTTAAGTCTTTGGCGATTAGACCCCGATCCTGAAATCGTATATCTAAAGGGGGAAATGCAGCCGTGAGCATAGGGAACCCCCCCGGGGTCTAGACACTGGTGATGATGCTGAAGATCTGGATTTGATGAGGAGATGGGATGAAGAGGGGATGAGATGAGGTCTTTGGATTAGCTCTCCTGGCACTGGATGTGATGAAAGGAGGTGGATGGGGAGGAGGTGGTCGGCAGCATGAACACCTGAAATCACAGCTGACTGCAGGAGAGAGGAGAACCATTTAAAAGTTTGGCTGCAGCACGATGATTGGCTGCTGAGATTGAGGTGAATGTAATAGGTTAGCAGGAAGCCCGTGATGAGCTGATTAGAAGCAGCTACGGAGTGAATGTATACCAGTCTTCCTGAAAGAACTTGCGCTGAGCTTCATTGGGTAGTGACAGCCTTCTCAGGAATTAATGTACCACAAAACCAAAATAGACTTTTTATACTGTCATGTTATATTATTTGTCGCAGACAGCCGAAGTGTATTAACATATCAACGTTTAATATCTACATGTGATGATTCTCATATTCACATATTTATTATATAACAGAACAGTCAAACTGATTGTTCTGTGATATGTTTACATTGCCTGTAATGTCCCTACACTGTATTAGTTAAAGTAAAGTAAAGTGTTCCAATACCATTTATTTGTAACCAAATTTCAAAAATGTGCTTTTGTATATTGGATGAAAGTGTCTCTACAATGTGTCCCCTGAGAAGTGCACTCTTAGTAAGCTTGACCTGAGCGATAGAAAGCTAGTAACCTGATGAAAAGGATTTAAGGATGAGGTAAAAGTGAAAATGAATCTGCTTTGAGACTCTTATCCTGTCCTTGACCGCATTGCAATACAAACTGTTTTCATAATCTGTGTCTTCATTTGTGGATACCTCTTAAAGTCAGTTTCAGATGAAGAGTGTATTTGAACACGGATAGGATTTATGGCCCAGCACAGTACACCTGCCGCTGTCCTTGTCTTCTAAATCCATTAACTGACATTTACTCCAAATGCCCCCCACCTTTAAAACTGTTATTCCCTTGGGCTTTTTACTTACCTGTCCCTTTGTCCTTCTCCTTTCTCTCCTTTCCAAACACTTTGCCAGGGTTCTGTTGTTTACCTCTTCAGGCTCTCTTTCTCCACCTCCATCCGCCTCCTTCTGACCTCTTAGCTCTCTCTCTGATTCCTCTCTGTCGATGCTGCTCTCGTCCCACTCATTCTCACTCGTTGCCCTCTGTTTCTCACCCCATCTCCCCTTCATGTCCCTACTTTCAATTATTTCCCCTCTCTTAATTTCCCTCTAATAATAATAATAATTCCTTATATTTATTATAGCGCTTTTCCAGAGCTCAAAGCGCTTTACAAATACACATTACACACATATCATACATGTAATGTACTGTGGACAATACCCACAGGAGCAAATTCAGGTGAAGTGTCTTGCCCAAGGACACAGCGGCTTTACAGACGCAGCGGCGGCGGAGGCGGGTTTCGAACTGGTGTTCCCCAACGCCCCCTTGATCTGATGATCAACGCACAGCCCACTGCGTCACTCCGCCCATCTTCACACCTCGAAGTCATCAAGGCGCTTTACAAGTACACATTACACACATGTAACGGTCATGTACTGTACCCACATGAGCAAATTCGGGGGAAGTGTCTTGCCCAAGGACACAACGGCCTGACGCAGTGGCGGCGGAGGCGGGTTTCGAACTGGAGTTCCCCAACGCCCCCTTGATCTGATGATCAACGCACAGCCCACTGCGCCACTCCGCCCCGGCCTCTGCCTTTTTCTTCAACCTATCCCCCTCTCTCTCTTTTAAATCCTTCTGTCTCATCAGCAGCCCTTTATCTGTCCAACACACACAGGCACACACACAGGCACACACACACAGTACATGCACTTTCTGTCTGTTAGATGAGTCCCTGAGGTTTTCTTGTGTTCGTCTGTGTGTGTAGCTTGGCCAAGTGTTTCTCTCTGCTACGGATAAAAGGCCAGCAACTTTGGAGCAGAGAACAAAAGTATCGACAAACTCTTCAATCATGACAGGCTTTGGTAATGAGCACTTTTGTAACAGGGTGAGAGAGCAAAAGAATAATGACTGGACAAGTTCATTATCATTTAACCTTTTGCTTTGTGGTTCTTTATCAAGCATGTATCATTGCCTCTATTTGTGCATCAGTATAAAACTATTTAATATATTATTATTTTAGTATTTTGTCATGACTCTCATATTTCACATTGGAATGGTACAAAAATCTTTTTCATGTACATGCAGTTCAGGAGAGCGGTCTGGTGGTGCAGGCGTTGAGACTGAACACCATGTCCAAGCTGACGTTTTCGGATAGCTCCCGGTTTGATGCTCTGGTCAGAGATGTCTTCTCGGGGGTTAATTTCACCGATGTGGAGGACCAGAGTCTAATGCAAGCACTGGACCAAGTCTACAAGGAGGCACGGCTCGAACTTATACCCGGCCAGGTGTGTGTGTGTGTGTGTGTGTGAAGACATCCAAGCACTAGCCAATTATACACCTGATTTTCATGAACTCTGACCAGTTTTTGGGAAACACAAAAAAGTATTCACTTGAGACAGTTGAATAGTTTGTTAGAAGGATGATGGAAAACCCTAGAGGAATTGCTGACTGTTTTTCCATCTCTGTGTAGCTGAAGAAGGCATTGGAGCTGAATGAACAGCTGAGACAACGCATGGGTGTAGTCATCGTTGGGCCAAGTGGAGCGGGGAAGTCTACGCTCTGGAGGATGCTCAGGGCCGCTCTCAGCAAGACAGGCAAAGTGGTGAGTAACAGGGAAACCGCCTACACAGTTGTTCATTCACTGATACATGCTGTACTTTTAAAATGACAATTGTAAAAAAAAATGCAAAATGCTATAAATGTACATTTTGTAAGACTAACACAATATCCATTATTATTCTTCATATAAACGATTATTTAAAGCATTTATTCAAGAGTTTATAGGTCAGTATTGTCCCAATCTTGTGTGCCATCTTTAATGCTTTCATGCTGTGTTTTTGTAGGTGAAGCAGTACACAATGAATCCTAAAGCTATGCCCAGACAACAGCTGCTGGGTCATATAGACATGGACACCAGAGAATGGGCTGATGGCGTCCTCACACACAGTGCCAGGAGTGTTGTCAGAGAACCACAGGGTAAGACATCGCTCCATTAGCGCTAATAGGTTACTTATCATCTGTTTTGCTAACCCAGACTTTAGATAACTGCAATAAAGTCTATATTAAATGAAAAAGTCAGGGTGAACCAGTAAACTCTACAAGGACTGCATAAGGTAAGCATTTAGGTGTGTATGTTTCTGTACTGAGATTCATGTACTGTATGTATCTAGAGTTAGAGATATGTATATGTGCTTTTGTGTTTTCTAGGGGTGAGCTCATGGATTGTGTGCGACGGCGACATCGACCCAGAGTGGATTGAGAGTCTCAACTCTGTGCTTGATGATAATCGGCTGCTGACCATGCCTAGTGGAGAACGCATCCAGTTTGGGCCCAATGTTAACTTCCTGTTTGAGACTCACGACCTTAGCTGTGCCTCACCAGCCACCATCTCCCGCATGGGAATGATCTTTCTCAGGTTGGTTGGACTGTGCATCTACAAGTTCCAGGTTTGCCATCTAGCTCTTCTCCATGTTGTTTTTTATATCTACTTTTCTCTACTCCAGTGATGAGGACATTGATGTAGGGGCCTTGGTGAAGTCGTGGTTGAAGGGACAGCCAGAGGATTGTCGCAGTAATCTAGAAAACTGGCTGGGAGACTACTTCCAACGGGCCCTGGACTGGGTCCTCAAACAGGTAACATTTACTCTGAGTCTGTACTACATCTTAACACTGACTCAAACAAACAATGCTGACACAGTTTTGCTGTGTAGCAATGTTTTATGTGTATATCAAAAGTGGACATTTTGGTGGCCCTAAAAGATAGGACTTTAGAAAAAAGAAGGCCTCCATGTACACTGACCATTGTTCATTCTAAGGACATTGTGTGTCATGAGTGAGATGAATTCACAAAAATCAGCAGACTTTAGTAATCATAAACTAAACTAAATGTTTTACCCAGCTGCACGTCTACTCACTGGCCACAAAAAGTGTGACCACATCACCCCAATTCTGGCCTCACTGCACTGGCTTCCAATTCGGTTCCGAATTGATTTTAAACTCCTTTTATTTGTTTTTAAAGCACTAAATGGGCTGGCTCCGGCCTATATAGCTGAACTCCTTCAGCGCTACACCCCAACAAGAGCTTTAAGGTCTGCTGACCAGCTGTTGCTGATAGTGCCCAAGACCAGGCTCAAAACCCGAGGGCACCGAGCCTTCGCAGCAGCTGGCCCGAGGCTCTGGAACACTCTGCCCCTCCATGTGAGGTCGGCCCAGACCCTAGGGGTTTTTAAATCTACTCTTAAGACACACTTCTTCTCCCTGGCCTTTTAGTCAGAGCGGAGCACGACTCCTGACTTTTCCCTGTGTTTTTTTTTTAAATATCTGTTGTAATTTATTGTCTTTTATTGTGATTATAGAAATGTGTTTTTATGTGATTGTAGTTATTACATGTACAGCACTTTGGCCCGACTAAAAATCGCTTTTAAATGTGCTCTATAAATAAACCTTGATTTGATTTGATTTGATTTACCCCATTTAGTTTTTTTTGTTGAATTTGAAACCAACTTGTGTATCTCCTTCTCTACTCTCCTTTAGAATGACTTTGTGGTGGACACTAGTCTGGTGGGTACAGTGTTCAATGGCCTGTCACACCTTAATGCTGTGTCCGAGAGAGGTCAGTTTATCGTTGGTCTTCTCAGGGGTTTGGGAGGAAACCTGAACTTCAAAACAAGACAGGAGCTGGCCAAAGAGGTGAGGACCCCTGTGTGTTTTGTATGGGCTGAATGTGACTATAAGAACAGTTTACTTTGAGTATTGAAATGTTATCATGTCTCAAACTTAAAAGCTTGTTTCTGAGAGTCAGCTATAACTTACATAAAAATAAAGTGATGAGTCATTATTCAAATAGAAATACAGGATATGCACCTGGTGACATTTTCTCTTATGCCACCGCTCACAAAAGCTATCAGCCCTGCTCTTAATTGTTGCCCTTGTTTCTTTGTACTTCTATAGTTGCTGAGCTGGGCCAGGGAAAGCGCACCAGACACCAAAAAACCTTTGGATACCTACTATGACTCAGACAGCGGACATCTAGCTGCTTATACATTTCATCGTCCCGACGGTCTCTCGCTGGAACAGCTCTCTCATTCACACACACTGCCTGTTATTGAGACCCCAGACATGCAGAGGGGTCTGCACTGCTTCTCCCCGTGGCTCACCGCTCAGCACAGGCAGCCCTTTATGGTGGTGGGGCCGGAGGGCTGTGGAAAGGGGTAACTACACTCAGAGCACACACATTTACATACATGCATCATAAACTGAGCAGGCATTTGCACACATACTGGCAATATTATGTATATTGAGACACATGGTATAAATGAGTAACTCATCTAACATTCACACATTAACAACACATCCATGGTTGTTACATATTATTTATAAAGTGGAAGTCCATGTTAACAGTTTAAATAGACACTCTTCTTTGCAAACCTCATGTTGGTCTGCTTTAAAAAGGATTCGTAAGATCACAGTGTGCATTATGTAGAAAGTTAAAATAATACAAGCAAACAATCAACACTGAAATCAAATCTTTTTTTTAAGGCTTGACCTTTTGTGTAAAAGGCACTCATATGTCAGGATAAGACTTGGATCTGTGTGTGTGTGTGTGCTCGTGCTTGTGTATATGTTCTCAGAGAGCGGTTGCCTCAAATGTAATTGCCTCGCTCCCAAGGGCTTTGAAGAACAAGGGTCACTCAGTTTGCCTTTTACACTCCAGTTGAGTCTCACTCAAAGTCTCCTTTTCTCTGTCTCTCTCCTCGCCTCACTTCTTCTGAAAGGTCATTGTGCCAATGAGGCACTGGGTTTGTCGGCGTACTATTTTGATCAAAGAACATCTAATTAATTTACACACACACACACACAATATTTAGCTTTCCAATTATTTTATCATTCTGTCTTCGCCCTCATAAAATGTCTCTCTTTGCCTTTGGGTCTGCTCTGACAAACATTGTTGGATTAGATTCCAAGTGGCTCTCTTGATAAATACAGCACTGTTACTCATATCTCCCTATCATCATCTCCTGTAGAGATTACACCATTGTAAACATATGAGTGATGTCACAAAAGTTAGACCCTGTTTGGCCTACACCTTCTAAGTGCCTGTTTTTTTTTTTTAATTAAACCTTTTTTGTTGTTTCCTGTCCAGCATGCTCCTGCGCCACGCCTTCTCTCGGCTGCGCTCCACCCAGGTGGCGGTGGTTCACTGCAGCGCCCAGACGTCATCCCGCCATGTGCTACAGAAGCTCGGTCAGACCTGCATGTTGCTCAGCTCGAACACGGGCCGAGTCTTTAGACCAAAAGACTGTGAGAACCTCGTGCTCTACCTAAAAGACATCAACCTACCCAAACCTGACAAATGGGGGACCAGCAACCTCACTGCCTTCCTGCAGCAGGTAGAGACCACACATTCAAAACAAAATACTAATAGACAAGACAACAAATCAGTGAATACTTGATATGGTTAAAAAAACCTTTGACACCGGAGTCCAGGGTTGTTCCATGTATAATCTGAGACAATTTAAGAGTCTTTTTTACTTACTTTCTCTTAACTTCCACTTTCCTTGTCTATATCTTCTCATTGTCTCTTTGTCTTTCCTCCAGGTTTTGACATATAAAGGATTCTATGATGAGAATCTGGAGTGGGTTAGTCTTGAGAACATCCAGGTGGTGGCCTCCATGTCAACAGGGGGAGCTGTAGGCAGCCACTCCCTCACCTCCCGCTTCTCATCTATAGTTCGCATTGGCACTATAGAGTAAGTAGAACTCAAATGTAATCGAAGCATTTCTTCATATTTTGCAGAACTGCCTGCAATATACATGTTTTTGACTGCAGGCACTCAACATTTTTGGACACGTTGTAACATCAGCATGTTACCTTCATCTATTCACTGTTGGTTTCCCTCTTACCCCAATCCCCTCTCTTTTAATTTCTTACATCCATCTGTTTCTCTGCCTCTTTGCCTCTGCCTTTAGCTATCCAGACAGGGAGCAGCTGCAGACTATCTACTCTGCGTACCTGCAGCCAGTTCTCCAGCACAGCCTGGGCAGCCAGGCATCGTGGGCCAGCACCGGGAAAACACACCAGCTGGCTGGGTCTCTGGTGCAGCTCTATGAACAGGTATTTACATGGACAGGTTGTTCGTTGGTGCTCACATTTGTGTTTGCAGCTACATGGTCTCGCCTGAGATGTTGAAAGCATAACCATTAGCATATCAGGTTCCTTTTTTGAACTTCCTGAAATTACTCTGTAGCACACTTAATTAGACTCTCAAATGTCACACAATTAATTATGTGATATTTGAAGTTATAATTGGATGCTTTTGTTTGTTTTCTCTGAGGGTTCTCTTGCTAAGGGAACTCAATATAATGGTTTGGTGAGAAGGAGGATTCAACAGAATTACAATATACTACTGGATTACAAATTATTTAACAACCTTAACCCATGTCATGTGTTTTGAAAAGTGGAGTTCTGGAGGAGAGTTTTTTAAATTCTGTCTTTTATGTAACACACACACTAGCCTATCTGTGAATGAAGCCCCATATGGCTTATTCCAAATATAAACTGTGGATGGCACACATATTGTGCTTTTAGAGGTAAGATAAGTTATGTTTGATGCTGTTAATGCTGATGAGGCATGGAATTTATGTTGGTAAATACATTGATTTGTTGATTTGACATTCAACATATTGTCAATTGCTAATGGATTTGTCCTATAGCTATAAACGGATAATTCATTTTCCTGTGTATCTTACTTTCAGGTGAAAGCCAAGTTTACAGTAGATGACCACAGCCACTACCTGTTTACCCCCTGTATCCTCACAGAGTGGGTCCTCAGCCTGCTGCGATATGACCTCACTGCAGGTAACCAAACACACACGCACCACATTCATTTGTAAGCACTTTTACTGTCGGGAATAAGATTGATGACATTACCAGGTCTCACTTAGGAAACAAATAGGAACCTGAATGGTGTCCCGGGCTCATGTTGTGCGACCAGTCCTCACAGATTCATTTAGTTGGCACTGAGGAACACAAAGCATCACAACTGCCAGATCAAAAGGACAACACCATATGGCTGTTGTCAGTTTTATTTTAGCTCAGAACTACTGTCTCCAACTCTCACCTTTTCCTTCACTTGATCTCTCCTCTGTTTGCTCACTTCCTCTCTGTCACTCTTCTCTCTCCCCCTCTTTTATCAACCTCTCCCTTTGCTGTCCTTTCATCTCTCCCTCTGTCGCTCGTTCTCTCCTTCTGCAATGTGTTCCTGCTGTGATAGTGAGTCCAATCATTTATTTTAATTAAACACGTCAGCGGACAAACTTCTCGTTTCCTATGCTCATCATTTTCTAACGTACTCTTGCTTTTTCCTCTCTCTTTTCCCCTCTCGCTGCTTACCTTCTTTTTGGTATGTAAAAAAACCCTCACTTCTATGACTGTGTTGATGTATGTGGTAAATGTGAGTGTGCATTTGATCACAATGGATGTATCAACAACACATCACTAACAACTCTCATGGCATTGTTTGTTGGCATTTTCTTTGTTTATTGTGTTTCCCCACACACATTATAATGAGGTAATGTATGATGCCAGATACATTAAAGGCAGATTTAATCAGCTAATTAAAGCTTATCACAGATATATCATTATCAGGGAAATGTAAGCCCATAAATAACACAAAACAATAATACAAAACTTCAAAGAAAATATAGATATATATTTTTTGCATTAACATAAGTTGTAAACAAAATAGCATTTAATTAGTTGATTCACTCATGGTCATCATTTTTTATGTTATGTGTTTAATTAAATAAATATTTTGAATTAAAACTTTTTTTAAATCCAGAATGGGTCCGACTTTATTATCTTTTTAAGTTCTGTTTCACTCGTGTTTTTTTGGCAAGGACATTATAAGCATAGAACATTTTAAGTATGGCTACTTGGAACTTTAAGTGTTTATTTTTGTTTTACTTTGTGGTCTTTAACATTTAATAAGCCAGGGTAACCCAGGAGTGTCACTGTGTCTCTGCTGGTTCTCTTCTTCAACTCTTTCAATATAATGTGACAGACACTGTTGAAGCCAGTGGCCTATGAGACCACCATTTTGGCCTGTCCCTGTAGCAATCCCCTTTTTTTAGCTACAGCGCAGCAGCACTACGCTGGGGAATGTAGTACATTTATTAAATCCCTGGGAGGTGCGTTTGTCATGCCTGATTTCACCCAAAACAGCCCTTTTACTCATGTTGAGGCCTGAGTCACAGTGTAAACAGTGCGCTTGTGTCTGTATCTGCCCTTTTTGAAACGTAAACAACTGTGACAGATATGGACACACAACAAAATTGTAATCTTATGTATTATGGGTGTGATGGAAACTTCTGAAGCAATGGAGACAGGACTCAGAGAGACACGAGGAGAGCAGGAACTTTGATGGCAAACACTGATGGTTTATTTGGAGCTTCGGCTGGAGAATTCACAAGACATGTGCTGTGCCACGAGGTGTCACAGCGGTTGCCAAACCAATTCTGAAGAACTTTTCTGTAATTCGAGGTTTTAACTTGTTCGGAGTGTAATAATCAGCATTCCTCATCAGCGAGACTAAACAAATATGGACCCTGAATCTAACTAGAGCTGTCGTCCATAGAAAAGAATGTGCGCCAAGGAACCTAACGTTGTCCCTGAACAATAAACTATCTCATGCCGGCTTGTGCTCGGTCATAAGGTGGCAACAACAATGCGCCCAAGCTGCCCCTCCTTAAGAGAGATAGCAGCAATACCCAAGGCCTTAGACCTATGCCATGGGTAAAGAGACAGTGAAAGGAGAAAACTATGAACCGTGTCAAAGGTTGAATACCTAAGCAAATTATTCCCTAACAATGGGGAAAGTGAGAAACAGAAGTTAATTTACCTCTGCAGATACATCTGTACGTTTCTTAGAAAGTCTCTTGCTTTTGTATTAAAGGTCACCTATCATGCTATTTTTAGGCAATAGCATAGGTCTCAGATATATACAAAAATATAAAAAACATGTCTATGAAGTGTTTTGCTCAAAATACCAAACAGATCACCCATTCTAGCCATGCCTCATATCCCTCTATTTCACTTCCTGTTTCAAAAGTGCTGATTTGGGATATAAAGCTTTAAAAAAAAATTGGTCTAAACTAAATACTGCCGTGATGAAATGCCATATCATGGGTTATCAAGGATTATTTCTGAAACAGTATGGAGCTCAAAGGCTTTCTCTCTTGCCGGTTATACCACAAGGCGAGTTCCTTTTTATTTCCTGCTTCTTCACACACATGCTCTGTGCAGTACAGGTTAGCTCTGAGTGTTAGCGATGCTA
This sequence comes from Trematomus bernacchii, assembly GCF_902827165.1. Lineage (NCBI taxonomy): Eukaryota > Metazoa > Chordata > Actinopteri > Perciformes > Nototheniidae > Trematomus > Trematomus bernacchii. Next base: position 1,089,710 of record NW_022987910.1, read on the forward strand.
ATGTAAACATGCACCGACCATATTACGTCCAAAACAGTCGGGCATTGTTTCTGATAGCAACGTTTCAGATAGGGCCGTGGGTGTAAAGCAGCCTACATTTCAGATATTACGTCATATCGGACGCAAATCTGAATCAGCTCCGTTGTAGCCCCGTTTTTAGAGATTTGGGTACGGAGGAAAAGAGAGAGGGTTTCATTTTCTGACGCTGCGTGAGTTCCCCGACACACCGGGGACACATATTTATGTATAAAAGACATCAAAAAGTGCATTTTGCATGATAGGTCCCCTTTAATGTTTTGGTGAGAAAAAAATGTATGTAAAAATAAATGTTTTGTCAGTTATTAATTCAAGTATGTGTGTGCTTGTGACATCTATTCCTCTTTAGCTCAATCCAATGTGACAGACAGCGTGTTGGAGGTGGTAGCATATGAGGCCAGGAGGCTGTTCAGAGACCGGCTAGTTTCCTCTAAAGACCTTCACACCTTTGATAACATCCTCTCATCCATCGTACGGGGAGACTGGGGCTCTGACGCTCTCGACAACATGACCGGTATGAGAGACCTCTCATATCACCGACATACTCTTTCATTGAAATCACACATATACAAAACAACATCAAATTAAAGCAGAAACACATCTATTTAAGATTGAGTGCTTGATGCAATTCTTGCCAACATTCATGCAAGAATGAAAGCAACATTTGACTGGCTTTGTTCTTTGACAGCTCTGCATTAAAGGCAGTGCCTCAGCTAATGGTCTGTTTTAAACAGGCATGACATGATCAAATGTTTTCAAGTGCTTACGGCTTAGCACATATTCCTTATTTACTCTGATAAAGAACAAAGTGTCACTACAAGTCATACCAATTTGATTCCTTGGTTATAGCAGCTGCAAGACACAGGCAACTGGCAAGACTCCAACGCTTCACTTGCATGCCAACTCCTTGTGTGTCATAAACAATAACAAACTCATACTCCAGAATCAACCAATTAAGAGCCATCCAAGTCTTTTTCTAGTGTTGTCCTCCCTGTGCAGAAGCTCCTCTCAGAACTCTAAGTGGACTGCAGATAAATGCAGATTATGCCCTCCTTGCATATTAATGAATATAATAATACCAATACATACTATGCTTCGTAATGATCTGCACAGCAGCACTAGAAATACTTGGTGAAACCTGGCAAGAGGAAGCCATTGCCCGTTTTAGTCATTCAAAAAAATAATGGAAGCCAGTATAATACAACCATGTTAAGAAAGCTGGCTCAGCTCAGAGAGGCAACATTTTTAAGAACAGGTCCCTGATGCTCAATAAATAAAAGACATGCAATATCCCTCTGTAGCACCTGGCACTGATTGCAGAGACAGAGCAGTACCAGTACTTTCCCAAACTTCCCTGTCATCTGCTCACACGTCTTTAAACATAAGCCATCTGCATTAAAATCCAACCTGTGAGAGAGCATCAGCTAAAGGCTGGTACCTATACTCTGCAAGAAATGTCTCTTCCAAATGATGGCCAGAAGTGCAGTCCACCTGCAAAGCAAACACCTGCCCGCTTCTCTAAAACATCTGGTGTGTAAGCTGTGCGATTTGAAACCTAATCAAAAATGCCCATGTTGAACATTCAGACACACATTTATTTCATTTTCAGATGTTTTTGACTGGTATTGGTTCATTTTTGTGACAGTAGTTTCCACATTTTTCCCATATTTTCTCTCACCTCTGAATCCTCTGAAGTCTGTCATTTGATGTGCACGTAGGTGGGTGTGTTGCTAACCATCTGTAATATTTCCCCCGGGTGCAGATGGTTTCTATGTGACATGGGGAGCCTCTGAAGGGGCTGTGATGGCTCCAGGCCAGTCTCTCCCTCCTCATGGTAAACAACTGGGGCGCCTGGATTCTGCTGACCTCAAGCAAGTTATACAAAAGGTACACTGTCTGCAGTGCTGTGCCTAACAACCCACAAACAGTAAAATAACAAAACACAATTGTTTTTTGTTGGCAACCTTGGGCAGAAAACAGGGTATTAACAAGCCATTGTAATTTGGCTCCCCTTATCGCGTCACATAAAGATTCATTACAGTATACTGCCTCCCATCTCAACTCACAGCTTGTGAACTTACTTGCAAAGGTTCACCACATTTTTACTGCCAGATTAATCACAGTATATTGAGCTTATTCAGCGGGGGCTTAAAGAGACAGGGGCTAAAACGTAGCGGTGAATACAGGTATATTTTAAATAATGGTATATCAAATAAAATATGCTATTTTGCATAATTAGAACTTTGCTTACATTTATAATGATGTATCTTAACACTGTGGTTTTGCAGCTTTACCTTAGTAAATGAAGGATGTTCTTTTTTCAGCTTCTGATTTTATCTCTACGCCTAATTAATCTGGCTCTGTTCCTGTGTCGGTGTTTCATTCTTTCTTCTGAGTGTCTGTGGTGCAGCTCTCTCACCTGCGTGTGCTCCTCCTCTCCCCTCCCCTAGGGAGTAGTGCTGTACAGCCGTGATAATAAGGAGCTGGATCTCCTTCTGTTCTGGGAAGTGTGTGACTTCGTGTCCAGGGTGGACCGGGTCCTGAGCCGACCCGGGGGCTCTCTGCTTCTGGCGGGCAGGAGTGGAGTGGGTCGGCACACAGCCACCTGCCTGGTGTCACACATGCATGGATTCACACTGTTCACGCCCAAGATCTCCCGTGGTTATGCTCTCAAGAATTTCAGCAATGATCTCAAGACGGTGAGAGTGGATTGCCTTTTTTATCGGCTCAACTAGTTCACATTATGCCAAACTAACCAGCGTATGCCGAAAACCCTTAGAGTTTTTTGTACTGAGCTTTCTAATTTCCCTTAGGCCATATTATGCTTTGGGGGTTTTCCCTTTTCCTGTAGTTTGTTATATAGCTTTTTGTTGGCAAAAATTGTGATTGTGTCTATGTATATGAAAACGTAAAATGTCTTTGTATGTATGTGCAGGTGATGCAGCTTGCCGGTCTGGAGGGCCAACAGGTGGTTCTACTGTTGGAGGATTATCAGTTTGTTCACCAAGCTTTCTTAGAAATGGTGAACAGCCTGTTGTCATCAGGTGTGTAAAGTGTTTGTTTCCCTTCCTTCCATTTGTATGAGAACAGATTTGACTTTTGACCGCAAGGTTCTTCTTTATTAACTTCAAGGTCAGGATTATATTTATGTGTTTGTTTGCATTATTCTTCAGGTGAAGTTCCCGGTCTGTACACCCCTGAAGAGCTGGAGCCTCTCCTTTCCTCTCTCAAAGATGCTGCTTCCCAGGATGGATTCACCGGACCACTGTACAACTACTTTTCCCACAGTGGGTCCACAGTTTATTTCTCTTTTTTAATGTAACAAATAAAATATTGTTCCAATCTGTGTGGTAGATGTTGTATTCTGGCCCTCTGCTCACATATCCTCTGCTTCCCTGCTGTGCAGTGGAGTCTTCACTCTACAAATGGTGCAGTGTCGTTGAGGTTGATGCTGCTGCTAAAGAATACAATCAGTAGCTCTATTATTGTCAAAGTATACCCGCTATAGAGCAACTCTGTGAGAAGGTATAAGCTGAACGGGACAATCTCTGCAACACAAAAATTGCCCCTACTATCTCTGTTTCCAGCTAATTTGTTTTGTCTCAAACTACATTTTATGATTAACTCCTAAACCGTTCTTATTTCCTAACAATCACCCTACATGGCGTTTCTGTTTGTGCACCACCCCTCCCTAGGAATCAAGCAAAACCTCCACATTGTTCTGATCATGGACTGCTCCAACTCTAACTTCACCATCAACTGTGAGAGCAACCCAGCTTTCTACCGCAAGTGTTCTGTCCAGTGGATGGAAGGATGGTCTGAAAGCAGCATGAAGAAGGTAGGAGGAAGAGGAGAAAGGAGCAACAACAACAGTGACATATTTTAAATAAACAATTGCTACTTAAAGCAGTTAAGTAGAGAGATATACATATATATATACATACTTGTGCAGCCTTGAGCTAAAATCTGTTGAGCTATCTTTTACTCTGCTGTAGCCCCGTGCATACTTGTATGATTAACAAGTGGTTTCATATTTGATATTAACCCTATCAACACAGGGCTTAAGAAGTACATTTGCCTAATTGTGCTAACTGAAATCATACATTTTTCTTCAATAAAGAAGATTTTAACGCATGCATTAACACTTTTCATATAACTTTTTCATCTGGTGTGTAAACCTTAATCTTGTCAGATTCCTGAGCTGCTGCTAGCAAGGACAGAAGGAGGAGGAGGAGAGGAGAATGGAAGGGAAACGGCCACAAAGGGGAACAACTCAGGTGGGAGCGCTTGTACACAGAGCAAAGTTGTGTTCATTATAATTATGTTGAAGTTACTTTTATAGTTCATCCTTGTCATCTCCTTAAGAATAATTGTAATGCTGTGGATGTAGTTGCAAGACACTTAATATAATCCAACAATCTTCCAGTTATCACAATTACAATTTTAGTGCTGTCATTTAAAAATGGCTTTTTCCACCAGTGTATAAATAACTTAAAAAATATGAGGGTAAATGTTTCCACCAATGCAAGAAAGGTATGTGAACCACAAGAAAAACAACTATTCTATTATTTTTCACATGATAAAGCTGTAGGAAAATGACCATTGTTCTTAGCTGTTTTTGGCTTTGTATGTCTTGTAAAGAAGTGAAATGGCCTTCTTAATTTAAACCGGTTTGTGCTCACCATCTTCCATATTCTCCACTCAGCAGGGTCTGCTCAGGGAGACCTGTGCCGTTTGTTCCTGATGGTCCATGAGTCATGCAGAGAATATGGTGCAACACCCAGCCAGTACATGTCCTTCCTGCATGTTTACACTGCATTATTTAGCCGGAAACAGAGCCAGCTCACAACGAGACAGCAGCACCTGCAGGTATAATATCAGATACAGTACAATGTCCATATGCACCAAAAACTACGACGGATAAAAAGTACTCACACCAAATGTTTTATTGTTTGTTTTTTTACAACATAATTTAGTTGTAAGACTAAGACAAATATAAGTATTGTCTGTCAAAATACAAAAGTAAAAATATGATTTGTATTACACAGATATTTTTGTGTATATGGTTTGTAGAAGTTTTCAAAAACAACTAGTTGTGATATGTATCAAAACCTTAAAAGATACATACAAAATAAAGGCTTTTTAGGTTAATGTCTTTTCCTAATCTGAAATGCAGTTTCTGTTTAGGATTAAGAGCCTTTTGAATTTGGTATAACATTTCCTCGGTTGTTTGTTTTTCTCAAACATCAAAGTCATATTTACTTTCTTCGACTTGTGTCTCCAGGCGGGCGTGTCGAAGTTGAACGAAGCTAAGTCATTGGTGGATGAGTTGAAGAGGCGGGCTGCGGAGCAGAGTGCACTGCTGAAGACAAAACAACAGGAGGCAGATTCTGCCCTGCAGGAAATTACCACTTCTATGCAGGTGTGTGTGTGTGTGTGTGTGTGTGTGTGTGTGTGTGTGTGTGTGTGTGTGTGTGTGTGTGTGTGTGTGTGTGTGTGTGTGTGTGTGTGTGTGTGTGTGTGTGTGTGTGTGTGTGTGTGTGTGTGTGTGTGTGTGTGTGTGTGTGTGTGTGTGTGTGTGTGTGTGTGTGTGTGTGTGTGTGTGTGTGTGTGTGTGTGTGTGTGTGTGTGTGTGTGTGTGTGTGTGTGTGTGTGTGTGTGTGTGTGTGTGTGTGTGTGTGTGTGTGTGTGTGTGTGTGTGTGTGTGTGTGTGTGTGACTGTGACTGTGACTGTGACTGTGTGTGACTGTGTGTGACTGTGTGTTTGTGACTGTGTGTGTAACTCTGACGCTCAGTGGCAGACAGGACCGAGGTCCAGCAGGGTTTCGTGTCTCCTCCAAGTTATATCTATCCTCCTCCGAACTCTCACTGCGGGCCTTCTTGCTGCCAAACTACTCTTCTCTTTTCTAGTCTTCTCTTTTCTAGTCTTCTCTATTCTTCTCTTCTCTCATTTATACATCTTCTCTAATCTCAATTTGGCTTCTCTTCCCTTCTTTCTCTCTATTTTCTTCTCTTCTCTTTACTTCTCTTCCCCTTTCCCCTTTCCTCTTCCTCTTATCTTTGCCTCTCTTCTTCACGTGTCTTCCCCTCATCTGCATTGTATTATGCAAACAACTTTTTATGTATTTCCCACCACTGTGTCTACCCTGCTGTGAAGACGCTATTTATTTAGTTTGGTGTGCTTTTGCGCATTACTTTGTTCTGTGACTTCTCATCCAGAGTCTTCTCTCTCCTGATATCCACACTTTCCATTTCCTCCTGCTGACTCTGTCTTGAGGTGGATGGATGGATGTTAGGATAGATGTATGGAGGGAAAGGGAAGCTGAACCCTGTTCATTAGATATGATATCCCTCTGTCTCCTCTCTGTGGGGAATTGGCTTTTTTGAGTGAGATGGAGAGAAAAGGGAAGAGAGAGGAAACAACAGAAGGAGAAACTGTCAGCAGAGTCAGTTTGCAGAGTGCTAATTACCAAATAGACTTGTCCCTTTGGACTGTAGCAACTACGCCTCCTGTAGAGATGGTGACAGCAGGGAGGGGGAAAGGAGAAACACTCAGACAGAGCAATGACTAGGGGAAACAAACTTGATGGAATAGTGATAGAGGCTTGGGAAAGAGTAGAAAGCAGTGGGAGAGGCAGACAAATTAGATTCTATCAACGAATAGGAGACATATGTGGCACGTAAGAAGGGATCAAGACTTGACAGGGAGAATTGGAAGGATGAGAAGACAGTCAATGAAGAGATTTGCTTGGGCTGAGGGTGCGATGTGATAAGATGGATATGGATTATTGGGATCATATAGAGGTGATTCAACCACTTTCTCTTTTCATCCTCAACAATGTGTCCTACTCTGAAACCAAATCTTTCAGGACTGGGGCTGTATGTCTGACGCATCTCAGAATTGAAGTATTGAAAAAGAGTCTCATTTACATTTTAAGAGGTTGTTCAGAGAGGTTTTAGTTGTCAAATCTCCAGGTCAAGGGGTCAAGTGTTCTCAGAGAGTAGCAAGACGAAGACAGTATGCTGTGTTTAAGATTCTTCTGTTTCAGAAACATATGAAGGCTGTAATAAACATCACGAGATATTTCTTTTTTTGTTTCCATCCAGAATGCAAGTGACCAGAAGACAGAAATGGAAAAGATAAAAGGGAAGATGGCTCATGAAGTGGCCAAGATTGAAGAGAGAAAGGCAAAAATAGATGATGAGCTGAAAGAAGTGCAGGTAAGTGTCATTATACGTCTGTTACTAGAACTACACACGCAATACAACTGCCCTCGAACAGGTATTTACTCTCCATCCCAGCTGTACTTATCCCTTCTTAACCTCTGTACCCCCCCCCCTTATTGCTGCCGTCTAGCCTTTGGTAGATGAAGCAAAGCGTGCAGTTGGGAACATCAAGCCTGAAGCTCTGTCAGAAATCCGCTCCCTCCGCATGCCGCCTGACGTCATCAGAGACATCCTGGAGGGGGTCCTGAGAATGATGGGAACCTTCGACACCTCCTGGGTCAGCATGAAAAGGTGAAAAGGGGAAGAGTCGGGATAGACATGAGAAAGGCGAAAGAAAGAAGGGTGGAATAATAAATGAGGAGAAAGTTTAGCTTTCGGGAGTAATTCAACTGACGAGGATCTTCAACACCTTTTGGGTTAAGAAGAAGACGTGTAAGGAGGGGAGGGGGTGTTAAGGGAGCGATGGGAGGAAGAAGATGATGAAAGGTTTTGCTGGAGGGAATGAATCATCAATTTCTGCTTTAGTTGTCTTCATGGCATAATATTATAGTCTGTGTGTCGTCCAAACATTTATATTTTCCCACCATTTGTTCTTATGGCCCGAAAAAAGAACTATGGTATTTATGCAGCATTACGCAATTCATTTTTGATTTCATGTAAATGTAGCTTTGAATAACACACTCATCTGACCGCGGGCACCTTTAGAGGGTATCAGACGGACCAAAAATAATGCTGCCTTGCTAATGACTCCACTCTGGGCATTGTGTGTGTGTGTGTGTGTGTGTGTGTGTGTGTGTGTGTGTGTGTGTGTGTGTGTGTGTGTGTGTGTGTGTGTGTGTGTGTGTGTGTGTGTGTGTGTGTGTGTGTGTGTGTGTGTGTGGTGTGTGTGTGTGTGTGTGTGTGTGTGTGTGTGTGTGTGTGTGTGGTGTGTGTGTGTGTGTGTGTGTGTGTGTGGTGTGTGTGTGTGTGTGTGTGTGTGTGTGTGTGTGTGGTGTGTGTGTGTGTGTGTGTGTGTGTGTGTGTGTGTGTGTGTGTGTGTGTGTGTGTGTGTGTGTGTGTGTGTGTGTGTGTGTGTGTGTGTGTGTGTGTGTGTGTGTGTGTGTGTGTGTGTGTGTGTGTGTGTGTGTGTGTGTGTGTGTGTGTGTGTGTGTGTGTGTGTGTGTGAACATTAGCTTCTTCATTTTCTAGATAACAAGTCACTTAATTCCATCTTCCTCTCTAAAGATCTGTCTCTCTATCACTTATTGACTTTGCTTTACTGCCATGGTATTAACATCAAAATATCACCACAGTCAACATGTATGTGATTTATTTGTCACCTGGTCATGTCCAATCCTCTCTCTCTCTCCTGTTTTTTCCTCATTTCTTCTGTAGTTTTCTGGCTAAGCGTGGTGTGAGGGAGGACATAACAACATTTGAGGTGAGGAACATCACCCCTGAGATTCGCCAGAGTGTGGAAGAACTGCTCAACAGGAACAAGGCTTCCTTCGATCCCAAGGTCAGTTAGCCACAATAGCAGAATAAGAATTAGATGTTTGGTAGCTGGAAGTGATTAACCCCTTGGTCCTTTTGTATTTCTTAGCTGAAAATAGTATTGTAGCTTTTGTTATTACTGACTTATTGCTGTTGTTGGTCAGAATGCAAAGCGTGCGAGTGCAGCAGCTGCTCCCCTGGCCGCCTGGGTCAAAGCCAACATCCAATACTCCCACGTCCTAGAGAGGATCCAGCCACTGGAGAGAGAGCAGGCCGGACTACTGGAGTAGGAAAACACACACACACAAATACCACTCCAGATAGCACCATATACACACACTTATTCATCATAATTGTAGTCAAATAAAATGCTTGTAAGTGAACTTTTGGTCTTGGTCTTCACCTGGCAGCTCGTATTCATTTTCTCTCAAAATAAATATACAGACCTAACACTTGTTATTGTGTGTGTCCAGAAACATGAGGAAAACGGAGAGCAGGAAGAATAAGCTGGAGGACCAGCTTAACTCTGTCGGAGCCAAAGTCAACGAGCTGAAAGAGAAGTATGCCTCCTTCTAACTTTCAAATCAAATCAAATCAAATCAGGTTTTATTTATATAGCACATTTTTTAAAAGATTTTTGGTCGAGCCAAAGTGCTGTACATGCAAATAAAAAACACTTTACTGCGATAGCAAACAAAAGACAATAAATTACAACAGCAAATATAAAAATCAAACACAGGGAAATGTCATGAGTCGTGCTCCGCTCTGACTAGAAGGCCAGGGAGAAGAAGTGAGTCTTTAGTGTTGACTTTCCATCTATTCTTCCAGCGTTGAATCCTTCCATTCTGTATTTCACCAGTGACAAATGTCATGGCCTGGCTCTCGGCCATAACAAAAAGTGTGGAAAGGACAAGAGGATGTATAAGAAAGTATGTTTATTAGCCAAAACTAAACGGGAACCAAAACTAACACAAAGACAAGGCAAAGTACAAACGAGAGTGGCCGCTCTCAGCACAGGTCCTCCGCGGAGAGAGAGATCAAGACTCTGGCTCAGGCCTCTTAATCCTCCGGTGCCAGCCGTCAGGTGTCCTCAATCAGTGCGGGCACAAGCAGAGAAAGGACATTAAAGGGACACACACACACACACAACAGGAGATAGCAAGGCAGGGGTCGTCACACAAAGTCTAAATATTGCCTTCACGTTAGGTTGACAAAAAAGCTAAAAACAAAGAGATTCAATTAGAGACAGGACAATAAATGGTTCATTTTGTTTCATGGCATGGGCAGAACCAGGACTGGTGAAGTATCATTTACTTCAAAGCTTTGGTGAAAAGCAGGAATCTTTGGAAATGATGAAGCTTTTAAGAAACTTCTGAAGCTCGGCTTGCAGGCTAGATTTCCACAAACAAATCTAGTAGTTGCCTTGACTTACTGCCAGCCACGCAGTATCCCTTCCTCTCTTATACCATGTAGTTATACCAAGGATACAAACAATCAATGATAACGGGCAGCTCTTTGCCACTCTCTTTTGCCTGGACATCAGCCAGTTCTTTTCTTATAAGGACATCATGAACAAACTTCACTCTACAAGTGTGACTGAGCGCTCATTCCCTGCTCTTTCCTCCAACATGTTCAACCTTTGCTCTCTCAGACAATCTGTCTTGCCATTTGACTTAGTATCCAACCCTATTTGTACAATTACTTCTTAACTGTGTTAGTCAAACTGAAAGATGTCTTACTTGCCCCGGCCATTCCTCTCCTCTCCTCTTGAGTAGTCTCTTGGCACCATTCCTCACTTTACCTCACCTCACCTCACCTGTCCCAACAACGCATTATCCAGATTTGTATTTTGAAAGGCACAGAAGTAGCTACAAATGAGAAATAATTAAATACATGTTTTCAATCTATTTAATCTAGCCTGGGTAGAGGAAACGAATATCAAAATGTCGAGCTTAAAAATCTCCAATGATTCCACATCAAAAGCATTTACACATGTGTTTATTCTTTATCTCAGGTTTCAGTGTCACACTACAGAGGCGGCTAAGTTGGAGGCTGAGGTAACAAAAGCTCAGGACACGATCACTGCCGCCCAGCAGCTCCTATCACAACTGGAAGGAGAACACACACGGTGGAACGCACAGGTAGTTTGACGTGTCTGTGTGTTGAGGTGTGTATTGGTGAGGCAGGTTATACTATACTAAGAAAGAGGCACATTTAACATGTAAGAGCAACATGAGGTGTGTGTGTGTGTGTGTGTGTGTGTGTGTGTGTGTGTGTGTGTGTGTGTGTGTGTGTGTGTGTGTGTGTGTGTGTGTGTGTGTGTGTGTGTGTGTGTGTGTGTGTGTGTGTGTGTGTGTGTGTGTGTGTGTGTGTGTGTGTGTGTGTGTGTGTGTGTGTGTGTGTGTGTGTGGGGGTGGGGGTGTGTGTGTGTGTGGGTGGATAGGGGGGATGTATCCTGCTGTCTTTGGTCCCTTCTGGCTGTTTTTACTCCTCTCTGCAGCATCTGTCTGCGCCTTAATTAAAACACTCAATCTCTTGCTGACACGCACACTTGCACACACACACACTTGCACACACACACACACACACACACACACACACACACACACACACACACACACACACACACTCACACACTCACACACTCATTGCCTCCCTCAAGGTCCGCACCCACCAAAAAGCCAGTTAACTCTCTTCTCACGTATTTCCATATCCTCACACTACACATTTCCTCCCCAACACTTTTGCACACTGTGCAGAAGCTGTGGTTAGCTATATGTTAATGCCTCTAAGTTGTTAAAAGTGTTTCAAGGGCAGTGAGAGGCACATGGGGAGAGGGGTAAACAAGAGAGTGAGCGAGTACAGACTGAGTGGTGCATAAATAGATGGATGTTTTGAGCTAAGGTATTGGGTGTATCATGATGTCTGACAGTATTACACCAGAGATCGCATGGTTATGAAAACCGGCAGCACAGAGATGGGGGCATTCAGGGTAATAAGGCGTTTCAATTAAGCCTGATGCATAGTTATTCTCCAAAAATCAACTGGCATGCTAAATAGACTCAAATTAAGTCTGGCTCAACATAGAAATCATAACATTACATTATCTCATAATAACAAGTGTGTGCCTGTGTTACTGCATTTGTGTTCTAGTCAGAGTCAGTGTAGACTTTTGGGGATTGTTGGGGCTAGAAGTCAGCGTTTTGTGGTTCATCAGAGGAAACGCATGCAATGTCCACGGGGGTCTAGTTACTTACCTTTCCCTTCTTTTATCCCTCTGATTCCTCCCAATCCCCGCAGTGCCCTCCCCTCTCTTGTCTGTTAATAATAATCTGTTCTTTCACTCTAATCCCCTACTCTCTTTTTGATCAGATGTCTGAGATAAAGAATGAGTTGGAAACGCTCCCTATGAGGGCCATGCTTGCTGCAGCCTTCATCACCTACCTCTCTGCAGCATCTGAAGACCGCAGGAGACACTGTCAAGAGACATGGATGGCTCAATCCGGACTACAAAGTAAACATACAGCTACGACACACTAGCACCAGACACACAAAAAGCACACTACTTCCTCCTCTCCTTAAAGGTAGGGTAGGTAATTCACTTCAGAAACACTTTTTGTTATATTCCATGGAATGCTCTTAACATCCCGATAGCAATGAATACATTAAATGCTTTGACAATAAATACATTAAAAAAATTCATCTGTGGAAGCCGTAGTACTGTAAAAAGCACGACCAATCATCTGAGCCGGCCCGGCTAAAATAACTGGATGGCCTACCTGCCTGTCAGCCTTCCATCTCGTGTACAAACTTATCTCGTGCCCTCATTGGTCATGTGCACATTCGTGTGTGTTGGAGGAGGGGCTCTGTAAGGAAGTCTGAAGGAAGGGGCAGATTTTTTTCGGGTGCGTACTTTCAAATTCACTAATGACCATTTAACACTCTAAGACTACAAGTTCACTCAAGTAACCCAACATTGCAACTGTATTTAGCAACACAACAAGTACAAATGTCAGGAATTCACACACTCATTAAGCATTACAGAATTGAATAATCCTGTTTTTCAGAACTGGATTTGACTTCTCATCTGCCAAGCATAATCACCTTCATTTGTCAGCCTGTATTCAGCTATTAAAATTCCCTCCACACAAATGAACCTGTAAAATGTGTGAAAGTCTCTTTCAGCCCTAATTATTGCCTTATTAATAGCTCCTTCCACATTATTGCGCTTGGCAACCTCGTTCCCAGGGGGCTTCAGATGTGCATGTTAAGAGTCATCAAGTTGACCCACTATCATTTTAAAATCCTTATGTCCTTCTAATGGCTTCTCCACAATGTAGGTGTCAAGATAACTTAGTGAACCCACTTAAAGTGTATTTTACTGTGTTTAGGCACTATTGATGAGGCTTGTTGTCAGTAACTGTCATATCACAGGATTGTTTTTAGTGGGCAAAAAGAAAAGCAACAAATCAGAATCTGCATTTTTGTGTTGTTTGATGGTTTCAGAGTTTGACTTGCGTTCATTCCTGTGCTCGGAGAGTGAGCAGCTGATCTGGAAGGGTCAAGGGTTGCCATCTGATGACCTCTCCATGGAGAATGCACTGGTCATATTACAGGTTAGACATCCATTTGTCACTCGGTCTAATTTAGTTCATTTTTCCACTTTTGCTTTATTTCCCTTGATAACAATTCAGATTTTTCACAGGAAGACCTATGGTAATGTAGACTTAATGCAATGTAATCCCCAACATCCATCTCCTTCTGCAAAGTTAACTTTTTTTCTTTTTGTATTTCTATTTCTATATTAGCGTACAGTAAGACTTATGCTCTCATGCATTAACAAAGACATCAAAGTACAATATAAATACAGCACTCTCTTGTAAGAGCCAGTCTCCATATTAATTGTTTTGTCAATAATCTTTCCCTTGTTGCCATTCATCCGTCTTCCATTTGTCTGTAATGTGTTTTGTTTTTACCATTGCTGCATCAGATCAATGCACTCAAGCTACGGGTAAGAAGCTGTTCCATCATTCTTCCTTATAGCTTAGCGTAGCCTCCCTGTTTCTCTCACTGTCTGTCTGTGTGTTCCTATGTTATAGTTTCTTTATTATTGTTGTTTCATCTTCTGTATACACTACCAACAAAATGTGTATGGCAGTCGTTCACATTAACACAAACACACAAACACCAATATGCAAAAGCCAAGATGACCTTTATCTGTATATTTATTAGACAACCTAATCATCTCAACAATTAGCCTATTTGGTACAGAACTACAAAGGGGGTTAATTGCAGCAGTTTCTCACTAATATGTCAATGTATGCTGTGCCTGTGATATACTAAGGTGCTGTTTACACAAGAACGCAAACGGTTGTGTCCGCTACTTTTCTCTTTCGTATCAAATCAAATCAAATCAAGTTTTATTTATATAGCACATTTTTAAACGATTTTTGGTTGAGCCAAAGTGCTGTACATATAATAAAAATACTCTACAGTAAAGACACTTTACAGCAAATACAACAGCACAGTTTGTGCAGAATATCAGTATATAGCCCGCTCGTTCACACAAGGCCGTAACGGAACCGCGGAAACGGACCCCGCAAACGATAACGGGTCCCAAAGTGGATAGATCTGCAAACGAAACGCTCTGGGGGGGCAAACGGCTCCGTGTGTACGCCCTATACGATCATTTCCTGATAACGATGAAGCCATAGCCCCGCCTCTCCCCACCTCTGCTGCTCACTGCTATAGCATGGTCAGTAGCAGTGGCGGCCGGTGGTCTTTTTTTTTGGTGGGGCTCTTGACGTACCGTAAGTGACCTACCCGGGGGGTCCGGGGGAAATTGTTTTCGAGAAATGACCCCTTAAATGATGACTTCTGGTGATGTTAGAGGGGGGGGGGAAAGGAGAAATCGAGGCTTAAAAATATGAGAAGACTGATCAATACCTCCATAATCTTCAGTGTGGAAAATATTATTTATCAACCTGAACATCTACTACTTTACCAGGAATTTGTGTTCTCAGAACTGGTCTGTTTTTTTCTTTCTTAAAACTGTTCATGTTTTATGAACCAACACCTTCACCAAGTAGCTTTACAGTGAACTGCATGTGAGATATAAAATTAATAGCATCTTTTCAGTAGCATTAATTATAAATATTTAAGTGGTTCAATACAAGTCACTACAGCATTTCAAACTGAACTGTGAATAAATGCAATTTAAAAAAAATAACCACAGCACAAAATGTCATAAATTGTGTTTTTTCTTTGTTTCTCTGAGGATTATTTACAAACAGGCTTATTTACATATAGCAATAACTCAGAAATGAAAAAGCTACATCGTCTAACACGAACAACCAGTTAGCATAATGATAATATATGTGTTATGTACAATGTAACTGGCAAGGCTAGAGCAAGAAAGAACATAAAGTTTGCAAAAGGTTTAAATAACTTCAAGTATCTGTCTTCAGATTACGTGGAGGTTTTAGTCCGATGGGAAGCAGATTTTAAGCGACACCGAAGATAAACCAAAAATGTGGTGGAGCTGCAAACCGTGTAGTGTTGCTGGGACAGAACAGGAGCTATAACCGTTGGAAAATACATCACAGACAATGCAACAAACGTGGAGACAGAACAATCACTTCTGTGATAAATGCCCACTTATTAATAAACTTCTAACAACCATGGGAAACCTCCTCTCTACATATAAAGTGATATCCAAGCATGGGAAACAAAAGACAGCATTTACCTGTTTGCATCCAGCTAGCCAAGCCTTTCTTGTGTACCAGCTACTTGTGAAGCCTCGTGTATAAATGTTGTCTTTTTCACGAGATTGCTGCGATATATTCAAATCGGGTTGGTCCGGTGCAAGGTCTTTAAGCAACAATTTATCTGCCAAACTTCTCCTTTCGAAAGGATTGGAGATTAGCTCTTGAACAGAATTAGTCGGGGACCGAGGTCCGGAGACTCCACCTGCACACGAAGCCATCCTCATCAACTACTGCGTCAACCGGATACGAGTCACTGTCCAAACTACTCACAGACTGCACTGGGCGCTGACATTGGCGCCCGGTGACCGTCATCTTTGACGACGCTGATTGGCTGAAATTATATTTTCGCGGCATAGTTTACACGTTACAGATAGCAACAGTCAGCTGCTGGTGGCCGCTGCTGCACTGGTTGAAGGCTCCTCTCTTAGCGCCCAGACGAGAGAAGGTGCATGGGCAAGGCCAGGCAGGAAACATGTGACTTATCAGTAACTTTAGACATCGTAACACAATTTTAAACGAGATTTTATTGTAGATTATACATTTTACTGATACCAATTATATAATATTTACCTTGTTCATTAAAAATAAAAATAAAAACATATATATTTTTTTAAACATATATATTTTTTTTAATTTTAATTTTAATTATTATTATTATTTTTTTTTTCAATATGGGAAGAGGTGGGGCGGCGCCCCTAGCGCCCCTATGGACCGGCCGCCACTGGTCAGTAGCTACTGTCAGTAGCTACTGCTACTGCTACTGACCATGCTACAGATGTTAGTGCAAAATCTACAGCTCCTCTACCACAACCATCAGCAACAAGTGAACATGGAGAATTACATGAACTACATGTTGCTAAATCCACCGCGGGGCATAAACAGAAGGGCAACCATGGCAACCATGCTTGGGGGTCTTCTTCGCTGCTTTTGGTGTATTTTGCGGAATTACAGCGCCACTTACAGGCCCGGCATATGTACTACAGCGTCTCCAGCGCTTTCGAGCGGTCTCGTGTGGAAGTACAGCGCCACTTACAGGCCCGGCATATGTAATACAGCGTCTCCAGCGCTCCCGAGCGGTCTCGTGTGAACGGAAGACTTTTTTTATATCGTATTCGGTTCGTTTGCGTTTCGTATGCATTTGCGTGTAAATGGGGTCTAAGGCTGTTGCAAAATGTATACGTATAGATGTCCATGACACACATACACACAACATAGGGTAGACCAGAGTTCTTCTTCTTCGTCTTCTATCAGTACACAGAACAGATAAGTATGTCAAATAAGGCTGGGGGGAATACACAGACAAATAAGCAGGTCTGAGGAAGAGAATCGTTGAGCAAGTAACCGTGAAATGGAAGAGCGCAGGATGAAAAGAGGGAGCTGGACTTAATTCCTTTGCCAGGCAAAGGAGTGACACTGGTCGATAAGCATGACAGCAGTGAGACAGGACTGAAGTGCCTTTACACACCTTATTTTCCTTAGTAACTGAACTTCTTTTTAAGTATAACTATCCCAAAACAACTTAAGCTGAAAACAGTTCTTTATCATTGTTTGTGCTCAGAGTGTTGCCTGTCCGTTCCTGATCGACCCGTCATCCCGAGCTACAGAGTGGCTGCGCACACATCTCCAACAGCACAGACTGGAAGTTATCAACCAACAGGTAAAGACACACATACAAATACACATATACAAAAGGACATTATATGTGTCCTTAACTCTCCTGGTGCCTTCACAAACTCATTTTCACACACATGCACACTGATGAAATAAACCACAACCTGTCAGCGAGGTAACTTTTGTGTCTGCAGGAGCCAGTAAAGCAATTACTGTTTTTCTTTGAACTGTTTCATTAGGGGTCCTTGATTGATCTCCTTCTTCTTGTCTGACGAATCTATGTCTATTTTAAATTCCATTAGCCTTATCATTTAGTAACCAATCTGTTTGACAGAGCATATGATTAAGCCACCTTTACCTTCACCCCTGAATCTGTCCAGTTGTTGATTTTAACAAATGATATGATTGATAAATCTGTGTGTGTGTGTGTGTGTGTGTGTGTGTGTGTGTGTGTGTGTGTGTGTGTGTGTGTGTGTGTGTGTGTGTGTGTGTGTGTGTGTGTGTGTGTGTGTGTGTGTGTGTGTGTGTGTGTGTGTGTGTGTGTGTGTGTGTGTGTGTGTGTGTGTGTGTTGTGTGTGTCAATTGAAGGGCTGTATTTTAGTACTGTTGGTTCTCTTTGTATTTTATTTATTTCATCCCGGTTTGTTATCTCTGTTGTCAGCCAGATAAATGAATACAAGTTGATTTACTTTATCTGTATTTTAATTATTCTGAAAAAAACACTATTTACTCTTTAATTATTTAAACACTGAATGATTTTCGTATAGATATTGAAGATAGAACAAATATTGCTCTGATATAATACAGAGTATGGTGTCACCAACCAATCTTAGAAACGAAGGTATTATCTCTCTCTCTCTCTCTCTCTCTCTCTCTCTCTCTCTCTCTCTCTCTCTCTCTCTCTCTCTCTCTCTCTCTCTCTCTCTCTCTATAGGATAGCAACTTCATGACATCCCTGGAGCTGGCGGTCAGATTTGGAAAAACCCTCATCATCCAGGAGATGGATGGAGTTGAACCTGTGCTCTACCCTCTGCTGAGGAAGGACCTCATAGCACAGGGTAACCACACACTCACAGACCACACTATCATGCAAAGTGGGTATGGGAGAAGTGATTGATTCTTCATTAAAGCCAGTGGTTGCTACATAAAAAGCAGACCACTCTTTATGTAGGCAATTTATCTCATGTCATTTTGAAGACTTTTGTCTGAAATTGACTTTTGTTAATGGGTGCAATCTACTCTGCAGCTTGACATTATCTACCAACATTTAATTGAAGAATTGTGACATTTGAGCAAAGGGCAGTCAAACGCTTCGCTCTGTGTTCCATGAAGGATTAGTCGTAATTAGCCATTATATATAATAAAAAACATATATAATAAAAAAAAAAATGGTTGGCTTGCCTTATATATATTGTACATTTTTACAAACGTTGTTTGAACCTAACTGAGGAATTCAGACATCTTAAATACTTTATTGAAAATTCCTATGTATTACTGTATATACAATTAGCATTCAGATGTGCTTTTACTATTCTATTTTATAGATAAATGCTTAAATAATTCTCCAATAAGAAATGAATCTGCCCTTCTGATTTACCTTTACGTGTGATATTTCAGTTTCTTGGCTAAAATAACTGCATACCAATCACAGCTGTGGGCAAGTGTAAACAGAGGTTGGCCATACCTGTGAAAATGAGGGTGATTCATGAGGCTCTGAATCATCCAGGGAGAGGCGGATGTCTATTTGAAGCTAAATTGGAAAGAGTGGGTGCAGAGAAAGTGTAAGAAAGGGCAAGTTATCCACTTAAAAGTAGTGTCGAACAGGATGGAAAAAAAGAAGCAAGACAAAGGCATGGCAGTACTGCATTGCAGACATCTACAAGACAGAGAGTGGAGGAGAAAGTAAAAGGGTGACGATGGGATTCAAAGTGAACACTGTAGAGAAAGTAACAAGATTGCATAATAGAGTATATGTTGCTGACAAAGCGTTTTTCTCTCCGCCCAACTTCAACACATATTCACACACAAACACACAAATACAGGTCCCCGATATGTCGTCCAGATAGGAGACAAGGTCATCGATTACAATGAGGACTTCCGTCTCTTCCTGGCAACACGTAATCCGGCCCCCTTCATCCCCCCCGATGCCGTTTCTGTGGTTACAGAGGTCAACTTCACTACCACTAGGGCAGGCTTGCGAGGACAGGTAACCCACAAGTGCTTTTATAGTGCTATAACTCAGTGTGTATACATACACTGGCATGTACTGTATGTTTAAGTCATACTATGTGTCCACTTGCTTATCTTTTTGTGTGTGCATGTCTTCACTTTAGCTGCTGGCCTTGACCATCCAGCAGGAGAAGCCAGAATTGGAGACGGAAAAAACCCGACTGCTACAACAAGAGGAAGACAAGAAGATACAGCTGGCTCAGTTGGAGGAATCCCTCTTAGAGGTACACATGCAAACATTTAGCATACGGTGTCTAAAGAAGGGGAGAATTCTAGGCTTTGGAATTATGGACAAAAAACATAAAATGAAAAAAACCTTTAACTGGGTTGAACATATTTGGTATGACACTTTAAATGGTAATTACCAAAATAGATATTCTGCTTACCGTCGCCCATCACTGCATGCCATTGTGAATCCAAATGTAATGTATTCCGTGCCATTTTCCTCACCATGACCTTTTGATTTGTTAACTGGGTTGTCTCCCACATCACTTTTCTTTTTTTAAGGGAAAAATAATAGTGGCCAAATAAATTGGTATCTGCCTGATAATGAGTCGGATTCGCGTAGTAGTATTTAAACTTAAATGATGCATGGTATTTGACTTTATTCAAAATACCAATGTTTGAGCACATTCAGTCTTGATCGAAAAATGTGTATATTAAAAAACTAAATATGACAAGAAGAAAATATCCATAATTGTATTAACAATACAGTACGCCTGCAATTTGTACCTTCAAAAGCAAAATGATGTACTTCAGTTAAACAGATGAAGCTTTAATCAATATATAATTATAAGACAATGTTGAAGAAATTAGTGGATGACTTCCTTTTCTCCCAATTTGGAATGCACAGTTCCCCTCCTGATGAGTTAGATTGAGCCAATCCGCTGGCACCTTAGGCATGTCAGTGGGGAGTTCATTTTATTGCATTGCATTTCTTTTTACTTATTCCTGCACTTCAAACTTGTGCAGACATGTGTAGGCAGGTGCTAGATAATGTTACATCCACAGTAATGACAGTATGGAGCCGGAACATCATACAGTTAGTTGCTGCCAAATACTTAATGGGGCTCCATGTACTTACATGGCTTAATGCATATTTATAATCAAACACATACACGCACAGTTGATGTACATTGTGACACATAGACCCTCAACTTAATGATCATTTTCCATGCACACAGTCTTAGGGGAATTTCACACACACACACACACACACACACACACACACACACACACACACACCCACACACACACACACACACACACACACACACACACAGATAGTGCAGAGAGCAGGATGTCAGTGCTTCAGTGGTACAAGACGTGCAATTATTCCAGAATTGCAGGAGCATATTGGACTTGACATTTCCATGCTCCACTGCTCTCTCATATATTTTATTTGAATAAATTGTATCAGTTATTTTCAGAGAACAGATTCCACAGAATGAAGTTGGTTAGTCAAACTTTCTGCTTCGCCATCCCTACCTCTCATTTCTCATTCTGTCTTTCTTATCGATTACTCTCTCTTCTTTATTTGTACCTGTTTGTCCATCCGTCTATCTTTTTTCTGTTTCAGACCCTGGCTACATCTCAGGGTAATATCCTGGAGAACAGGGAGCTGATCGACAGTCTGAACCAGACCAAGGCGAGCAGTGCGCTGATCCAGGAGTCACTGCTGGAGTCACACAGGCTGCAGGCATCCCTGGACCAGGTACGTCATGCACACACACACTCACAACATCTGAAAAACAACATTTTTGTGGCCTACCTGACTGCACCACTGTTTAACTATCTTTTTCATTTTTAAAGCTGTCGTGAAAAAGTGATCTCAGAAGAGAATCAGCATTAACGTGGATCAATGTAGTGCCATACAATCCCTTTATACCGACTGCTATCCTCAGGGCTAACCCAATTATTTTAAACTTGTTTGATATTGAAGAGGTATTATCTGGGTGATTACTTTAGTTCTTTTAGAGGGCAACCACAACAGCCAATGAGAGGGACCAGGCGGAGCAGCTGTACAGGACATCTGTAACGTTTCTTCTCATGTGCCTGGTTCAACCAATTTCTAAATTGGTTAAGAAGTTGTCCTCCTGTTTGTTATTTTTAAACTAATCCTTTAAAATGAATCCTCACCATATATTACATACTATTATTTGAAATCATGCCGTGTTAACTGGTGTTTGAGTACAAACATCTCAGCTCATTTGAGTAGTGAGTAGATAAGCACTCCGGCAGCCACTGGTAGTGAGTAGCACAGAAATCAGATTGCGCAGATGAACAAGCAAGGAGCTTCTGTAGATGCATTACACTGTCCTGCTCTAGGGTGCAGTGTTACACCAGAACCCTTTGTATACATTTCTCTTTCATATATGAACCTCAATGTTTTTTTCTATTATTTCATTTCATTTTGATTTGTTCCGCTCATGGTACGCAAAACCCAATGTACAATAATTGCCAACAAAACATGTCTCTACAAACACACCATTGAGCGAAAAGGAGCAGGGAGAAGAACAAAATCTTATATGACCAGCCCCTTTCTAAAAAAAACGTGCAACACCCTCATCTGAGTCCTACTGGAGAAGAAGGTGGAAAGCGTTGCATAATAATAATAATAATAACAATAACAATGGGACCTGCAAATAAAGAACAGACATCACATCAAAGACCTCAAAAATATTTAGCAATGCAGGACCAGAGTACATACACGTATTCACATTCTGCTTCATATAGTCCCATTTTTCTTAATTTATACAATTTCTTTAACTGAAAAATACATATACAATTCTTTAGATCCTTCTGTTGAGAATTCCATATCACACGTCATGTCATCTATAATTCTCTTTCTCTCCCTCTCTCTCTTTCTGTCTTTCTCTAAACATTGTGTACACCACATTTCTTTGTATCCAACCCTACTCCATCCATCTGTGGAACTTTCTGTAACTCTAAAAAACATCTTTGTTTTCTGTTGCTGCTTGTTTGTTTACTCTCTTCCCTTTCTATCTGTGGCTCCTTTTCACCATTCCTTGTGTTTTTATTTTAGGAGCGGGATGCCTACCTTCCTCTTGCGGAGAGTGCCAGCAAGATGTATTTTGTCATCACAGACTTGTCAAGGATCAACAACATGTACCGCTTCAGCCTCGCTTCCTTTCTGCGCCTCTTCCAAAGGGCTCTTCAGGCCAAGAAGGTAGCACACAGCTCAAATAGAGTACTCACATTTTCCTCCAGCACAGCAGTGTGTTAACATCTCGGTTTTCAAAATTGTTGCAAATAACACGTCCTTGAACCAGAACCAACCTCAATACAACCATTTTCATGTAACTACACAAACAAATACAGCATTCAATAGATGAACGAAAATACTAACACAAGAGATAACCTTTTCACATTGAACAGTTTTGTATAGAAGGTAACCACAGTAGTAGAAGATGCACATTTGTTATGAAAGCCAATTCATCTCCTATGGGAATCTGTCTTAAATACTAAAGCTCCTCTCCTAAAATCGTCTCCAGGTGTAAACTAAGCTTCTGTAAATGAATATGAAGAAAAACTATCAAAAGCTTATGAGTTTAATGACCTCACACATGGGGCTTTGTCTGGCATACATTCAGCTTAAATAAATAGTTTGGTTTGTTAGGAGAAAAACGAAATCTCTTTGTGGTGTCGAGTTAGATTGGAAAGTGTATGCTCTTGTAAACATCTGTTAAGTATAAAGCCCCTGACACACCAGGCTGAAATCGGCCGTTTTCGTTAGTCGGACGACGAAGCGTGCCCTGTCGCCCAAACTCAATTTGGTGTGTCCCGCACCGTCGGCCGTGACACGCCTTATTTGGCCTTTCATGGCCGACGCACGGCCGATTCAACATGTTGAGTCGGCCGTGCGTCGGCCACAGGCAGTCGGACAAAGAAATCACTCTGATTGGCTGTTCAGCGAGCGAATCAGTGCATGAGAAGCGAAACGGTTGCTTGAGAATGTCTTCCACAAGCAACACTCCAATGGCTGATAGCTCCAGTACCGCACGAAACATGTTTTCGATGGACGAGAGTGAAAATGGAACGCACACGCTATTTGTTGTTTGTTTAGATCACGCAGTCTGTTCTTCTTCTTCTCTGTCTTCCGGCCGTTGCCTCTTTTGAATGACGAATACAAACTACCGCCGCCTGCTGGTAAGGAGAGTTATTGCCACTCACGCATGCGCAGTTCGTACGTGCTCGGCTGAAGTCTTTGCGGTGTGTTCCAGTGCGACACATGGCCAAGACGCAGGAGAACACGGGGACGCAACAGTCGGCGTCGGCGTCGGCGAGTTCTCTGGTGACTGCTTGGTGTGTCAGGGCCTTAAGACTTCAGACAGCAGCTGCTTAGCTTTGCATAAAGAAAAACAAAGTTCAGATAACCTCCTCCTCTTAAGCTCACTAATTCATCCTTTATATCTGATGTTGTGTTATGTCCGTACACAAACAAAATGTAAGATGACAATCAACATTCTTCAGGGTATGCGTGACTATTTTTTGGACAGGTGCAGTAACTTTCCACAAGGTATATAAACTCATATAGCAACATTATTCAACAATGTGGTTTGTGTTAGTTATGGAAATCGGGCTAATATCTAATATGTCTAATATATTCTGGTATATTTAGTTCAGCACACATTTTGGATGAGCTAAACCTAACACCATTTCCATTTTTGTCAACTTTTTCAATTATCTTTTGTATCAGGTGTGCTCGATTTATTTCAGCTCATTTTTTTCAGCCAGTTTATCTGAGTCTGGCCTGTGCAGCTGCAGAGCATCATGGTGTGTCTATCACACTGCTGCTCTCCATCTGAGCCCCTCAACACACTGTCTGATAAACAGGACACACACATTCTCACAAACATGCACACATAGGCACACAGACTGTGGGTTAAAAAGATTGAGCACTAATTCCCCAAATCCTGTGTGGGTTGTTGGAGCCAGTGCTGTCATCCAAGAATGTCACCAGGCAGCAGCTGGTCACCACTGTCACATGTGTGTGTCAGAGTTCCCGTTAGAATATTTTTTTGCCGGTCAACATGTCCGTTAAAGTTGAAATCTTCCGGACAAAATTAGATAAGTGCCGGTTAAAGGTCTTCTTTGTTATTTATTGAGCTTTAAAACAAATTGATATGATTCGACATTAAACAAACTAATTATAGTAGATTAACTACATTATTCAAAAGTGTACAGTAATTTACAAAAACGCGGGAATAATAAACGGAGCGCTCTCTCCTTCTCCTGACAGCCCGTCAGTATCATGCAGCTCGCGGATCCAGTAATGAGTGACCCGACAGTAAAACTAAACATATCTATAACTAGTTTAGGTAGTTTGAGAGGTAATTAAAATAGCTACGTGTGATTTTCTAACCTGAAGTGTGTTTTGCTCTGCTCGCCGCTGCAGGGGATCATGCAGAGCTGCGTGTCGACTCGTCAGCAGCAGCCGATCTCTCTCTCCTGTCAGATTAGACTTTACTCGCATTTATGTCCATATCGATCAGATCTAGCTAGTTCTAGCTAATGATATGACTACCTGCTTGTTAAAAGACACCTAAACAATAAGCGTCGCTATGCAACCGGATGAGGCCACAAAGTATAGCGCAGCATTATGCATTTGTTTACATGCCCACCGGAACCCCGAGGCATTACCAACAGATCAACGCACAATCAACCCATACAGGACATCTCTTTCTCCACATTAAGTGTTAGACATTATAATTGACAATTTTTGTCTGTCACATACTCTTTTGTCTGTCACATACTATTCTTGTCTGTCACATAAGTGGCGCAACTGATGCGGTATTGCGCTAAGGGAAAATTATTTTGACCGGACATTTTGACCGGAGAGATTTAGATTTGCCGGACTTCAGCATATTTTACCGGTCATTGTCCGGTAATTACCGGCTAACGGGAACTCTGGTGTGTGTGTTTGTGTGAAGGTAGGCTTGTGGACACATTCACTGTGGTCAGATGTATCTATCTATCTTTGTTTCAGTTGTTTTGCATGGCTGCGTTTATATTCCATGAGCTGCAAATGAGATCTAGATGAGAATTTTAACCTCTCATGTCTGAAATAACACATACAGAAATCCATATTTTAGCTCACACAGACAAACACAAACACAAGAGCAGATACATAAAATGTTTACGTCATGTACTTTATACACAGGGTAGCACTTTGTAAACACAGGTGTTTGAAAAACATGCCTGCAAAAATCCACAAAACAGACATCCAGGGAGGATAACATGAGTAAAAGACATGCTGAACTGTTAAAAGAAGACGGAACAAGAGAAATCCAACTCAAATTGCCCTTTATTTCTCTCACATTTACTGTTTGTGTCCAATTACCATGCTTGAATTATTCTGTTTAACTATTGCTATTGAGTTTTTACCTTTTTTCTGGTCTCACCTTTGGTATTAAAGTGATGTTTTTGTATTTCTACACGTTCCCTGTCAGTTTTTAGGCTGTCGCAGCCTAACTTAAAAGGTCATTTGAATACATTTTTCCTTAATATTCTCGAGCTGTTCAAACACCTCGCTCTTATATAGCTTGAATGAAAAGCACGTAGCGCAAAGACACTCTGTTAAAAGCTGAGGAATAACACTTTAGATCTCTGATATCATGTCCCTCGTACATTATCTTAGCAGCCGCATCTTTCTATGATCTTTCCCTCTTTTATTGTGTTCATGAATGCATGTTTTTGTGTTTTTCATTTTAGGAAGCAGAGACTACTGAGGCCAGGATTTCTGCTTTGGACGCCAGCTTGAAGAATATGGTGTATGAGTATGTCTGCCGTTCTCTTTTCAAGGTAATACACACACTTACACACAGAAATAGGACAAATGTGGTTTCGAGCCAGTCGTCCCTGTGGTAATTTGTGTTGGTGATGAGAGGATAGTGACAACAAAGAAACATGTGATGGGTTTTCACAGCAAAACAAGATCAATCTGTTTGGAAGAAGACCACCAACTGCTTTACTTGTTTCCCTTGTTGTTA
This sequence comes from Trematomus bernacchii, assembly GCF_902827165.1. Lineage (NCBI taxonomy): Eukaryota > Metazoa > Chordata > Actinopteri > Perciformes > Nototheniidae > Trematomus > Trematomus bernacchii. Next base: position 1,116,066 of record NW_022987910.1, read on the forward strand.
AATTGATTCAAATGATATCAACTGCCCTAAACACATCACCCATCATGAACCAAATACATGTATCTTCTTTTGTACTCACAGCTAGAGAGAACAAGTCAAATCCAACAGCTACCTCAAAAAAGTACTTAAAAATAAAAATAAATTTGAGTTATTTTTGATGTATTTATTTTTCTTCTTGTACCACGGTTGGTAATCTCCCGTAGATCTACACTTTCTAGTACAAAGTTGTATTACTGTAGTATTCTTATTGATTGTTTAAACCAAACGCACAATCAGAGAAACAAATACATTTACACACTTACACAATCAGACCACTGCAACTAACACAGTGATGAAGTGCCAAATATTGACCAACAGAGAGCAGTCATTGCATCTGTGTGTGTGTGTGTGTGTGTGTGTGTGTGTGTGTGTGTGTGTGTGTGTGTGTGTGTGTGTGTGTGTGTGTGTGTGTGTGTGTGTGTGTGTGGTGTGTGTGTGTGTGTGGTGTGTGTGTTGTGTGTGTGTGTGTGTGTGTGTGTGTGTGTGTGTGTGTGTGTGTGTGTGTGTGTGTGTGTGTGTGTTGTGTGTGTGTGTGGTGTGTGTGTGTGTGTGTGTGTGTGTGTGTGTGTGTGTGTGTGTGTGTGTGTGTGTGTGTGTGGTGTGTGTGTGTGTAGTGTGTGTGTGTGTGTGTGTGTGTGTGTGTGTGTGTGTGTGTGTGTGTGTGTGTGTGGTTGGTTTGTGAAATCCCTGGGAGTTGTATGTCAGTGTGTAGCAACCCGTTACAAGCCCCTTAGTTAAGATGACAGAGCTGCATATCATGCAATGGGAATACGAGTGCCCTCGGCCTGGAAGAGTTGCTAACATTTTGTTTCTTCTTTATTGGTTGTTGGGTTTTGAGCTCAGCATGTTCTCATATGTGACATATTCCATCAATGTTTCAACCTTTTATTTTTCTCTCTTTTCAAGGTTGACCAGTTGATGTTTGCTATGCACTTTGTGAAAGGTGTGTGTGTGTGCGTGTGTGTGTGTGCGCGCGCGTGCGTGCTGCGTGCGTGCGTTTCAATCAGAGATAGGGAGGCTGATCACGTCTACAGGCGATCAACCCAACAGTAGGACACAGTAACACAGACACACACACACACACACACACACACACACACACACACACACACACACACACACACACACACACACACACAGACACACAGACACACACACACAGACATGTTGACAGCAGCAGTCCAGTCATTAGCAGAGAGGAAACATTGGACTACATTATCAGTGCTCCTGCCAGCACCCCCCGTAGTGCTACAGAAGAGATAACTTCAAGGGGGAGAGAGGATAGTCGGGAGAAAGAGTCCAGTGGAAAGATAAAGGTGGATAATGAGCAAGAGAGGACAAAAATTAGGAAAGTGTAATAGGAGAAAAAGGTTAATTTGAAGGAGGATATTATACCAAAGCATCTGTAGAAAAAACAAACATCCCATATCTTCAGAATGTCTTTTTTATAGCCGTGGTCGGCACTCGGACTGTTCTGTATGTTTTCAATTCCACTAGGAACGGAATTGCTTCAGCTTAATCAGGTATTGATTGAGCATGGCTACCCACACAGAAGCTTAATTAGGAATCAGGGTTACTCAAATGTAGACTGTTGAACCTCTCATGAGGTTTTTATGTTATTTTATATTTGTATGTGTGTAAGATTATTAAGCATATGTTATTTGACTTATAATGAGATGTTTTACATTTGACCAGCTTTCATATTCACCTAGTAAATGTCTTGAAGAGGAATATTTTCAGTGTTAAATTCCTGGATGTGCCTGTGAAATACAAATGTTAGGCTAATAGCAGTCTCTTAATGATATAGTGGTATATTTGAATGAAATATAGGTGATCCATTTTGGATGTGCCTCTTGAAAATGCAGGTGGACATCTGGTACAGATTATATCAAGGCAACTCATTCATATATATATATAGCCCAATATCACAAATCACAGATTTCCCTCAAGGGGCTTAACAGAGATTGTTTATGTTGTTAAAAAGTGTCATCGCATTTCTTTGGCTGGATGCTCTCTCCTAATGTTTATGATGATTGTACCTTTTGCAATTCATTTCAAGTTTAAAATAAACATAATTGAATGAACATTCAGGGTCCCACGATTCAATAAGGTCAGACTGAAGCACTCCTTTGTACATCAGTCAATCCTCACAGTAAATACAGAGCTAAATCCCAGATCAAATGCACGCTAAAGGGTAATGGAAAAGTTTTCTCTCAGTGATTGTGATGTTATGTTAAATGTTCGTTGTTTGTGTTTCATGTATTGTGTCTGGATATGTGTCTACGTTGGTGTTGGACTTTATTTGATCTGACCAATAAAGTATTATCGTATCGTATCGTAACATTCCAATATGAAGAAAATCTCACATATAAATTATATATTTACGTATATTATCCCCCTGCAATGACACGAAGTGTAACTTGACCATGATGAAGTCAGTGCTTAAGACTCAACAGTATGTAGTCTTTGTCTGGTTTATGCAACTATTGTGCCTTTAGAATAATTCATAGAGAAATCCACTGGGAAAATGTTTCCTTAAAGAGCATGGGGTGGACACTGAGTAGAATATATATAAGGGGAGAATTTGCTTATCCTGTGCAAATAAGACAAAAAATAAATTGTGCAAGTGTCAAAAAACTCGCAAAGAGTGAAATGCACCCCTTACTGTGCTGTCAAACAAATAACGTCTCGTTGCTCCTGGGCTTTTTTGAATGTATATAAATGAGATAATATGCATACTTGGTGTGCAAAACTGTCCCCTTTCTATGCAAATCAGCCTCACCTCAAAAACTGTCCATTTCACACCGATCACATCGCCTCATGCAGTTACAGTAAAATGATTTGCGTCTTCAGAGGCTCAAACTCATTCATTTGGAATGCAAGGACTGGATGCAATGACAGTTGTGTCCTCATAAATGAATAAATAAAGCGTGGTTACATGTCGTTTTGAAAATACATGCAGAAAGGATAAAGAAGGAAAACTGGTTATAATACCTAATAGCCAAAAGAAAAGTATTTATTCCCTTTTATTTTTGACCTCTTTTAATTGCCTGCGGGAGATATAGAGATGTGACTCTCGCAGCCCCCCCCATGATGAGACCTCTGACTCGGGGTGACTCTCCGAATAAACGCATTGGCCTCGAGCGATTTATACTTTGCCCCATGGATGATTGCGATCAGATGCAAAAAAGGGCAATTGCAGTGCAAAACTTCATTGCTGTGTTTGCGCTGTTACATGATTATAGATAGCGGTCATAAGCGATGTGATACTAATGGTTTTAAAAGCAACTACAATCCATTCTTTGTGAGTCCGCTCTGAGAGTAAAGCACTGAGACACGTATCTGTGTGTGTTTAATATACAGTGAATGGATGTCTATGTGTAAACTGTTGTTATGTTGGTTCCTTATTCATGCTGGTGTGTGGGGTGGCAGGAATAAGCATTCAGGAGGTTAACTGTGTGTCAGAGACTGTGGAAGCCTCTCTTACATGCAGCAGTTTGAGTTGATGTGCCAAAAGAGTGACATATTCCAGGTTGTACTGGTTCCTGTCCTGTCAACGTGTCACTATGACAGCAGTTCACACAAACTCTCACCAACTTTTATTCTCATTGCACTCTGTTGGCTCTCTGACACATACATGCACACACAGATCCACACGTACACAACAAAACGGGACTTTGTGCCACTCTTTGTTAGATCAGTCATTTCATATGGCTCGGCTCTCTCTCGGTTCAACTGCGCGCACTGTCACTTCAGTTGATGGAGTTGATCTTGGCAGCTTGGTGTAAATCATACAGACATCAACAAACCATGGAGAAGGTCAGAAAGAGGGCACGGTAGTAAAACATCTGTAGTTCAAATGCAATCTGAAGGTTAGCCTCATTGGTGCTCAAGCTGGTTTTATAAAACTCGACACACTTGCATAATAGGCCTAGAAACCTTCGGAAGAAAATAATTAACCTATTTGTATTAAACTAATTTATTTGATTGACAATTCTCTTACACTTACAGTTAAAGTCTTGAACGTTCATCACAGTAAAACATAGACTGTAAATTGAAAACACATCGAGCTGATCCCTACAATTGCTGCGAGGGAAAAGAAAGCACCGGCGAATGACTGAATCCAGTGTGTGCAGGAGACATCCATCATATTTCTTTCAAAATCAAAAGAAAAAATAGATATTATGTGTCGGCCTGTGGGTGTGAGTGTTTATGTGACACACTACCTGACCCGTGTCCCATGCTGGCAGCTTGTCCAAACAGCTTGACACAGGAATATTGTGGGTCATGGGATTTGCAGTACATGGGTCCCACGTGGCTTGGTTATGAATAAAAACGTAGGCTGAACACAGGAGGCTCAAGATTGGATTGCATTGTCAAATTGCACTATTGCACTATTCCTCAAGTGTAATAAGTATTCTTTCTAACAGTACTTAGTTTAACACACACTCTCAGGTGGATGTAAAAGACCACTGGGAGCCCAAATCACTGGTTTATTAGATTCAGTTGTCTTTTACATGCAGTCTCCGTAGCTAACAGGATTTCATTTCATCAAAAATAATGCTGTATTTCAGTAACTGCTCATTAGGCGCATCTGAATGATTATAGCCACTGTGGTTTGCAGTAGAGGTTTTCTCCGTTGAGCTACCATCTCCCTTATGTACCTGTTTCCATCAGCAATGCCCACATCTGGTAGCACTAGCAGCTAATGTAAATAGCCAATCTGATTTCATTACCTCAGTCATTTGACTTAATGCCACTTAACAAAAGCCCATTGAGAGGTATTACTGAATTGCACACTATGTCTAATTTGGTGGTCCTCGCCATCCAGTTGTTAAGTGCATAAAATGAGATGCACATGAATATACATGACCAGCACCGAAGCAGTGTGAACGCATTTCAATGTGAATGCTATTAGTTGCACAGCCTGTTATTACCTTCAGTGAATAGGTATTATGGTATTGTTGTGAAGTGAAAAATGTTAGTCAGGTGTAATTTATACTGTAACTTTATACAGAGATAAGACAATATTTGAATGCGTTTTTGGGCCATTCACACAGCAGAAGTGTAATTAATAGTGCCTGTATTGAAAGGAAAAATAACTTTGAGTTGTTGTGTAAACTGTGTATAACAGTAAAGAAAACATGCAGGTATGCTGTGCTGCAGTAATGTTGTTAACCTTATTTACATACAGGTTTATTTTTTATATGTGTCAGTCTTTCTTTCTATATATCTTTTCATAGTTAACAGCATACATAAGGTTTTCTTGTTTATGGGATTCTTAAGAAAACTGTGGCATTATATGTGGGTTTAAAGGTGTTTGTATATGTGTCGTCTGCATTTTAACTCACTGATTTCTTTATTGTTCTATTCTCTTTCTTATACAGTTACTTAAAGCCTTGTGTAGTCTTGGTCATTGCCTTTCATTTACTCTTTTTGGGTGGGATTTTTTTGCTGTTTCTGGTTTTCCACGAACTCCACCAGTGGATGACAAAAGACAGATACAGACAGACAGACTGTGTGTGTGTGTGTGTGTGTGTGTGTGTGTGTGTGTGTGTGTGTGTGTGTGTGTGTGTGTGTGTGTGTGTGTGTGTGTGTGTGTGTGTGTGTGTGTGTGTGTGTGTGTGTGTGTGTGTGTGTGTGTGTGTGTGTGTGTGTGTGTGGTGTGTGTGTGTGTGTGTGTGTGTGTGTGGTGTGTGTGTGTGTGTGTGTGTGTGTGTGTGTGTGTGTGTGTGTGTGTGTGTGTGTGTGTGGGGTTTGTGAAATCCCTGGGAGTTGTATGTCAGTGTGTAGCAACCCGTTACAAGCCCCTTAGTTAAGATGACAGAGCTGCATATCATGCAATGGGAATAGGAGTGCCCTCGGCCTGGAAGAGTTGCTAACATTTTGTTTCTTCTTTATTGGTTGTTGGGTTTTGAGCTCAGCATGTTCTCATATGTGACATATTCCATCAATGTTTCAACCTTTTATTTCTCTCTCTTTTCAAGGCTGACCAGTTGATGTTTGCTATGCACTTTGTGAAAGGCATGTACCCTGAACTCTTCCAGGAGAGTGTAAGTGTCTTTGAAGAATTAGGCATATTTAAAAAATTCAGTGACAAATGAAATAAAGCTACATTTAGCTTCGATGTAATGTTAAAACTACCCTTTGCTGCAGGAATGGGATGTCTTCACTGGATCCATTGTAGGAGAAATGTTTAAGAAAGAGGTAAGAGAGCAGCTTTCTTTTCTGGGAAAACACAATGCTTCTTCTGTAATTCACTTACACCTCTCCTCTCTCTGTAGGAGTTCCCTTCTTGGATTGATCAGGAGAGACAAGGAGCGGTGGCCATTTTTAAAGTAAACACATTGATATTCCTACCGATGTACACAGACAAACACACTCAAACCATAATATGTACAATATTACCCCATCAGTTGTAATCTGTGATAACAACTTAATACAATTATTTTGACATTTCCAACAACAACGTATAAAATAAGAACTTAATGCGACTCAAAGACAATGCCAGCTAAGCAGTTCTGTTGACCTGTCTTTAACCCTTTTAACTTGAACTCTTTTACAGACTACATTCCCGGCCCTTTACCAGTCGCTAAGTTTGAGTGACTCAGACCTTTGGCTGTCCTTCTCGCAGAGCTCGCAGTGTGAGCAGGAAATCCCATCCTCCATTGCCAAGAAGATTACTTCCTTCCAGCAGGTCAGCTATCAATCAAAAAGCATTCACTTCATCAGCCAAATGGTTATCATAATTGACAGAGTATATCAGAAGTCTACACACACTTTTATGTGTTTGTTTCCTCTGCCAAGAAAACAATGTTATAATCTCAGTGTATGTTATTGTTCCTCTGTCAGTCAGCAGATTTTAGTCAAGTCTGCTGTAAAGTTAGCACTTGGGTCAGGGAAGAACTGATTAAGCTTAAGTGCAGATAGTGCTGCCATTTATAAAACACATTTAATGATGAAGCATAAATTGAGGCGTAGCGTAGCAACACAAAAAGTTACTCTGAATTTGTTGTTTCAAAATGGAATCCGTCAGCGTAGGCGTAGGCCAACCCCATTCCTGCTTTTTCTTTGCAAAACATTTTTTGATTACCACTCTTAAAAATCTAATTTTACATACAATGTTATTTCCAATTTGCTCTTTGTGCTGCACATATTGCTCAAGCTCCCATTGCTTTTATTTATTGTGCAGATGGGAATTTGCAGAATGTATCCTCCTGTACTGAAATAAATACATATTTTGAAACAGTATTTCTCCAAAACATTATAATTATTATTGATTAATGCTTACCCTATTTACCATACAATACGTTTGGAAGATAATGCTGCCTTGGCAGAAGTGACTGCTCTCTAAATTCTTGCTAGTTTTTACTGTGATAACTTTAATGAAAGCCTTTTCAAATCTTTGTTTTTTTCCCTCTTAAAGAGAAGATGTGATGTGAACAGAAACAAAACAGCTGGCTTGTGCCCTTGAGCACACCCTTCACATGTGGTTTGAGATTGAATAAAGATTTAGCTAATCTCATTTCAAAGCATGAGCAAGACAGAAGCCACTTGTCACACCAATTGACTTACTCATTTATTTTACAAATGATGCTCTGAAAAACATAATAAAAGGAGCATCCAAATCAAAAGGGTGCAACTTTTTTTCCTTTTGGATTTGTCAAGTTTGTGTACGATGAGTGGGTTTGACCTTTAGTGATACCTGTTGTTTCTTTCTTCCTCTTTTCTCTCTGCTCTCCTCTCCCCAGCTGTTATTGGTTCAAGCAGTCAGACCAGACCGACTGCAGAGTACTATGGCAGCGTTTGCCACCCAGGCCCTGGGTAAGTGTTTCATTGTAGGGCTTTTTACTTTTAAATCTTTTCAATCAATGTGCTGAAGTAGGCTGGAGCTGAGCTCAGTACCGTTGTACTTCCATGGACTATGAAAATGTATTTATTATTCACAACATAATCGTGCTACAAAGTGGGCACCCAGCTGCTCTAGAAATGGGTCCCATCTTCATTGATTATTTAAAAGGTTTCTTTTTGTTTCCTCTTTTACTGTAACTTGCCCAGACCCTAGATACTGTATGAGTATCACATCAATGAATACACACATTTGACCTGGCACACATTTTAAGTGTGCATATGTTGAGATAAACAAACAAACACATAAACGGAAGCTCTGCTTTGTACAAAGGAAGAGAAGCTTGATTAGCTGTTGAAAAATGTGAACAAGCTGACATGTTTGTTCTGTTTAGGTTCAGTACATATTTGCCCTTCTCCATTGGAGTGCGATAACTCATAATAATGAGTTGTAAACATCCCAAATTACTAGATCCTCCTTTGCCCCTTTTGATAAACTACTACTACTTTGATAAACTACTTTGCTTTCCAAGGTTCTTCAGCCCTCACACTCAACTCAAGCAAAAATACTACAAGGTTTATTCTGGATCTATACACTTCACAATCATGTTTTCAACCCATGTTCCTTTTTTCTCTATTTGTATTTCATCCCTTCATCCCTGTATGACTGCCCCTGTCCTTGAGTAATTGCCACATACATACCCACAATAACACACACACAAACACACACACACACACACACACACACACACACACACACACACACACACACACACACACACACACACACACACACACACACACACACTAAGACACCCATATTATGTTGCGAGAGAGTTTATTGTGCTTAATGAGCCCATTCATTCAGTCCAGATAATCCTAATGGTGTGTTGGATTCTGTCTGCACTATCTGGGATGCTGCTAATTGATGTCAGGTGAAACTAATATGCAGGTTATAATGTATGTGTACCAAACTCATTTTCAGTTGTGCTGTGAGACAAGACATGTTAATTGACTTCTGAGGCTTTTAGTTTAATTGGTTCTTCTCTCGTTTGCTATGTAGGATATTTTTGGATTGTGGCAACAAGAGCAGGTTCATTCAACTGTGCATAAATATGTCAGTCTTTTTTTTATCTTCTTTTTTTCGTGAGGGTGTGTATGTGCTGGGCCATTTTTGAGAAGCTCCCAATCTAGTAAATCACTAATGCCAAATTACTTTTTCCAGGCAATTTAGCTGGCAAGTAAAACGAAATAACACATTTCTCAGAACTTTCTATTCTCATTACATGAAGAAAAATGTACCAAATCAAACCACATGGGAGGCGTTTACAACACACAGCCTCAGGGCACGCTTCTGTAGCTTTTCTTGCCTTTGTCAGTCATTTAAAAAGCCTTACTTGGCGTGTTAACCGTAGGGAAATCTATTTGCTTTGGACATCAGCATCTTCTTCATAAGAATATTCATTGATGAATAAACAATAACTCAAGGCCAAACATTCCCTATTTTAATGAGACCCCTCCCACTTCCTTCAATAGTTTTTGACACTAGGGTAAAACTTTATGAGTATATGATCATCTGGTTAGCAGTAAGGAAATTCAGAGTTTGTAGGCTTAACAGGAACCATTTATATAATCATTGTTGCATTTGAACAAGACTGAGGGTCTGCTGTTCTTCTAAAAGTATTTTATTGTGAAGAACATTTGATATACAACCCTACTTTTTAGCTTGTTTCGCAGATTTCAACCCCTTGCTATAATTTTCAGCAGCAGGTAAATTCTTACACAAATCTACTGGCACCCGGCTTTAAACAGTTTGCATTTGTTTCCCATTAATCTAAAAACGCATGCGCACGTGGCATAAACTGCAATTAGGGAAACAATTAAATAATTAAAATATTCAGTGACTACTCTAAACAAAGTATGTGGACATCGAAATATTCACACAAAGGCCCTAATCAAGCCCAGGTGCATTGTGTCATGACCCAGCACTGAAGCAGTGACAAATTACGGGGAGAGCTGGTTGATGAACGCAATACCAAGAATGTAACTGCAAACATAAAAAAGAAATGATAATACACTTAATTTGCTTGTCAGTTTATTCAGTGGTGAACGTGTGCATGGATGAGTGTGATGCAGTGTGTCAGGGACTTACAATGGACAGCGTCAAACAAACAAAGATGAATGGTGGTGTAGTGATAATGGATTGTTCACAGGAGAACTGCCCAGCTCGGGAGTCTGGTATGTTTAGTTTCTTTCCTTTGTCATAAGCTCTATGTTTTTTATAGATGTTTTTATCCTTAAGCAGTATGTCTCCTCATAGATTTTTGTATCTCTATTTTTTAAAACACTGCCCCGTGTGAGGCTTGAACTCACGACCTTCAGATTATGAGACTGACGCGCTGCCAACTGCGCCAACGAGGCTGGGAAAGTGAATGTGTTATTTATTTTTGTATAGATCTGAGCATCTCGTTCCGTCTGTTGATCAACAAGGCCTGAAAGTTGTGTTCGGTGAGTTTGACAAACATGTTTTTTTTTGTACATGTCTAAGCAACTTAAGAAGTCAGTCCTACCATCCAAATCTTTTCTGCAGTTTATCACAGCAGTCCAGACATCTCTTTCTATGCTACTCTTACCCTTATGGTGGGCGTATACGGGGGCATCCTTATCGGAAGTCGGAACCAGATCAACTAGCTCCTTTCTAAGCGTATGATCAGTAGTCTGAGTTACCTTTGGATGTGTGAGCTTCTTACCCTAGCTCCAAGGATGAGCCAATTCACCCTACTAAGGAAACTCATTCTCACCAATTGTACGTGCAATCTCATTCTCTTGGTCCCTACCCTAAGCCTATGGCAATAGGTGAGGGTGGTAAACTAAATTGACTGGTAAATAAAAAAAAGAAACCTATAATTGTCTGAACCAGCTGTAAGATGTGTGTTCTTATACTGTACTTCATTTCCCTAACAACGACAAAAGAGATAGAAATACAGTCCTGGGATGACAGTGAGGTACTGTGTGTCAGAATCCTATGCTGGACAGTTTAAAAAAACAATGATGAGCTGGAGTGTTGCTGGACTCAGAGCAGCTTTAGGGTATTCATAAATGCATAACAAATAAGATGATATGACCCTGGTGCTGCCTACACTAGCAATGAGACCGGGAAAATAAGTGAACATGTCAAGTTGACCTCACACATCCATATTTGAAAATGTTTGTTTATTGGACATTAAGAGAGCACTTTGGTAAAAAGAACAACGTGTTTGCCAAACAGAATGGAAGGGAGATGATAAAGACAGAGAGAAAGGGAACACTTGTGTGAGCCAGAATACCTTGGCTGCCTTGTTTCCTACTGATAGCAAAAAGCTCTATTGACAGAAACTCAGCATCAGCTGTTGTGCAGCTGACACTTAGTGCTAATAATAATACTGGGGAGTGGAGGGGCTCACTCCAGCCTTTGTGTGTGCCTATTTGTATATCTGTGTTGATGGGGATCCATTACATCCATCTCTCTTGTCTTTAAAGGTGTTTTTTTTATTTGCACCACATTGACTATGTAGTGACTTTCTCAGTTCATTCATTCATTCTTGTTTTATCGTAATTCATTTTCTTAAAACTATCTGCACTGTTGAAAAGCTCAAACTTACAGTATTTAGATTTAGGATACTGGCTAACTCCTGGCCAAATGAAGCTGTAAGATTTATTGTCAAATATATGAAAAGTAAAACGATCGCGCACCATCCTTTTGTGCGTTCCACTTTGTTTGTCTAAGTGTCTTTTGATGTACGTATATGTACTCCTGAGTTTGTGGGTGTCGACAGCCGGCCTTTCTGACGCTCATATTCTTTAAAAGTGTGCGTCGGTGTGTACATTCAAGCTAATTCCCTGAGGGCACAAGTGTCACTCTTCATGTTCCTTTGTGGGCAGTTGTAATAATAAACAAACACACTATCCTGATTAAGAGATAGTCCTCACACTCCTTGAACACCCAGTGAACCCCTTGATGAAGGTGTAGTGTGTACAAGTTATGTGGGTGAGAGCGTGTGTCTGAATGATAGAGAGACAGACAGATTAAATAAAGAACAGGAGAGCAGACGATGTTGTGTGTATGTGTATGTGTTTTTGGCAGTAAATCAGTATGCTAATGAGGCATGGTCTGTAATCCTCTTATAGCTAATCTCGCTCAATCCCCCCAGTCCAGGCCTGGGCACTGTTCATGCACACAGGCATGCCTGGGTGAAAACACACACACACACACACACACACACACACACACACACACACACACACACACACACACACACACACACACACACACACACACACACACACACACACACACACACACACACACACACACACACACACACACACACACACACACACACACACACACACTTGCTCTCTGTACTTTTCAAAAATACAAACCTCTTTCAAATATCCACAAAAAAAGCATCTCTCTCTGTCATTCAGTTATTGTTCTTATCAATCAATAAGACATTGTTTTTTTTTACAATTAATCTGAATTTATGCTCATTATTTCATAGCTATGCAGTCAGTGTTTCCTCCACTAAACAGTGTTTGAACCACAGGGAGCATATAGCACGGCCTTTTTAGTGGCACGGCCTTATGTGTGTAATAAAAGCCAAGGTGAACGTTCCTACTCACAGACAGAGGATGCTGGTCTGCAGCACGAATACTGATCACCTTCCCATGTCAAAGGTGCTTGTGCACGTATTTCTGCATACGCACATTCTTTATATGCTCCCTTCTTTTGTAGTCAGACATCAAAAGTCATGTGGTCAGATGACTGTTTTGCTCAGAGTTGCCATGGTGATGTATATCAAAAGGTCGCTCTGAGATGTTCTCTAGCAAGACCTTTTGTGCGTGCAAGTATGTATACTTCAAGTGGAGCAGATTTCATTTGGCAAGAGAAAACTAAAGTGTGTGTGTGTGTGTGTGTGTGTGTGACAAAGATATCCACTGATGTGTGAATAACGTCATGGAGGAATTTCTAAGACAGCCACTCACACGGTGTGAGCCTGTGCCACTGCTTGTGTGTCACTATTAGCCCATATCTGACTCATAACATTACAGCAGGATTAGAGCCTAATGCTCAGTGAGAAAAACGCACAAATGCAGACACACACTGAGGCACATAGAGAAAGACCCTGGCTCCTCGACACCAGGAGGCTGACAAGGTATTCTTCTGCTATGTGTGATGAATACTGCTGCATACCTAGCACTCAGTATGCACAGCACATCTCGCTCCTAATCTCTCTCGCTCTGTCTCTTCCTCTTGTGCCCTCTCTCTTTCTTTCTCCATCAACGCTTCTCTTCTTCTTTTTCTTTTCATTTCCCCAACCTCCCTTCCCCATCACCCTCCTTTAGGCACTGTCTACCTCTCCCTGTTCATGCCCTCCCTTTGTCTCCCTGTCATCGTTTTCTGCTTGATTTGTCTACCCATGGTCTCTTTTCCCATCTACCCTCCCCAAAAGCCCCTTTCAGTGCTGTTTTTCTCCTTATATATCCATTCCTGGTAAACCCTCTCTCTGCAGAACTTCCAGTTTTGAGCAGCATAACAACTTTAAATGCAATGTTGAAACACTCTTCACAGATATGTATTTCACACCCTTCATGCTCCTATTATCCCCCTCTCCTTGTCTCTGCAGGTATGAAAGAGCTCTCCCCCCCTCCTCTGAACCTCCGCCGTCTCTACGCTGAGACATTAGAATTGGAGCCTGTGTTGATCACCATCTCTCCAGGGGCAGACCCGTCCCAGGAGCTCGCAGAACTGGCAGCCGAAACCGTGGGCAGGGAAAACTATCATGAGGTAGAGTCTAACAGGATAACATGGGAACAAATCATAGTAGGTTGTGAGGTGCAATGTGATATTTTCCAAAAGAATACCCAGAGTAGATCTAAATAGTCGTCCATGGAAATGGGCAAAAGGATGGAGCTATTGAGACATAACTCTTGGTTAAGTTCATCAAGTTTTATGAAATTCTCTGACTTGTCCCCCTTCACTGTCTTCAAAAAGCATAACAAATACATACAAGAGCCATGCCATTGCTTATCATGATATATTCCTTTATTACAGTTATATTTCTAAGAATTATGGCTCGTCCTTCAGTTTTGAATATCCATGTCAAAACTTGTTCACCTAATTGCGGTTTGTCTCATTTGCAACCTTTAAAATATGTGCTTTTTTGGTCTCTGTTAAATATATTTGTCTCAGTATGCAACCTTCCTACAATCAACTTAAAAAAAATTAGCACTCAAATTCATTTGACAATATACCGTAGCGAATATGAGTCTTATCCAAGATGATCCAATTGACAGTTAAACATATTTTTACAATGTAACTACAACCATGTATATTTGAATCCATATACAGCAGGGCACGAGGGACGTACATGCTGCGTTTCTCTCACATGGGCGCTGCGTATATCATTACTCAAACTCAAATTGGTTACATATAAATCTGATTAATTATGAATTACCAGCCTCGATGTGGGAACTCTATTAATATAAATCCCACTGGGAATTCCACTTTGCAGGTATGTCATCGTTCGTCCCACTGAGACGAGAGAAATCATTTCAAATATTGAATCAGATTATCTGCCCCCCGAATTGTTGATGTAGAATCAAATGTTCCTTCCCATTGCTTCTGTTTCCCCCCCCCCCCCCCCTACCTCCCCCACTGTCTCTGTGTGTCTAGATCTCCATGGGTCAGGGCCAGGCTGATGTGGCCTTAGCGACACTCAGAGAAAGTTCCAGAAATGGAGAATGGCTTTGCCTGAAAAACCTTCACCTCGTCACTTCATGGCTACCGCTCCTGGAAAAAGTAAGTGCTCTGTGTCTAAGATCCTGTGTGTGGTAAGTCAATTACTGTTGGATATACAGTTACAACATAGATATGTGTAGGAGTTCGTCATTTGTGTTTTCTCTGTAGTGCTTTTTGTTCGAGGGTGGTTGTGTGTAATATTCGGTGTATCTCTAAATATTATACACCTGAGATTTATCCTTGTTGATCAATTGAAGGAGAGACGGATGAAATTGATAGTGAAACCCCACATGTTATATATACTTGTGGATATATATGTTTAGGTATGGATGTGTGCCTGTCAGGGGCGTTGCCTGGACCTGAAAACATTCGGGACTTAGCCCACAGTGGCGGCGGCACTACAGTGGCATTTTTTACTGCAACACTCCCCACACGCACACACACAGTACACCCGCGACTGTTACAATGAAGGCTCGATAATCAGCTCACGGCATATAGGCAGGGGTAAAGTGGTATTTTTTATGAGTGGGGGGCTCACCTCCTCTAGGGGGGTCCGGGGGGATGCTCCCCCGGGAAGATTTTTTTTTAAATATTGAAGTTAAATGCATCAATCTGGTGCACTTTGAGAGCAAAATGAAGAGATCTATGGATACCTCTCTCAACACCCATATGAAGCAGAACTGTAAACAGATGTTCTTTTTCTTTATGGATATTTTACTAATCACTCCCCTTTTAAACTCTATTCTTGTTTTACTGCCATATAGTATTTCATAACTGTTTTTCCTTTATTCTCTTTTTTTTAATAACTATAATGATCATATGAAGGTGTGCCGCAGAAATAATATTTTGAATAATTTGTGACCAAACCGTTTGAGACCCACTGAGATAACTTAGACTAAAGATAAGTATCTAAACACTCAGAGAGTCCTTTAGCTCACCTGAGTCTCTCAGTCTGAGAGGAGAGGACTCTCCTCCAGCTTGTTGTGGAACAAACAGCTCCTTATGTCCGTTAGTGCAGCTAGCTAACCAGATGCTAACAACACGGTCCATGCTGGCACCTCCCTCCCTCCCCCTCTCTCCCTCTCTCCCCCTCTCTCTCTCTCTATCACACTAAATGCGCTATTGCCACACACACACACAGAGCCGAGCTTGAATGACACAAGCACACGTTTTTTCCATGCAACTCTCTGATTGGTCTGGTGTCATGCCTCTGTTGCATTCACTGAACACGGGAAATTACAGTGCTGCCGTCCTCTCGTGTCATGATGAGGTTCACGTAAAGCACGGTTAATGTATTATATTATTGAGGGAGAATTGTCCGGGGCTACAGAAAAAACATTCGGGGCTAAAGCCCCGGATGCCCAGGCCAGGCGACGCCACTGGTGCCTGTCAACTGAACCATTGCATTAAGGAGCAGTGCTTTAACATTTACTGTAAATAGATATAATACTGCAGTCACATTTGTGCAAAGCGAGGTAAGCATCAGGAGCCGTGGGTAGGGAAAGACAAATCACAGAATATAGACATGTAGTTCGATTACATGATGCAATGATCCATCGATGGGACTATATTCAAATAATACGAAAATAATAAGATAAGATGTACTTTATTGATCCATTGAAACCATTCTAAAATTGTAACATCTCAAAATAGAAATAAAACAGCATTAGAGAGTAGAAAATATACAAGTTGACCGTGAAAATAGAAAATCTTCATAAATAAAACACAATCGAAGGGCCAATTTTCAGTAAACACAATATAATGCATGATATTAGTTACATTAAGTGTGCATATTCATCACAACTTCTAAAGTGAATCACGCACCTCTTCACATCACCTCAAGGCCAGAGTTCCTGGTAGGTAGAGTTTGGGTTTAAGGTCCGTTAAGATCAGTTGAAAAGGCATGGAGTATGTTGTGCACCTAAAGTGTGTTCCTAGCGTCATGCTGCTTGTCTGTGTTACTTTTTATATTACAATATTGCAACACAAAAACACAAGTACACATTCTGTTGGCTGTCCAAATGTCCATATCTTAGATCTTCTGTCCTCTAACTGCACAAACACAATGGCCTTTGCTTGTCCGACCGTATGAGTCTCTCTGCTGTTTGTGTGGCTGTGTGTGTGTGTGTGTGTGTGTGTGTGTGTGTGTGTGTGTGTGTGTGTGTGTGTGCGTGTGCGTGTGTGTGTGTGTTTGTTTTGCTGTGTCTAAGGGCACATATGCATGTATATGAGTGTGTTTGTATCATGTTTGCTTTGCAGTGCATACCCGTGTGTGTCATCCATAGGGCTCATGTTACTCATCCTGTATGCTGTTGTCATTGTGTACTGTATATGTGCTTGTATGTCACATTACATTGGGTGTGTTATAATGATGTGTGTCTTCCACTTTAACCGTGTTGATGTGTGTCTGTGTGCTTCACCTGCGGTTCTTTTTAGTGCTGTATCACTGCAGCAGGTCATATCTCACTTTGCAGCACAGCTGTTAGCAGCAGTGATTGGCCTGTGTGTCTGCCCTCACCTGTGTGTGTGTTGGTGAGAAAGCGTGTGTGTGTGTGTGTGTGTGTGTGTGTGTGTGTGTGTGTGAGAAAGTGTATGTGAGAAAGTGTATGTGTTACTTTGTGTGTGAGAAAGTGTATGTGTTACTTTGTGTGTGTGAATGTATGTGCATGCCTCGGGTTAGCTTGAGGTCCCTCCTGTCCAGAAATGTTGCCGCTGCCGGTGTGACCCAAAGCATAGCTTAGTACCTCTCCTCCTCTACTTTTGTAATTCTCTCTTCAACTCTCCTCACCCCTCTCTCTTTTCTCCATTTGCCTCCACCTCAACATCCCAGCTATTTTCTTTCCTCACCAGTTGTTCGTATCACTCCTCTTTCCCCCTCTCATATTGTAGAACTAAAACGCTCATTCCACCGGTTCCTTTCTTTGTCACTGTTTCAATGTCTCGCTTTTTGCCCAACAACCGATGAGGTTGTGGTCTCGGCAGCGGAGCTTGAAATGAAAAACTGACGCAACAAGGGGATCGAGGGAGGCAGTATGCATAGGAAAAGAAAGAATGAAGACATAGTGGATATTAAAGGAGGGATGTAGGGTAAGAGGATCTGAGCCTCAGCTTGCAGGTGGAAATTCGACTAATCCAGTGTTTTGTTTTAGTTTTAGTTTTTGTATCTGCCTCTCTTTCTGTGTTTCTGTCCATCTGCTGAGTCTTACTCTATCTAAATGTAGTTTCTTAATTTTCCCGCTTCTTTCTTGCCATCTGTCTCTCCGGTCCTATCCCTCCAAAACCCAGTTGGTCATTTAGAGAGAGGAGAAGGAGGGGAAGAGACACAGCGAAAGGGGAGCGGTCAGTGTTCATAATTGAAGTTGGCGGTCCAGATGTCCTCTCATCCCTGTCTGCTCAGATTCTTCCACTTGTCTCATTTTTATCATCATCCACTTCATCCATCTATGTATCTATCGCTCTAAATGTCTCTCAGCCTGCCAGTCACAATGTAATGAAATTAAAAACAGATAGAAGTGGATTGTAATAAATAAATCACATCTATTGTCATCTGATTTTCATCACTGGTCAAATCATTGTGATAGGATTGTTTTAGGAGAAACTGAATTGAATGATTCCTATCTCTACTGTGGAGATGCAACTTTCGTCATCAAAAATGACTGGAAATGAAGCCTGTTGAGGTTTTCTATTAACAGCATAAGAGTGTTGTGTCTTTCACACACTGTGCGTCTGAACAATACAAACATATATTATCAAAAGAAAGGTTGGGATGTGATGGCTTTTTTTTCATTTGTAAATATCTCTGTCTTGCATTTTCTCAAGATATTTTCACTTGCTCTGGTGAAATTCTGCTTGACAACACATGGGACACACACACACAGATACAAACACACACACACGCATATACATACTCAATGACAGAAGGAGGAATTTTCTTAGAAGGATGTCACTTCTTGTGTTCTTTGAGTTTCTGTGATCATGTGTGATTGCAGGTTTCAAATGATGCAGAAACACATTGATTACAAGTGTGTGTGTGTGTGTGTGTGGTGTGTGTGTGTGTGTGTGTGTGAGAACCCAATCAGATGACACAAGACCCTAAGGTGCCAGAATGCTATTTTTAACCACAAGTCTTTGAGAAAGAAGGAAAGAGAGAAGGAAGGAATGTCAGAAGAGAAGTGGGGAGAGAGAGCTGGAGAGTGAGACGAGGAGACAGCAACATGGGGAGGGGGGAGGGGTTAATGAAGGTTGAATGGCAACTATTATTTTAAGTTGGGAGCCTGTGTAATAAAGTGTATGGAACATGTGTGCATTCAAAGGCTCAAGTCTTGTGTAATTGTATTTATAAATATATGCGTTGTATGATTCGAGAAATAGTATATGAGTGTGTTTGCATATGTGTGTGAGGCTGGGCATGAGTGTATAAAAGGAGAACTTCGCTCAGAGTTGTTTCTACTGCCAGATAGTTCTGCACAGGTCGTCTGCTCTCCTGTGGTGATCTCTTAATGTCTAATGTGTCTGCTGTCCTTCCTCCACAGGAGCTAAATGTGCTACATCCCAAAGCAGGCTTCCGTCTCTGGCTGACAGCTGAAGTTCACCCCCGATTTCCTCCCATACTGCTGCAGTCCAGCCTCAAAATCACTTATGAGGTAAACACACACACATGTATTCAGGCATAGAAACAAACGCCGAAATACTACAATATCGTATGATGAAGTTTAGTGTTATTTAGCATTGACCTAACTGGTCTTAACACAAACATGCTCCCACATGTTTGCAGGAACACTTAGCACTAATGCTCACTACAATGTTTTATTCACATACAGTGTCATTTTCCCAAATACAGGCTGTGTGTCTCTGAATCTCTTCAGAAGGCAGTCATATTTGTCTGAGCCCTGGTGTGTGAAGTTAACAGGCTAATGCATACTAAGAAGAGTGTAGGATGTGTGGAAAGGTCATGCTACAGACGCGATGCAGCCGTATATACTGTACATTTGCAAGGAGCAGAGGCCTGCAGCTTGTGTGGTAGTGATGCGTGTTTTAGTGTTAAATCTGATGGGAGTCATGCTCAAGGGGTTAGCTGCTTCGGCAGCCAAGCATGCTGCACAAACGCCCCAACCCCTCCCTCCCTCCTCTCTATCTGTCTGATTTTCCTTTTTTCTCTCATCTCACTCTTTCATGGGCATACTTATTGACATTTTTTAAAAATTCTGACACAAATCCTGAACACATTCCCAAAGTCACTGTCATTTATCATTTCCCAACTGTAGGACAAGAAAGTGTATTTTTTTCTAAACCAACGATACACTGTACATAAACTGATAATATGGATGTTTTTAGTGTGTCAGTGTCATTGTATCTGGATTGTACAGAGCTGATATAAACAAAGTGAAAACTGTTCTAACACAGTGACTACAACTTCTCCATCAAAAACCTAAATACCTTACTCAATTCCACTTTGCAGATTAGTCTTGGCTTACAGACTAAACCAGCATCTCAAAGAGCAGATATTGAAAGTTTGAATTGGCAGTGAAGATGCAAAGATCCTGAAAGAACAAACTCCATGAGAACATTTTAATGGAAGAAAAGGGTTATTTAATTGTTTGTTTTGTTTAAGTGTCTAAAAGCAGAGTTTACTTATAGTATGGGTGAATAAAAGCATGATCTGTATCAGGGATGCATGTATGCTGCAGTTTAGCAGAGAGAGTAAAATTCCAACTGACACGATGTAAAACTTAAAAAAGTAAGCATCTTGCAAAAACGCGTAATCTGCTGACGTTGGCAACATATCTCATGTTTTTGTTGTAATAGTTGTTCTTGTGAAATGCAGTGCACATACATTAGGCTGTGTGTGTTATCAGAGCCAACAGATGGATGAGCCAAATGTTCAGCAAAGCTGTTAATGTGTGATCTGATGTCAATGTATGCTCATTGTTTCTATTCTAAAAAGAGCATCATGTTGCCGGAGGAACCACATGTACAGTGAACTGTTCAGAGATACAGTATGGGCTGACTCATGAACTGTAGAGAATATACTAACTAAAGTACAGTATAACACAGGAAGACACTGTGGGTGGCAAAGGCTGCTGGGTATCCAACACTGAAGTAACAATATGTTTTCAATGTATTCTTAGACTCCTGTTTTAATGAACAGAGACACAAACGGGCTACAAATTGCTTTAACAAAAGGTAGTTGCAAATGTCAAATGTTTCCTGGTCCTACAAAGTAAGTTTGAGCTGGAATTATCACCTGACACGTTGAATTGCATTTACATCTTCGTTTTGGTCTTGCCAGTCGCACATATTTGATGAATAATTTGAGAATCATAGCCTTTAGGCATGTCAGTATAACACACTACCAATTATTCACAATAATACAAGCTCACATGTAATTAAAATATATAAAAATGTCACTGACACACTGAAAAATCTGAATCTTGATCTGTTATAGCTTCTTGGTCCAGGTCGTATCCCCTCCCGTTTGCTGGATGGACAATCTTGTCTTAAAGCTCCTAGTAAACAGAAGATCCCCGGTTCAAATCCCAGCAGTGCCTTTTTTGTGGTGCACAGACTTTCCATCATCCTTTTATCATGCAGCATATAAGCCTGTCACACATGTTCAGTGTCACCCTTTGCCTTGCCATGCTTCTGTGCTATGGAAGGTTTATGTTTGGATCTTGGAATCTGTTCTTGCATAAAACATCTGAAAGTTGTGGGATATTCCATCATAATAAAACCCTTTTCTTCTTCCCCTTCCTTCCTCTACCCTTGTTGACCTGGTTCCTTTCCTGCCCGTCTATGTTCCTCCCTTTCTTTTGCCATTTCCAGGCTCCTCCCGGGTTGAAGAAAAATCTGCTGAGAACATATGAGTCCTGGACTCCGGAGCAGATCAGTAAAGGTTGGCTCTTCTCTTCTGCCCCTAAATAATTCTCTAAAGTCAGTTGTTTCAAATGTCCTGTTATTCAAAGGCAACCTTTTGAGTAATGCTATTATATAAATGTGTACACATGCCTCTGCTTTGTGTTTTAAGGAATGAAACAACTAGTTTCAGCTAATGATTTGGCCCTATGCTCTAAGAATGTGTGCTATGTAGTTATTCCAAGTAAAGAAATAGTTCACTTTTGTTTGTTTTATTTACATTGCATATTTTTATGCTAATTCATCCTGTGAACAGATGAATCCCTGCATGTTTGCACATTCTGGGACAGAAATTGAACAGCAGCATATGGGGCTCCAGCACAGCCTTCAGAACAAGTCCACAGCAGAATGCTTGATTATCCTCTGTCCTCTCTGTTGTTTTGTGTTTGATAAATAATTAAAGATTTCTGCCATGAAAGTCCATCAAACACTGACACTGATTATGATTGCCTATTGTAGTTATTTCGGATGTGATAGGCTGATGACTGTTTGTGTGCAGGAGGCATCCTGGCCAGAGCTCAGTCTCTGTTCTGTCTGGCTTGGTTCCATGCTGTCTGCCAAGAGAGACGCAACTACATACCACAGGTAAAATAAACAAACACCCTAACATACACTCAAGTGGCCATAATAATAATAATTATACATTTGATCTATGGAGGGATTTTTGTATGACTGATATTCAAATGATACTTAAAGTTACAGTTACAAATATTCTGAAAAGTTCATGTTGTAGTCAAAGTCCTACAATTTAATCTTAGGACAGTAAACTCAAAGATCTGTAGAATTATAATGTCATTTATAAGAGCAAAAGTATGGCAGAACTTCATAATCAGCCCCTTTTCTTGAATCTTCCTGCCATTCGATTAAAGCTTTTTATGAATTCTACCAGCATTAGCTGCTGTCACATCTGACAACCTAAATTGATGCTTACTGCATAATAATGTGTCTTAATTTCCTTTGAAATCACAAGTTTTTACTTGAATAAACTGTTGGACAGGCCAGCGCCTTGCAAGGAAGCTCCACCATCATTGCTGTATGAATGGGTTTGTGAGAAGTAAATTGTAGAGCGCTTTTTCAGGTAAGCTACAAAGAAGGCAAGGCAAGGCAAGTTTATTTATATAGCACCTTTCAACACAAGGCAATTCAGAGTGCTTTACAAAAATGGAAGACATTAAGAAAATGGCATTTAAAATCAGTCATTAAAAAGAAAAGATAATAAAATAAACATTAAAAGAAAAAATACATGGATAAAAGTTACAGTCCAGTTTAAGATGTGAATAGTTCAATTAAAAGCAGCGGCAAAAAGAAAAGTCTTCAGCCTGGATTTAAAAGTAGTAAGAGTTGCAGCGGACCTGCAGGTTTCTGGGAGTTTGTTCCAGATATTTGGAGCATAATAACTGAACGCTGCTTTACCATGTTTAGTTCTGACTCTGGGGACAGAAAGCTGACCAGTCCCTGAAGACCTGAGAGTTCTGGATGGTTCATAATTTAGCAGCAGGTCAGACATGTATTTTGGGCCTAAACCATTCAAAGCTTTATAAACCAGCAGCAATATTTTGAAATCAATTATCTGACACACAGGAAGCCAGTGTAAGGACTTCAGAACAGGAGTGATGTGATCCACTTTCTTAGTGTTAGTGAGGACTCGAGCAGCAGCGTTCTGAATCAGTTGCAGCTTTCTAATAGATTTTTTAGTGAGACCTGTAAAGACACCATTGCAGTAGTCCAGTCTACTGAAGATAAAAGCATGGACAAGTCTTTCCAAATCCTGCTGTGACATTAGTCTTTTAATCCTAGATATGTTCTTTAGGTTATAGTAGGCTGAAGAAGCAATATAAATGCAGACAATTTACCTTTTAAAACCTAAAGAGTTGCCCACACCCACACAAACCGCAAAAGACTTTGTGTGCACACTGGTTATTACAGGAACAGGAAATGCAGTTCATATTTACAGCACAAATATATACACCACACATCTATACAAATGAATTTATTTTTATTTTGTATCCAGTTAATGAAAAGTACCCAAAACTATACAGATTGACATAAAAAGTCATGGTCAACTAAGGCTGTTTGATTATTGCAAAAATTATAATCACAATTATTTTGTTCAATATTTAGATCCTGATTATTTAAGAGACATGTCTGGAGATAATACAGCAATAAAGACATAATAAAAGTATCATACTGTAAGGTTATGTGCCACAATAAAGGTTTAATCACGTTTATCTTGTATTCATAATCGTAATTGTAGTTGAAATTCGATACATTCCATTGCCTTATCGTAAACGCATTGACACCCAAAGAAATTGTTAAAAAAAAAGGATAACTTTTCCTTTCTTGCCTGGTCAACTCAGACTGAACATTGCCTATTGATCAAAGTGTTTGCGCTGTCATGATATAAAAGCTTGGGAAATACTAAGATGTCATACACAAGGATTTCAAACAAAAATGAGTTCCTGTGATGCTGTTACAGTATATAACAGTATTTCTTATTTGAACTTAAGGGATTTCGATTATAATTCACCACTACATAACAAGAGAGATAGCTGCAATGTCGAGGAACCAAAACTCATATTTGCTTATTATTCTATAATTGAGATGTAAAAAAAACGAAATCCTGTATCTTGTGGGTATAAAGAATGATATCATTTGCATCCCTACAGAGAAAACTAGTTTATTTATTTTCTGAAACCTGAGGCATAGATGAATCAGCACAAAATTAATAGCAAATAAAAAAACATTGAGGGAAATGACGCTGAACAATGAGTTATTGCACTATTGGGAACCTTGCTTCAAAAGAAGACAGGTCTTGCAAATAATCAAATTTGATTACAAAATGAATTGTATCATTTTCTGTATCAAGTTTTTATAGAAGCATTTTAAGTTAATAGGACAATTATTGGACATTTCTGTCCCTGTTCATGTGTACATCAGAGTGTAACACTATGAATGCCTTTCAGGAAAGTCAGACTGTGTGTTATCCCTATATTGAAGCGATTATCAGCTCGCCTCTCAATGACAGCAGGATGTTCTCCCGGCCTTGGACTGTAGCTGTCCAGAAAAGCTCTAAACACTTTGAAAACAAAGTTGTTTGTGTTGAGCATTAGCCTGCTATTACTATGCACAATATTTTATGAAGGTTAGGAAGGAACACAATAAAGCCTTAAGTCCACTAATTAAAGCTTCTAGAGTCTGATTTGTTTAATAAGCTGGTTTGCTTGTGATTAACGAGATTGAGTCCAGGCTAATCAAATATAAAGATGCAAAGACATTTCAACGCAAGCAGAAACGGATGTGGTTGCTCCTGTCATTTCTTGATACTTGCTGCAGTTTTTTGTGTCATCTTTTTACTTACTTACTTTGGGAGCATGTGGATGAGTGGCCGGATGCACTGGGACTCATTTGTGTGCACTGTAGTGTTGCCTTAAAGTGGTCTGTCTAATCGATTGACACAACATGTCTTCAGTTAAAGCACAAAGGCATCTCTTTTGGTCTCTTCTCCAACACACAATCAACATAGATCAGATAATCGTTAACACCAGGGAGATCTGTGGCAGAGAACATGTTATTCTAATTAGATTAGTGTAACATTTGCACACTGAAACAAGACATGTAATGAAACAAGAAACATTGCACGTGTTTCTTCTCTCTCTGTTTCTCCCATTGCCCCAGGCTGTTGCTCCCAATTCTCGCCATTTCCCTTGTGGAGTTGTTTGGGGAAAAAGCAACAATTGATTGCCCTATAAGATTTGACTTTGTTTCTGTCTTTCCATTTCTCTTCCCTCAAATGATCTCACTTTACTTTGCCTACTTGTTCCCCTTCAAGCCTCTTCTTACTGGCCTCCCTCCCTGCCTACTGTTACCTTCTCTCTTCCATTTTTACTTTCTCAATCACTGAATCCCTGGTAAGTGTTTTCATTTGAGATGGTAATGCTGTTTCTCTTCCAAGAACATGATCGCCTCATTATTCAAACCGTCACAGCTCCTTTCGTCCACTCCACCACCACCAGTTACTCCCTCCTTGCTTCATCTGCTTGTCCTCCATCCTTTTCTCATTTACCCCTTTTTTTTTGTATCCCTTTTTTCACCGTTTTTACTAGCGTGTGCAGGCACCACTTCATTTAAAAAGACAGGGGAAAAAGATGTTGAGAGGCAAAGGGAGGAAAGTGAAAAAGAGAGAGATGAAAACAGAAAGACAGAGACATGTGTGAGATTGTGTTCAGCCCTGAAACCCAATTATGTACTTTTCCAACTGAAATGGTAAATTGTGTGAACATGTGTGTGTTGCAGCAGACAGAAGTGTGTGTGTGTGTGTGTGTGTTTATACTTTCTAGTGAATCACGGTAGCACTCACTATCTCAAGCAATCGGAAACATATACACACACAATCAATGTTCACATGCCACACACTTGCACTGTTACCTTATAGGACACATAATGTATATTGAGTCATTCATTGCATAAGCAGCCAACGGTAAAAACATATGCATACATGCACGAGCACATTCTCACTTATACATATGTAAGTACATTTATCAAATATAAAACCATTCTCCACTGTCTGTGAATACACACTCGAGCACAAAATGACTGAACAAACAACTCACACTTAATCATTCAAAGAATTACTGAACTTGCCTACATAGTTTTCCTCCACCTACACCATCAGCCAGTAGATTACAACTGCTGATTGAATAGCAGTGAAGAGCAACAAACACACACTTACAAACTGAACACCCTCACACTTCTGTATGGTTTGTGTAATGGTCAATGTTTCACACTGTGGGTGTGTTATTTTGTGCATACTTACGTGTCTGATTGCATCAGGCTTGTTGTTTTTTTCATCCCTGAAGCCTCAGTTATTATGTCTTCAATCTGTGATCCAAGTCACCGGGTAGCATGTTTTTGTATGTGCAAAAGCTTTGGTGATTGTCCCTCTTAAATGTAAAAGACGTTTTCTTGTGGCCAGACTGGAAAACTCTAAAAAAGTGAATAGTGTTAAACATTACTAACCATAACTCAACAGCTACTGGCTGTTAAGGCAGTTTATATTTGGGGTTGTGCCAGGTTTTTTGAGTGTTATTGTGTAAAATGTTTAACAATCTTGTGGAGGTATTCAGGATGTTTCAAGAGTCTCAAGTATAGCTCATACAGATGGTTGATAGACCCACAACAACATTTGTTCAGAAAAGATATTGACCTACTACCCAGTCTCTAATGATTATCAATAGATGTGTCTTTCATTTCTCAGACTTGGACATGATATCTGGTGTAGAAACATAGGGCTGTCGTGTTATCTTGACTTCAAATAACCCAGTAGTACTTGATGTATTGTGACCCTACAGTCAGTACCATACATTGAAAAGCTTATTTTCCCTCCTTTGTGCCTTTTTCCAGGGTTGGACTAAGTTCTATGAGTTTTCTATGTCGGACCTCCGTGCTGGCTTTGAGATCATCGACAGGCTTTTTGATGGTAGGGGGGCTTCTAACACACATTACAATGCAGTGGAGAGCTCTGCTATGTTGATTTGCTCTGCAGCACCTATGGTAATGAGAACTGGAACCTGTGGGTTCTTTGATCAATTACCTGTTTAATTCAAACTCCCCCAGATAAAGCATGACCTGGACAATGCAGCATTTGCATTTTAATGTTGTGTTTATATGCGAGCCCTTCATTGTATCTCCTTGTGTGTGTGTGTGTGTGTGTGTGTGTGTGTGTGTGTGTGTGTGTGTGTGTGTGTGTGTGTGTGTGTGTGTGTGTGTGTGTGGTGTGTGTGTGGTGTGTGTGTGTGTGTGTGTGTGTGTGTGTGTGTGTGTGTGTGTGTGTGTGTGTGTGTGTGTGTGTGTGTGTGTGTGTGTGTGTGTGTGTGTGTGTGTGTGTGTGTGTGTGTGTGTGTGTGTGTGTGTGTGTGTGTATTTTAGCACAGCCTAAGTGTTCTTTTGTTCTGTGTACCCTTATTACACAGGGTTATAGCTCTCTTTGTGTCTGTGTGTCGTTGTATTTCTAAGGTGGCAAACCTTTCCAGTGGGAGTTTGTCCATGGCCTGTTGGAGAGCGCCATATATGGAGGACGGATCGACAACCCATCTGACCTCCGCATCTTACGCTCCTACCTGGAGCAGTTCTTCTCTGCACGCCTCTTTTCGTCCTCCCTCTCAGCCGGTCAGAGAAAGAGCAGAGGAGGAACTCGCTTCTTTCCACCTCAGATCAGCCTCCCGAACTCTTGCTCAGTTTTGGTAGGTTTTGAGGATGACACAGTGACACAATGTGGTTGGCAAGAATAGATGCAGGATTATATAGTACAGCTACAAGACATTTATTACAGCTACAGAGAAAAAACAAGCATATTGTATATATATTGTTTTTCTACATTAAGCACTCAGGGAAGCAAACACATTAAAAATAAAATTATAATAAATAAATGCACCTTATCTTTTCGCTTACTAGATTTCCAATAGGTAGTTTTGTATTGAATGTGTATTAGTTGATGTTGTGTTTGCTTCATTTTAAGTTAGTTTATAACGTAGCCTCATGTTCACTCACTTGGATTTGTTATTCCATTGCTTTATGTTACCTTTCCATTATATTGATGCTAGATGCTAAGTATACGTAAAAGAAAAACACAATTAAAAGTGGACATCTATACCCTAAACTATTAATTAGATGTCTTTGAAAGTAGATCCATTAAGAGACCATTTGGTAAGTCAATGTGGAAATCTATATTTTAAAATCAATGTGACAGTCACTAGTAAGTCAGAGTTCATTTTAAGTATTTAAAGTACTTTGTGTGCCATACTGACATTATTAGATCAAACCATAAAAACAATTCACTTTATGCAAGACAGTATAGCATGAGTTGATGAAGATGACAGAGACTACTAGAATTATTATTATTTATTTTTTATTTTTTTTATTTTGTATTATTATTTTTTGTACTTTGTTATAATTATTATTATGAGTGAAAAAAAAAATATATATATATTATTATTATTGTTGTATG
Organism: Trematomus bernacchii; assembly: GCF_902827165.1. NCBI lineage: Eukaryota > Metazoa > Chordata > Actinopteri > Perciformes > Nototheniidae > Trematomus > Trematomus bernacchii. Next base: position 1,144,649 of record NW_022987910.1, read on the forward strand.
TTTTGTTTCTGACATGTTCAATAAATTGACTAAAAAAAAAAAAGTTATCCTAAACTCCAACACAGAAATCTAACTGTTAATAATCTTAGTGTGCTACGAGTTCAACTTGTTTCAACTTAAAAGCGCATGTTGCTACAGTAGTAGATGCTGACGTATTATCTGGTGTCTTTGATCTGTAATAAAACAAAAAAGAGGGCATGTAAGTGCATCTCTGTGTGACCTGTAGAAGATTAATCTTTGTTTATTCCCAGGACTACCGCAGCGTAATAGAGAATCTCCCAGAAGACGACAGACCTGCATTCTTTGGTCTGCCTGCTAACATAGAGAGATCCTCCCAGAGAATCATCAGCTCCCAGGTGCACTAACACACACACACACACACACACAAACATTCATACAGACACACAGCCACAGCCACCTGCTTTTCCCACAAACACACACACACCACCAAACAACCTTCATATTTTCTTCAATTATGCAGAGAAATAAATCAACTGGCACACACACAGACATTTCCCCATATGCTTATACAAACTTACAGGCGATTTCACATTGCAGAAATACACTAGCGCACATTTTACACTGTTCATGCTCATAGAAACACATTTATTTATCTACATGCCACTACACAAACAGACATTCTTACACTTTTGTTCTTTCTTAAATCTCTACTCTGTGAGTCGGTAGCTCCTGTAAAAAGTTTTTCTCCTTCACTGCACTCTTTGTACAGGAAGGCAATTTATCTCTCAATTACTGTTCAAATTACAGAGTTGATTACTCAACCAGATTGTAGACGAACCCTGTGCTGTTACGTTGTATAACAATGCAGTTATTTCAGTTTCATCAGTCTAAATTCTAAGTTTGTGTGTGTGTTTGAGTGTGTGGGTTACAGTGCATAAGGTTTGTGTGCGTTTACCCTTCAAACAAACCCACAATTCGAGTCATGCTGCGGGGAACCACCTCCGTCGTGGAGGCAAACAGGCAGTTTATTTTAGGGTCAAGACTTCAATTTAAGGTTGAAGCCTTTTACCAAGCATTCATCCGTTTCCATTTATTTCACTATGAAATAAAATTCACTTGCAGAGACATGGGTAATCCATCACATATAATATCACGTCTGCTTTCATTGTTTGTGTCAAGGTTATGTTGTCATTGTGTGGTCATTGCGTTTGTGGTGTAATCCGATTTTTAAAACTCCACACTGCAGCAATAATGGAACATCAAATAAATAGTGAATTGTTCAACAGTCTTCAAAAAGTGTAAAGGTGGTCAATACAGAGAATTACCCATCTACTGTAAAGGTTAGACATGCGAGTTTAAAGGTGAAGGCAACGTTTCTCGACCTTGGATTTGCTTCACATATTTTAACTGATATTTCTACAGTATCACTATAAAATCTAAAATCAATCTCTGTTAGTCTGATCCTGAAACCAAGAACCGCGGTCATGCACGAGAAAAGAGAGGGACCCCTTATGTTGTGAATCTGCTTAGGGTTCTTTTTTCGTCTATTGGTCTGTTTGCAGCGTATGAGCGCATGTGTGTTTGCAGATGGTCTGCAATATTGAAGCTCATGTTGTCATGAATTATCATTGTGTGTGTGTGTGTGTGTGTGTGTGTGTGTGTGTGTGTGTGTGTGTGTGTGTGTGTGTGTGTGTGTGTGTGTGTGTGTGTGTGTGTGTGTGGGTGTGGGTGTGGGTGTGGGTGTGTGTGTGGATGGCTGATGGTCACTGCAGACTCTGATGTAACTTAACGCAATACGCTGAAACGTATAACAAATGGATTATTTTACTGTCATGTGTATGCGAGTGTGTGTGTGTTTATCAAAACCGACAGATGGAGATTTGAGAGATGACAAAGACAGGATGTAGATCTAGATTGCACAGTGCATGACTGGACTGCTCTCTTTTGATTTGTTTCTTGCACGATTGAGAAATGGTAGCAAAAAAACACACACACACACATATTGTACAGTATATGCTTTCATTATAAATTGAGATGGAGACAGCTTGTGTATACAGTCCTCCTGTGGGTGGTAATGCATTTAACTTTATTCAAACTGTCACTGTGGTCTGCTGATCACCGGAACCACCAATGTAGCCACCAATGTAGCCACCAAATCCCACGAGGCCAAAGTGTGTGTGTGTGTGTGTGTGTGTGTGTGTGTGTGTGTGTGTGTGTGTGTGTGTGTGTGTGTGTGTGTGTGTGTGTGTGTGTGTGTGTGTGTGTGTGTGTGTGTGTGTGTGTGTGTGTGTGTGTGTGTGTGTGTGTGTGTGTGTGTGTGTGTGTGTGTGTGTGTGTGTGTGTGTGTGTGTGTGTGTGTGTGTGTGTGTGTGTGTGTGCGTGCGTGCGTGCGTGCGTGCGTGCGTGCGTGCGTGCGTGCGTGCGTGCGTGCGTGCGTGCGTGCGTGCGTGCGTGCGTGTGTGTGTGTGTGTTCGACTGTGTCTTTATCCACCTCTCTCCCCTACTTGTGATTGTCTCCCCCTCCCTCCTGTCATTTGTCACTGTCACGTTCATGCTCTCTCTCCTTTTCTCTCTTTACCTCTCTTTGTGCCCTCTCCTCTCCCTTAAGACTATTGTCACTGTCTGTGGGTTGGGCACTTAACCACACACACATGCACACACACACACTGAACAGAGTTGTGTTGGTGGACGCCATTTCAAATAAATGCATAGGCTCAGTGGGAATGACCCAACGCGGGTCATCAGGGTCTACAGACACAATGCATGATGTATACGTGCATAATGTATTTTTGTGTTGAATGCAAATGAGTATAAGTATTAACTAGCAAGTGAAAATGTATCATCAGGGTAGCATGCAAATTAGATTAGATTAAAATAAGGTGTAAAACAGTATTTTACAGCTTACTTATAAATGAGCTGTCCCTGAATGGACTATTGTTCTTTGAAAGCCCCATTTGGTATATGGGTATAATAGCATCCTTGCTTATGTTTTCAGAGCCCATTAGATGTTTGTTTTAATTGAACACCATCTTGACTAAGACCATGAGAAATTGTCCCAACTCTAAACCCTGAATCACAATCCTGGATGACATTGAACAAAAGTAAAAGCTTTGAGTGGACTGCACTGAGTGTTATTTTAGTGGTACTACTTTTCACATTGACATTGTCTAGAATGCAGTTGCTGTTTTGTAGTCATGGTTCAGAGAAATCCCTGTATATTTAAAACTCAACATATTTCAAATCTCCATCCTCAGCTGCACACTTTTTTAATGCTGTCATGGTGAAGTTCTAGATTAGCTATCTAGTTTTTTGCCCCCCACCCCCTGGCTCTCCCTTCCATACAAACACATGTATGCTCGTACACATTCACATACACACACTTCTCCCTCCTGAGCAGAGAAGATAAGGCAGGTGTTAGTAAGGAGTTCTCCTGGACCAAATGAAAGCCATTTATCAGACACTTTGCCTTGCTCACAACACACACATATAGAAATTCACACATCTGCACAAACACACACACTGAGTAAAGGCACTATCCAAGACTCTAAGCCTGAAGTGAAGCTAAGCATACTTGATTAGGTGTGTAAGGAGCAGTTAAGGGATGAGTTTGGGGTTAGGCCTTATTCACCTGCGGTATTCAAAGATATGCAACAGTGTTAACTGTCACTGGAGAGTGTAGCCACAAGGTGTCAGTGACATGTTATTACTTTATCTTAAAAACTAATAGTAGATTCCTTTTCTATGATCATTTATTTCGGGTAAAGTTAGAAAAAGTATATATTTCTTGTTATTAAATTCAAATTTTTCACAGAAGACACATTTGTATACATTTTGAGCTTCTTTTAAACCATTTATCACATCTCTATTTCTACCTTTATGCATGCTTCATAAACATTTGTTTTTGGCCAACATTTTACAACAGACCCTGTATCATAAACAAATACAATCCTCAAATGACTAATTTGTAATTTGAAACAAGTACCTCATTGTCCCTTATACAGCACCTTTGCTATATTGAATAACTGTTGTGTTTATATTTGATTGACCCACAGGTGATTTCCCAGTTGCGTGTCCTGAGCCGCTCTGTAGCCACAGGGTCAAAGTTCGACAGGGAGCTCTGGTCCAATGGACTGTCGCCCATCCTTCACTTGTGGAAGAAACTCAACCAGGTCAGTTTCCGTATTTTCAGTTTATCTTCCTCACATGTTTTATTCCTTTACTTTAACTGCCAGTAAAATATCTCAGTACTTCTTTCCCCACTGGTTAACATGCCTGAGGTTCATACGATGTACCCTACCTCTCTGAAATGACTAATTTAATTTCAATGTCAAAACCTCAAACTCTAAAATTGGTAAATTACATCATACTGTATCTTATACAATTTTTTCATTGAACTGATAGTACCTGCTTGGTATTTAGTTCTTCTCAGGCTTTTACAGTTCTATGCTAGTCTTTATTGGTATGCAAAAACATATTCTTGCATTGCCCGCACTGCCCATGCAGCAGCAGCTAGTCTAAATTAAAAGCTGTGAAAGCTAATTGGAAATTAGCAGAGTCTAATTGAGGAGTGTGTGTGATAGCCACTGGCTTGCCTCGTCAGGCTGCACTGCTGTGTGCAGTTGCTTGGAGATTGGCACCTTTTCAAATCAAAAGGACATCCACCTCTACATTAAATAATTTAGCCTCCATATTCCCGCTCTCTCTCGTTCTGCCTGTCTTTTATTCTCTCTCATGCTGTAAATCACACACACTTTCCATCAGGGTTTTTTCTCATTGGCACCCTCAACCTCTCTCTTTCTCTCTCCTTCTCTCTCCTCCTTCTCTGTCTCTCTTTCAGTCCACTGCAGCAGAGTTGTTTTGTACCCACTGAGAAGAAAAAATGATTGACTGTGTTAATTGTTGCCATTGTATCACCAGCTAGCTCCCCATACTGTAGATCACAATCTGCCTCTGACTGCTTTCAATTAACAGCCCATTGTCGAAAGCTAACACTCTACGTTTGACCATCAGCGGGTGTGTTCTCCTGTATAGCGTGTGTGTGTGTGTGTGTGTGTGTGTGTGTGTGTGTGTGTGTGTGTGTGTGTGTGTGTGTGTGTGTGTGTGTGTGTGTGTGTGTGTGTGTGTGTGTGTGTGTGTGTGTGTGTGTGTGTGTGTGTGTGTGTGTGTGTGTGTGTGTGTGTGTGTGTGTGTGTGTGTGTGTGTGTGTGTGTGTGTGTGTTAAATGTTCAACCTTGTGTGCGTCTCTATAACTGTGCCCTTGCATGCTTTTGTATGAGTTTGTATGGCCATGTGCATTTTGGTGTCTTAAACTGTCTGTGCAGGATTTTGTACGGGTGAAAACATGAATGTATTTATTTTGTGTATTGTTTATCTAGTCTGGGACAATGTTAGAAGCATGAGACAGCAGACTGGTTATTTGGCTGTTAAGTTGCATTTTTGAATAGAGACAATAGCAGAGCTGAATCCCACCCTGCCAGCTTCTTCGTCTCATTTATCTCTCGTCTATCTCTCTCTCTCAACATGTTCATTCCTCCATCAAACAGTCCTACCATCTTTCTCTCCCTCTCTTTCCTCCTCAGCTTCGATCTGAGTTGATGCGAGGAAAATACAATTGGATGCGCAGAATGTCATATCTGCAACAGAATACAACAAATGATCATTGTCTGTGCCTATTGTTTATTTAATATGTTCTTTACGTACACAACAACAAACAGGAACACTGGGTGTACTTACAGTAAATCTTTGTGTTCACTTCTGTAAACAAATGTTCCCCCTGGTTGGCACTGCAGAGAGAGAGAAAGACAATTCCCCATTTTGGTACTTCTTGTTATTCCTGTGGAAGAATTAAGAACGAATTAATTTAGTTTATGTGTGTTGAGCTAAGGAAATCCACAGGGAAGATATACAGTGGTAATGGAGGAACTCATTTAAAAGAAAAATGATAGCATGCTGATGCACAGCGGCAGTTACAAAATGCAATAAACGCCTTACTCTACATGTGAATAACATCATGTTTGTGCTCCTGTGAAGCGACCAATTTAGGTAGCCTGAAGTTTATCAGTGTTCCAGCCGTAAGAGGGACATAAAGCAATTCTAGGACAATTGATCAATATTATTCAACAATCTTTCAAGCGTCTATAGCCAAGGGAAAAATATCTATAGCTCTCAGTTAATTAGACTGAGGATTGTGTAATTATTTGTAATGCTTTGTCTGTGGAATAAAACATCTCTTTCTCCTTCCATTATACAAACCTGTCCCTTTCAGTCTTGGAAATAACATCTTTAAAGGACTCTAGCTATCTTTCTATCCTGTCAATAAACTGATATGTCTTTTTATGTTCCTACTTTCTTTCAGGGTTCTTCTCTGATCCACCAGAAGGTGGCCCCACCCACAGAAGGCCAGGGGTCCCCGGTCCTGTCATTCATCACTCTGGAGCAGTTCAACGCCATCCGCCTGGTCCAGGTGGGTCCGATAAACTGTGCTAACGTTATCTCAGAAAAGATTGCTACCCCTGCATTACATTGCCTAAAAAGGAAAAAGAAAAGTTCTCATAGTGTGTTGTTTACTGAATTTGACTCAACGCTCTTATCAAATAACATTTGGCTTGTACCTAAAATATTAAAGAGATGTGTATGTTAGAATGATAAGAGTTATGGTTCGTTAGCTTCATAAAGATGCATGAGATAAGTGCGAATCATAAACAGTGAGACAAATGTAATTCATCTTCTCCAGTGTCTTAGCAGCAGTCTGTATTTAACTTGTTATATAAACCACAGGTGCATATATACTGAATACTCTCTTTAACATCTTAGAATGTCTTTTAAGAGAGCTAGGTAATCAGATGAGAGAAAGAAGCCCAATCAGTCAATCAAAGGGCCTGTCATAATGAACTACTGTAGTTAACAGCAATTAAATGGAACAATGTCAAATCAAGCCCCAGGTATCACTGCTCTAAATATTGGCACAGTATGTAAACTAAACTGTAAGTGTGGTCACAGAGCATCCACCAATCCCTGGCTGCACTGAGCAAAGTCATCAGAGGGACCCAACTGCTGACTCCTGAAGTCCAGAAACTGGCCACCGCCCTGCTCAATCAAGAGGTAAGAAAGGAGAAAGAAGACAGGGAGTAATCATACATTGAAACACATAGAATAAGCATTTTCACATGTGTGAGGTGAGTCACTTTCTCTGCTGACTGGTTTTGAAGGAGGAGGGTAAAGCCTTCATACTGTGCTGAAGTTGAGACCACATGAGAAGGCATACATACTGAACATTACAGAGAGCTGACTTGTAGACATCTAGCAAACATTGCAGGTGTCCTGGTGTGTGTCCCCGGGCTGCGATGAAGACAAAGGGGATATGATGAGGTAGAGCGGGAGAGATGCACAATCAACCTTTTACTTCTTCTACGTGTGTAATCTCCTGAGAGCAGCCTTGGGCAGAGTTCCCTCTTCACGGCTCTCCTCCTCTCTCTTTTTCTATTAATCACCATGTCTTTAGTCTCATCCCCTTCTCTCTCCACTCTTCTCTCTCTATGTGTCCCTCTCTTCCCTCTAACATATCACATACCACTGAAATGTGTTAGTTACCAGGTAGGTTGTTATAGAGTTGAAATCAATCCCACAAAATGGAGTGTTTTTTCAATATAAAACGCGGAATATAATAATAATAATAATAATAGATTTATTTTGTTAGCGCTTTTACAGGTGCTCAAAGACGCTTTACAGATATAGTGAAAAGAAAAGAACAACAAATAAATATATATAGTTAAAGTTAAAGTCAAATAATACAAAAACAATCACACATTAAAAGCCAGATTGAAGAGGTGAGTTTTTGTGAGTTTTTTGAATATGTATGCAAAACCATGAATAATCATAATCAGAAACAGGTTTATTACCAGGTAGGTTTACACGTACGAGGAATTTGAAGATAATGCAGGTAACTAAAAGACACTGAAAAAAATGTTTGATTTCTCTGTTTCTTTGAAGTATCCAACCATTGCCACAAATGAGGACACATCGTAGTGCATTCTGACTGACCTGCTCTTGTAACTACTCAGTATATGAAACAGATGAGCTCTCATTCCTGTTTTACAAGTGTATAAATGTCCCCCTGCCTTTTAATTGAGCTGGTAAAAGACTTCCTGTGACCCAGTAGGAGTGAGCAAAGCTTTTGTTCCTTGTGATCATTTCTATGACCCATTTTTTAGACATTCTCTCTCTTTGTGTTGCGAATAATCAAAATGCTGCATTTCAATGAGTTGTTTTACTAATCAAATACATGTATTTGTTATGCATTTGGTGTTTTGTGGGGCAGTGCAACTTTGTAGAGTTTGACTATAGCCTGTTTAAAAAAGAAATCAGACCCAGATAACAGTGTGTTGAACAGAAATTGCCAGTAGTATCACGAAACCTTGGAAAAAAGGAGCAGTTGTCACCTCTTGTTGATGCTGTCGTATATTCTTGCAGTTCAGAAAATCCTTGACTTACATCAGATTTACTAGCAGCTGAATTGAGAACGTGATGAACGTGAGAAACCGGCTCGAGATACACTTTTTGTTATATTCCATGGAATGCTCTTAACATCCCGATAGCAATGAATATCTTAAGTGCTTTGACAAAAAATCCATACAAAAATGTCATCTGTGGAAGCCGTAATACTGTAAAAAGCACGACCAATCATTTTAGCCGGCCCGGCTAAAATAACTGGATGGCCTACCTGCCTGTCAGCCTTCCATCTGTGCACAAACTTATCTCGTGCCCTCATTGGTCACGTGTGTGTTGGAGGAGGGGCTCTGTAAGGAAGTGGCAGATTTTCTCCGGTTGTGTATTTTCAAATTCTAGCGATCTCGAGCCGGTTTCTCAAATTTACCTACCCCACCTTTAAGTAAATGTGTTTCTGTGGTTATGGAGAATGTATTTTTTATTATTTGATTGACTTCAACCACTAATTCTATAGTCGGTATAAGACACATCAGCATTATTATTGTCACATGAAGGTAACGCCGTGGTCTTGCAGCTTTGGGTCACCACTCAGTACTGCACAGCTCAGAGCTATATGATAATCCTCCATTATCTATCAGAGCAGAATTTATTTGATGACCTTTCATAATCTGCAGTTAAATTGTAAAGTCTAGATTGATTCTGTAGATAATGACATTACATCCTGGTCCATAACACCTTCGCAAACAAAATAAAAGAGAGCTAAGTTATGTCTCATAAATCTGAATCCCATCTTTTTACTGTATGCTAAATACCATTAATCCCATGCCGTTATATTGCAATAAAAAACATACCTCTTTTTTCTACTAATTCATTGGCCTTTATGAAGTCCATTTCCTCAGAATAATTACATTAAATTCTACATGTGTTAACAGATGGTTGTCACTGCTCAGTCTACATTACATTAGATGTCTTACCAGAAATAACATGAAGTAAAATGACTCTGCACATCGCGGTCTCCAGCCATGTTCCATTATGTATTAAGTGTCCGTTTTAACCAACCATCTCTGATTAGCCCAGTTCCAGCCACAGAAGAGGAACAGGATGAGCTGCTGAAGTGATTTATCTATTTGGAAAACGGACCATTTGGGGTTGTGTAATATTGTAAAAGTATAGCAAGCACATCTCTGGAGGGCTCAGCTCCATTGCCCCTCTCCTGAGCTGTGCAGTAAAAAATAATTAGATACTTGGAAACTACCCAAGCATCACAAGAAAGTTGTAAGCAGCGCTGAAAAGAGAAATAAATATCAGCACTGCCTTTCGTCAGTGGAAAGATCATTAATATCGAGACATGATGCAGAGATGGCTTTTTGATTAAAGGTTCAAACATCTCTAGGATCAGTAATTCTTTTAAGTGCTAGTTGTAATAATTGGTATGTCAATTCGTACTTTTTTACGTAATTACCAAAGTGACGTCCAAGCAAATAATTGATCAAATTAATCTTCTTATTTAAAACTTGTATTTGACAGCAAGCCCCACCAGCTACTTTAAAAATGCAGTTACCTCTGAGACTGGATTTGCATTAATGAAATGCTCAGGCAACAAACTGCTATGCGAATGCAGGAAGTATTCCTTGATTTCTTCATTTCTTACAAACTAAAGAGAGCTCACACCTGCTTAGTCTTTTCATTCGTTTTTTTTAAGTCAACAATCATTTGGTCTGAAAACAGATCTTTAGATGTTTATTTTCACAAAAAGCTGCTTAATATTAAAACAAAAGTTTAATCTATACTCAGATAAGCTTTTTGTGGGTGTTAATATCTCTGGAAGTAAATGTGTCTTCCATTATCCTTAACATTGATCAAAAGAAGTATAACAAATATTAGCGAATTTCATTGATATAACGTTAATCTGCCCACACATTTCAAATCAGTTAGACACACACACACACACACACACACACACACACACACACACACACACACACACACACACCACACACACACACACACACACACACACACACACACACACACACACAACACACACACACACACACACACACACACACACACACACACACACACACACACACACACACACACACACACACACACAGCAGGAGAGTCACTGAACAGTTGACTTGCAGCTGAGAGACATGCAAGGACCCTTTTAGTTCCATTATGAATTTTCAAGCTTGAATAACATCGAATTTGTAATCCTTAATATCCCACTGTGAGGATGTGTGCTAATGCGTGAAGAGAGTATGTTCTTTGATCTCTGTTTAATAATCTCTAACCTGTTTCTGAGTTAACGCTTGTCTCCTGGGGAAATGTTTTCTTTTGCCACCTACACACAAATAGGATGATGAATTCTTTGAGCATTTCAAAACAACACAAATGAGTGTTTTGTAAACTGCCCCCTCTTTGTTCAAGGTTAAAACTACTTAGTAAGCATGTGTAAAGATGGTTGTTATTGTAAAGGACATTGACTGTAGTCTCGTACATTAGCCCATCCTTCCTCATCCAAACATTTTGCTGCACTTTAAAACATTGCTTTGGGTTCTGTTTTATAAAATGAACAATGCTGCCTCGAAAAAACAAGTAATTGTTTTTTTCTGTGGAGGTTTGTTTTGCCAAATCAGTGAGGCACTGTACTTTAAGATTTTACAATGTTCTTTTAAAACAGTTCCTGTGTGAGACAATGGGTAAACAGACTTAATGATTTAAAGGAATTGTACCACGTACTGTACTAACATGATGAGCCAGACCGAAAACCACTTCTGTGTTTGCATCTCAGTCTTTAGTCACTGAAGTTTTGTATAAGCATTTATTTTGTGATAAGCCGAATATGTATACAGTAAAACAAGCACTTACAATATTTATTCATCTGCATATCTGCCACCTCTAACCCTTTACCCAGGGAGATGAAAAAGAGATCTCGCCTCTCACACCACAGAAGAAATAGACATTTTGTTTGCCAGAGCACAGTGGCAGTCCAGCCTGGGAGTGTGTATGAGCTTTAGCGGCTAAACCACATGTTTAAATGTGTTAGGTGACCCCGCAGGGTCCAGTGTCGTCAGGTTTATCGAGGACATTTTAGCAACAGTGGCAGCCCTATAGTGATAGAGAAAGAGGGAGACATAATCTCACTGAGATTTGGAGACTTTATTTAGCACTGTTTGTGGTTTATGCCATCAGGAAGCATCACAACTAAGTGACTTCTAACACTGCACTAGCAACCTAATTAAAATAACAGGCACAAAACAAATCAAGTGACTCTTTCTGCACACATTAGCTACTTCTCCTGGAAGAATATCTCCAACAAAGCTCAGTGAGTCTGCAGTCCTGCTGTTGAGGCTCTTTGGGTTGTCAGCAGCGTTCAGTAAGTGGTGAAGAGGCACGTTCAGTCAACAACACAGCAGCAGGACCGAAGCACTGCAGGCTTACTGAGAGTCCACAGCTAATATGGTTGACTATTTTGCTGACATCATGTTTTGCGTTTTATCATTATGGCTTTGAATAAACATTCTTCTTCTTTATCCCTTTACCTCTGTTTCAGTGTCCTTTAACATGGCAGACTAAATGGGAGGGACCAGAAGAGCCAATGCAGTACCTCCGAGCTGTAGTAACCCGGGCTCTCGCCATACAGGTAACAAAACAAACTGTACTCTCATCTCTCCCTTTCTCTGAGTTGTAATGGTACAGTGCATTTTATTTTTGATGGAACCTTAGAAGACACTATTATGGGGAAAAATGTCATATAATCATTAATCATCATGTGATCCTAGTCATGGTTAAGTTGAGTGTCATTCAGCAGCTGAAAGTCACACAGGCTTGCTTCTATCAGAGGACTTGTGGTAACATTTGTGAGCGATAACTGGTAGTCCTGATATGTTTCTGGCGACCTAACTCCTTATTAAAAACCCAACAGCCCCTGGCAACCCTCTGTTCTCTCACAGGAATTAAACTCAAGAGGCATACCAGTGTTTTAATCAGCATTAGTACACTGATTAAGACATGTATTTAAATCCATCATGCATTAATACCCTACCAGGAGCCATTTGTGATTCATATTACACAAGGGGTCTGTAGTCACAAAATTGTAAAAAATATATATTTTCACCTCAGATAAACCTGTTTTCTGGTGTTTCATTCAAAAACTAAATCGGATCATTATATAGAAGCATGAGGTCCGGTGAAGTGTTTGCCCTGGTTCTGGCTGAAACTCCTCTCAACTGTCTGACTGTACGCCTACTTCAATATGTTCTGGCAGACTAGAAAACACACATGCTCAGAAATTATTTATTTCATGTGAATTTGATGCACTTCGTTATTCATGTGGGCGAGCATCGCTGCCTGCGTGTGTCGGTCTGCCTCCCCATCTGTTTGTGTGTCTGCCTGCCATCTCTCCTTTCTTTCTGTCTACCTGCTCTCCATCTGTCTCCCTGTGTATCTATCTGGAGGCTGCACTGTCCTTAGCTGTCTATGCCTGCCCATCAGCACTGAGTGATATCTCTGTTAGCAGTGTGTCTGCGTCCTGTTAGCTAATCAGCCTAATAAAGGCTGTGTGGAGCTGCAGAAGAATAAAGAGCTAACAGCGCAGCAGAGCACCCCAAATGAGCAGGCCGACCTTGAAAACACTGAACTGCTCACACACACACACACATAAAGAATATGCACACAAATGCTATGCATAGCAGGACACGCTGCCTGGCTGTCTTATTAATACCCAAAATACTCTGAGCATGTCTGCCTCTCTGTGTGCGTGACTGTGAATCAGTATGAACTTGCATTTATGCATTTTTTTGACATAATGCTCATCCCAATTTATCTCGTAAGACAGTGAAGACTGATGCTGTGCTACAAGGGAATACATTTATAATAAAGATTGGATCAGATGTGTGTCTCTACTTCTGCCTCTATTTGTCAGCATTTCTCTGAAGCTGTCCTCCAAAATCCTTGAGTCGTTACGGTGTGACAGAGAAACACGCCTACTGTTAAATACAATGCAAATAAATGGCCCAGAATAGATCAAAACGGAAATATTATGTCAACTCTCAAGGCTTAAATCTGACCACTAAAGCCATTCAGGCTTATTTATATCAAGATAAGCTCGCTGGTAAGGACAATGAGATCAGCTATTTTGCATCTCAGTAACATTTCCCCCCCCCCAAAAAAGGAAAGCGTACAAAAGACGATTGTTGTGTTAGATATGGTATCAGTCCTGAGCTAGGCCTTTGACAATAACTCGTTTTTGCAGTGACACAGAAGGAGGCTGCTTACACTATCAGAGCAGATGTGTTGTATAAGGAAGACTGTACACACTGTACACACATCACACAGATTCATACTGCATGTGTTGTCTTTGTGTGTGTGTGTGTGTGTGTGTGTGTGTGTGTGTGTGTGTGTGTGTGTGTGTGTGTGTGTGTGTGTGGTGTGTGTGTGTGTGTGTGTGTGTGTGTGTGTGTGTGTGTGTGTGTGTGTGTGTGTGTGTGTGTGTGTGTGTGTGTGTGTGTGTGTGTGTGTGTGTGTGTGTGTGTGTGTGTGTGTGTGTGTGTGTGTGTGTGTGCCTCTTTGTAACCCTGTTTATCTCTCATTAACAAACACACACTGACTCAAATAGGAATATGATGATCTTTCCACTCACAGATCGATGTTCCCTCTCAAAATGTACTTTCTGAATTGTTATAAACTATTGTGGTCATGAGAGGGCGAAGATTTAGAACGAATATTTCAAGTTTTGAGAGCCGGTTCTATCTGTGTCAAATGCCACTAATTGAACTGAAGAAAATGTTATCTTGTATTGATCTGCTGAATGTTTTGGCTCCCTTCTGTGAGACAAATACAATGTCATGCCTGATTGATGTGTTACTGTGTATTATTTGCTAGGTTTTTGGTTCATTCATGTGTGTTGTATTCTGTGTATCCAGAGCTGGGTGGAGCGTGCAGGCAGACAGGCTCTTCTATCAGACGCCCTGGATCTCTCCGAGCTCTTCCACCCTGACACCTTCCTCAACGCTTTGAGACAGGAAACTGCCAGGTGACACTGAATGCTAGTCGATTTGTGTGAAAAATAATCAGTGCTGAAGTTAATACCATCTTTTCTTTGTTGTGGTTTTAGATCCATGGGTTGCTCTATGGATAGTTTAGTGTTTGTGTCGTCATGGAGGAGTCCAATTGCACACGCCAAGCTGCAAGTCAAGGTACGACAAGCTCACACTCTCCTACAGATCATGCATGCAGACAGCAGGCACACACAACATAACAACACTTGGAGGAGGAAGACTCTTTTCAGTGATAATTGGAAAGAAATTAAGTGGTAGACTGCAAGAATAGAATACAAATGCACCTAAAGGAGAGAAGCAAGTGAGTACGACTGCTGCAAATCCATTAGAGACCCTGGTGTAATATGCTCTCTTCATGGATTTAATGGACACCAAGTCATACAATAAAAAGAGCGAGTGTTCACTTTGAACAACTCTCAGTTTTACATTTGCATGCTCTGATTTAACGGGGATATAATTGTATTGTCTACAATTTAAATACTCTTTTTCTAGATGTCCTTTTTTATTGTTGCCAATGAGAATTGGCATGGCGTGACGTGCACTTAGTGAACATATACAAAGAGAGAAGGGAAGGGTTTCGGGGTGGTTAAAAGGAGACTGCAGCTGCAGGGAGGGAAGAGGAATACTCAGACATCTGACAGGGAAAGTGAAAGGGGATAATTGTTGTAAAGCAATGAGCTCTCTTACGCACAAGCACACTCACACACACACACACACTCACCCACCCACCCACACACACACACACTCACCCACCCACCCACACACACACACACTCACCCACCCACACACACACAATGCTGCTTTTCTGGGATTAGTCTCTCGCTCACTCTCTTGCTTATCCTTGCCCAGGTTATGGTGATCTAGTAGTTGTCTGTGCATGTCTGACTTGACGCCAGAGTTCCCTTTATAGTCTGCTC
This sequence comes from Trematomus bernacchii, assembly GCF_902827165.1. Taxonomy (NCBI): domain Eukaryota; kingdom Metazoa; phylum Chordata; class Actinopteri; order Perciformes; family Nototheniidae; genus Trematomus; species Trematomus bernacchii. The sequence goes on from NW_022987910.1 coordinate 1,160,037, forward strand.
TTCTGTGGAAAGTCCCTGAGTCACTGTGCTGAATTCACTCATATAAACACTCATGTACAGTGTGTACAACATGCTAGTTCATCTTTTCTCTCAAGCTGTACATGTAGTAACAAGCATTCTTCTTTTTTATTTGTGTATCTCTTTACATCTCACCAGACTTTTTGCTATGTCATTCATAGTTTAATATGCTGCTTATAATCCTTCCTCTCTTTCCTTTCTTCTCTGCTCATTTTACAATCACTTTGTTCAATTGCTGTGTTCATGTGTTCCTCTGCCTCTCCTTGCGCCTCATGCCTCCTCTTGTACTCCTCTTCCAGGTCGGGGGTCTCCAGTTGGAGGGTTGTAGTTTTGACGGTGTTCATCTCTGTGAGAATCAACACGACTCTCCCAGTGTGTCCGCGGTCCCGCCCTGCTACATGGCCTGGGTGGCACAGGTGTGTGTTTGTCTTTCAATCAGGATCAGATCATGTTTATTGCCAAGTATGTTTACACACACACGGAGTTTGCTTTGGTGTATAATGGTTTATACATCAATATCGTAGGGGGAGTTAAGTTGTAAAAAGGGAGAAACCAATTCTAACAACGATTTAAAATAACTATTATAAAATCAGATAAAAGAAATATGTTTACAAGAAATATACATATCCGGTAAATACTGTCAAAATATGTGCCATACAGTATATAAGAATTTAAAGCAACAGCAACATATTTTAACCTTTGACATTCAAAGGTGTTTGAAACATGGAAATGGGATGATGACTTAATCTAAAGAACCAAATATGTGGTTCTGTTCTACAGTCTGATCGGTCATGCAACAACATATAGACTTTGTGTGAATGCTAAAGGGCGGTTTATCTATTTAATATGAAAGTCATGATTAAATAAGACGTATTCAGGATGAAGCAGTTGTCCATGGCAGAATACCAAACATGTGTGCTCTTACAGGGAATCTTTGGAGATACATTCATTGATTCGGGTTGAAGCCATCTATAATGTTCAGCTTTCTGGTTTTTCTGATGATAATAACAAAAATATATATTTTTTAATTAGACTTAAAATATGAGTTTTGAAATATACTGTATATCGTTATATATATTTAGATACTTATGTCTACTAGTTATATAAATATGTGTTAATAATGGGCACCATTAGGCTCCAGCTGTAGAGGGAAGGCTGATAGTCTTTAAATAGACAGGACAAATGGGTGGTCTTGTTTTAGTTGGCGGAAAGCCTAATGTTTACCGACCACATTTTCTGTTACATTATTTCAGGCAACATTTGACACATTATTTTGGACACTTGATAGCATGATCAGAATAGTGATTTTTTTTTTGGGTTAAACAAAGCAGCTTCTCTATGCCCACTTTTGGGGAAATGTGCTGACCTCCTCACCTCGCCTTACCTCACCTCAAGTGGCTTCAGAAAAGTGAAATCCAAGAATGTGCCACTTCAGTTAGTGTGTGTAACACATCAGTTTAATACATGTTAACTACTTGCATTTTCCGTCATTTTGCATACAGTCATTAATTGTTGTGTTCTGTGTTTGGTCCCAGAGCTCTGCTGCTGACTCGGCTGCTTCAGAGGAGAGCATCTGGCTGCCTCTGTACACGAGCTCAGAGAGGGTGAAGGTGGTCACACACATCTGCCTCCCCTGTGGAGTGAACCCCAACCAGTGGATTCAGACTGGAGCCGCTCTGTTCCTCAAACAACAGTGAAAGGAAGTAGGATACACACATAGAGACCCTAACAACAGAGGACTGTGTGAGCACTGTAAGCCTCAGATGAAGATGATGTTGGCATGAAAGGCAGATTCACTGGGGCTTCAAATAACAGGAACAATTATTACCGCTGCAAAAAGTCAGGCTCTGACGCTGACACCATCGTTTTTTTAATGAAGCACCTTAGCTTGGAGACCAAAGATTAAAACAAGCAGTTACAGTATGCCACCATTTGCATTAGATGGTACAACAGAAGTGAAAACTGCATAACTGACTGAAGTGGTTTGCTTATAGGAACACTAATACTGAAATGTAAAGCCCGTTCTTCTCCTGACAGCAAAATGGAGCAGCAGTAACATTACATAATATTAATTGAACATCAAGTAATAACCTTTGATACCTCTGAATTATCCTAATGTTAGTCTCACTACAGATATCTTATACATTTCGTAAAATAGTGTAGAAATCGTATTTATCTTCTTACTTATCTTAAAAGTTATTTTGTGTTAAAAGCTTGTGAAGAACAATATCAAATTTGATGAAATACATTTAGGATTGAATGTTTGTTTCATGGTTATTCTGTTAACTACATGTATTTTTGGACCATATTTATTCAAAATAAAGATGAAATTAAAGTCATTATTGCTGTCATTTTTTGTCTTTTACTTGCATCCTTCGAGTCAGGTGGTCTCCCTTCTTAATAGATTTCAGTTCAGCATCTATTATCAGAGTTAAGAATGTGTGTGTGTGTGTGTGTGTGTGTGTGTGTGTGTGTGTGTGTGTGTGTGTGTGTGTGTGTGTGTGTGTGTGTGTGTGTGTGTGTGTGTGTGTGTGTGTGTGTGTGTGTGTGTGTGTGTGTGTGTGTGTGTGTGTGTGTGTGTGTGTGTGTGTGTGTGTGTGTGTGTGTGTGTGTGTGCAAGCAAGACCACACACTAGCATTAGTCACGTTTGATCGACAGTAAACAATACGAATCAAAGTTCACTCTGCTTGATCTGCCACTCACTCAATTCTGCTTAAACGGGCCTTACAGGCGTGAAACCCCTCACTGTCTTTTCCCAAAGCAAATTGTGCTTCTCTCTCACACACACACACACACACACACACACACACACACACACACACACACACACACACACACACACACACACACACACACACACACACAATTCTCAAGCTCTGTTAGTCTCTAACCTCTGTGATTGGTTGTGAGTTGAGGTAGAGTGGAGTCCGTGAAGCTGTGATGGATAGCCACAGAAGCGCGAGGGAGTGTGTAAGATGTTTGTGTGCGGTTGTGCATGAATGCAACCAAGAGCATCAAATGTGATGGATGGCTTAATTAAGCATTTCTCCCTGTATCTGCTTTTTACCCACCTTTGTGTTTATGCAGTTGTGCAGATGTATGGAGGATATCTGTGTGTGCACTCTTCTGTGAATGTGTGTTTTTGTGGAGACGGGGAGAAAGGCTTGAAATGAGGGCGGAGCGAGTATTGTGTGTGCACTGCAGTGTGACAAAATGGGAATGAAATAGAACACCAGGTTTAAAAAAAAAAAGAGAGGATTGGATTTCGGCGAAACACGGCCCTCTGGGTCAGAGAGCGAAAGAGAGACAGAGCGGCAGAGGCGAAGAGGAGAGGGAGGGGAAGATGCAGGGAGTGAAGGAGCGAGAAAATGGCAATAAAACCCGTGTGAGAAAATTGTAGAGAAACAAGTTGTTAAGAATGACGCCGAAGACGTTTGGAGGAGAGTTAAAGGGGTGGAGCTGGGTCTCTCTACCCGATCAGACAGATGTGCTATATGGAGAAATGAACACGAGGCAGTGGTGGACAGTAACTAAGAACATTTACTCAATTTGACTACTTAAGTACATATTATACATATACATTTCAGAAGCACATTTTTTACTTTTTACTCCACTATATTTATTTTACAGATGGATTTACTAGTTACTTTATAAATTCAAATTTTGACTTAATAAAATATAATTATTTGGTACAGATTAAACCATCCAACATTATATGTTAGTATCTAAACTCAGAGTGGGTTCAAAATGTATTGCCTATGTTTTTTGGTAAAAAATATTTCCCTGTACTTTTACTCTGAATACTCAAAGTACATTTCCTTAATTTATACTTAAATACTTTGACTTAAGTATCATTCATGATGCAGTACTTTTATTTATTTTTACAGTGTGGTATTAGTACTCAAGTAAATTACTTTTATATTTTTTCCAGCACTTACAGGAGGGCAGTGTGAAAGATCATATTGATCGTTTAGCTACACTACTGGGCTGACTTGATTGGTCTTCACCTTTTCTACAATACTAAATGACTGTTTATAAAAGAAAAATAAACATGTTTGTAAGCATGCATATTTGGTATATTATTTAAATGTTTCTGCAGGTCAAATAAACTACAAACGTATAAACCTGATTATTTTTCCTGGAATTAAGAATCCACCAAAAGCTTCTTGAAATTCAAGAGGGAGTTTTGTTGCACAACTCTTCAATAAGTGTTGATTTGACTAATCCTGCAGCCCAAGGTGGAAATTAACATCGACATCGCAGCAAACAGAAACACATGCGTCGCCAGGAGCTTGTTTCCAAGGTAATGTGTTTACAGTTTGTCTTTATCTCAAAATAGCATGCCAGGTTTAACCTATTGTGATACTTTTCTGACTCTGATGACGTCCAGGAGCTGCATTAGGGAGAGAGACGTGCTTTATTTTGATCACAAACCCACACTATGTGAGTCATTTCAGAGCAATGACACACGTCACAATGCCGCAAGAGTGCTGACATTTAAATAATCATATGTTTTGGTTTGTAATTAAAATTGGCTGTTTCCTTTTTATTCCTTTTATTAGGAAACATAATCAATTCCATATGGACAAAACATAAAATAGTTTTGAGAGTCACTGAAATTGTTGGTTAAACTGTCAATTGTCGTGATGCATTATGTTAATCTGTTTTCTCCTTTTGTCTGCAATTTGTCTGGATCTTACAAAACCGATTTTGTCAATGGGAATGACTCGAGAAATAATTTTATCACAGAATTTGTGTTTACGGTTTCAAGTCAATCTCTACTGCTTCCTCCATTCTCCTACGTATGTGCCCCTCCTTCAATTCATCCACAACTTCCTCCATTCTCTCCTCTATGACGTCCACCATGCAGTGTTTGGATTTACTCTTCTGTTTAACCAACAATGCAATACAATGCTTGTGTAAAGCTTAAATGTGAGACATAAACATTTGTATCTGATAATCTGTCACAACAAACATATAAGTAACATGTAGTCCAAATAAATACTATAAAGCATGCCGGTATAAACAGATCAGAATCAGGCATTTAATTTGTTTTCCTATCCGGTGGATTTATAATCACTCAGTCAGATTAGCTCATTCAACAACATCAAGTCTGTCCTGACACAGCTTGTCTAAATCGTCAGATCTTGGTATTTTAACTGTTGGCACCAAGCATGCTAACTAGGCCAACATCTGGTGAATCCCCATGAAGCAAGAGTGGAAAATGTGTTTGGTTCCTGCATGAGGTGAGATTTCTCATTTGGGTTTCCGGATGTAAACTGTTAATTACTGCTGCCTCCGACTTTAGCCATGTTTCAGAGAGAGAACCACAGAAACCTCAGAAGTGCTACAGCCATCTGCATGTGTGAGTGCAGAATTCACTAAGAATGCAAATAGTATTAGCATATATGCAGGAATAAAATGGACACATTTGCAGTTTTTATCTGATCAATGTGCTCTATTTATAGTATGCATAATGTAATGATATTTTTTTCTCACTACACACCGAGTGGGTTGTGTCAGGGATTCTGAAAGGCTTTGAGGGTTGAACCCGGTCGGGGGGGCAGCTGGTGATGACACCTCTGGTCTCTCCCACTTCTTCACTCTGTGTGAGATTTGATCCTTTCACTGTGCGGTCTTCCCAATAAACACCCTGGAATACAAAAGATGTCACAGTATGTCCTCCATCAGTAGGAGGGTTTTAAGAGTAAGAGGTGAGGACATAGGATTCTCAGGAGGAAGAGGATGGAAAAGGGAGCGGAGTGGAGAAGGGGCGAGAAGCAGATCTTCACTGGCTGGAGGGCAAAGTGATGAAGAGGACAAACAGGATCAACCTGGTTTCCAGCAGGTTTGATTGACACAGAGATCAGTGCCATTGACCCTCATTTACTCAGTAAACGTGGATTGTATAATACTGGGATAGCTGTTTAACATGTATGTTGCCACGTGAAAATGCAGCTATCTACCTACATCAAATGATAGTGATCGTGGTATTTTAGATTTCTCCTGCTGTAAATGAATCACATGAAAAAATAAAATCAACAGATAATATTTTCTTTTTACAAAATAAAACGATATTGTTGACCAATTTGTACGTGTTGTTAATATATCAAGTAGTAGCGAATGGGCTTTGATCTGAAAGCCAAAGAAAAACTGGCAATGGACTAAAATACTGCTATTATCAATATTGTAATGGGATTTGCGATATTAAATAAAGTCAAGCATATTGCTACCGTCATCATTTTAAAATTGCTGATAAGCAAAACATTACACACACACACACATACACACTCACACACACACACACACACACACACACACACACACTCTTCATTGACACTTCATGTAAAGAAGCTGCTACAGGGCTATATCCTTGTATTAGACATGTATACAGTATGCTATCCAATTGAAGTACAAATAATGTGTTATAACATTTTTTATATAATGTTTTTTTGTGATACATTTTAAATGACAAACAAACATATGCACATAACTCAAGGTTGGAGCTTGTTTTCTGTCATACTGCAGTTATATTTACATAGCTTTTTTCCTTGCTATTGACTGCATTAGTGCATAAAAGATACATTTATCTCATCAAAGTGATGCAGCATGTTTGGCCTTCCATCCTTCCATCTCTGATCTGACATATTATAGCACTACCCAACATTACTTCTGTGATATCTATGATTGTTCCATCCTCTAATGGACCCTCCTTATGGCAGCTCTGTCCTCTGAGAATATAGATCTTAATAAGGCGATGTATGAAATAAAGGCAAGTGGTCAGCCGTTGCCTGAGCCAGGATTAAACCATCCTCATCTGTCCATATGATCCCCAATGAACATTACAATAATTGTAGAGCATTTTTACCCACACTGAAAAGATGGAAGGTCCAAATGATCTCACATCATTTTGTTTGTGACAAGCCCCAGCCTTGTGTCCTGAGAATAAAGACAGTGTAATCATAGGAGAGAAAAATCGTTCCATTATTATAGCCCTTTCCAGTGTTATCATGCAGTGCTGTTTCATAGGAGTAGGTGCCTTGTGGAGCGATTCAAATGGAGAACACGTTGCCAACAATTTGTTGAAAGGACCTTTTCCTTGTTAGAAAGTAGAATGATAATTGTTCACACTGTTTCTGACATCGTTTTTGTATGATTTGTCCAGAGAGATTTGTTTTAACCCTGTGCGCTGATGTGTGGCTGAAAGCTCTGACACATTTCTCAAAATTATACCTGAAGAATTATTTATCAAGCAGGTTTTTTTTTTTACATATTTTGGGTTAGTTAACCCTTTATGAGTCTGCACAGTATACTCACTGTTTTATGTGAGCATGACATTCTGTGATATGTCAAAGTCAGACAGTAGACAAAATATGAGAAAAACAGAAAATGCTGTTTACTGTAAAAGCCTTCATGATGTAATCTGGCACCTTCCTCGCTCCATTTAAGGTGAAATCACAGCTTTTTGTGTGCAGCAAGTTATTTCCTGTCGTTGCTTTGTTTAGATGTGTGAGTGGAAATGTGGCAAGACATATGTTCTCCTCAGTATTCTCTACAATGTGATGTGTGTGTGTCAGTGTGTTCCTCCCTGGAGAGATATCCGGCCTCCAGCAGAGTCAGAGGGCTGACAGACGACCACAAGGTCACTGGTCTCTGATCGCTGATCCTCTCAGGAGACACGCACATACTTCAGGGGGAATATCCTGCTTATTTTCTTTCTTTGCCTCATCCTGCTTCTTTTTTTAGCCTCCTCTGTTGTTCTCTTAGCTTTACACCTTTTTCTATACCTTATTTTCACACTCTTCCTCCTCTCCTCCCTTTCACTCCTCTCACTTTTCTTTCTCTCTTCTCTCACGGTTTCTTCCTGTGTGGCTGTTTCTCTCTCTTCCTCTCTTCCCTCCTCTAATCCAAGCTCTCCCTGCAGACTAAGGGGATTATTGTATTATTGCTAGATGTTAGACAACATTCCTTAAGGACCTCCTGCCATCTTTCATACTATATTTGAGGCTACTGACTGGTTGAAATGATTGGGTAAAAAACGGTTTATTCTTTTTGTTCAGAAATTGTAACCTGTAATCATCCAATTGAAGAATACAATTTTTTTCTTTTGAAAGCCACCCTGCACAATAGTAAGAAACGTCTGAGTCAGTGTCACAATATCGACAAACATTGTAGCCTGCATAAAACAAGATTAGGGTTGTGTTAAAACGATACTTGTTAAAAAAGTATATAGGAAATCAACGTTTTTTTTGCAATATGTGATATAGTGTAAAGCCTTTATGTGTAAACATGTGTTAATTATGTCATTATGGTATAATTCCATGTCTGAGCTGACAACTCATGTTCTCCCTGCAGACTTAAGAGATCACAGTATTAAAGGAGTCTGTATTTGAGATGTGAACGTAGCGCACATGCAGGCTGCTGAGTGAAAGAAAATGGGGTTTTCTGCTCTTATTTTATAATCAGTGTTTATTGCTGTCAGTGCAAGAATGTAATTCTCAAACTACACTAACTCATTGAGCTATACACCCTTTTGTGTATTTATACTTTTACAAGTATTTCTTAAAAAATAAACAATTTATCTTTTATTTGAGTTTTTTTAATTGCTTTGCTACTTTTCAAGTTGCATCAATAGACAAGGTTAGCCGTTTTGTTTAGCAAGATTGTACAACATACAGTATCCATCCTAATTGATCACTGGTTTGCTGCACCACCAAGCCAGCATACTGAGTGACACAAATCAAACACACCCATGAGGTCACATGATTAACAGGTGCATGCTGGATCTGGCTAACACGCTAAATGCTAAAATGGTAGATCTTCCATGTGGCTCCTGCTTTCACTAAAAAACAAGTTGTACCGTGAGGTGTGTGAAGCCTTTCTGCTGTCTGTTAGCGCAGTGTTCAAAATGTTGGAATACTTTGAGGAGTGCAGTGGGACAATGGAGTTTTTGGTGGACTGGATATATCATGGATTGAGAGTGGAGATGTTAAACCTGAAGCAGGTTGTGGAGGACTTCAGTGCCTAAAACTGGCAGAATGGTGTTCAGTTTATATATACAGTCTATGGTTCAGACAGGTGAGTACAAACAAATGTCACTGTGTTCAGGAACTGCTGCTGCTTTCTACTTGGATAGTGTGCTGCAGTGTGGAGTAGGCCTGCTCGATTATGGCAAAAATCATAATCTCGATTATTTGGGCCAATAATTGATATCACGATTATTAAAAACGATTATCCATTTACTTTGAAAACATCAATTTATTGAAAAGAAAAATGTGTAGTATGTTTTTAACAGTTGATTACCCTGAACTTTAAGTATAATTCAATTGAAAATCGTTTTATTTAGATTATGTTGTTTTCATAACCGTTGCAAGCCAAAATCGTTATTGCGATTAAAATACGATTTAATTGAGCAGCCCTAGTGTGGAGTTTATATTGTTTGTGTTGTCTGCTTTGTTGATGCTGTTGACTCTTACCCACCGCAGTGTCCATTTTATTGTTGGTCATTTTTATTTTATACAATATTTTAATGTCTGAGTTTTGTATGTTTTCTGGTTCATTCTAGGAAAAGTCACATAGATCATAGGGTGCACAGACAGACAAGGACTATTTTTGATCTGGTCATCAGGGCTTTGTTGTGTGTCTGCATCCATGTACATGTTATTGCACTATTTTGAAGTGTTCTTTAATTAAATGGGTCAATCTTATAACATCATAATCCTTTGCATTTCTTTTCTTTACCTTTCCCCCTACTCTCATCTGAGGGCCATTTAACTGACCTAGTATGTGTTTCAAAGGTAATTTCAATTGTAGTTCAATAGCCTCAAAGTATTTTTAATGAAATGAAGTATTCTCTTCCCTCACTGTTTAAGTGTCACACAGGTTAAAGGTATTCATAGAAGAAGTAAAGCCTTTTTCAAGTAAGATTCCTTATAGCTAGTGGACTTATTTCAATTAATAAATAGAGAACTGGACATGAGAATGTTTTGAATTCATAAGGTCATCAGAACATTCAAAGGCAAGGACATCCTGTACGCACCATTTTTAAAATGCACATAAAAGTACATTGTATACGCACTGAATGGTGACTTGGTTTTTGTTTTGCGAATAAATCACACAAACAGCCCATTGAATGATATTACTTTGTTCAATACAAATGATAATGTAGCTTGTGATGACTCAGCCTGGCTGCAGTTTGAAGCTTTTCATTGCATAGAGATAGTTGTGCCCATTAGGTGAAGAGGTCTCCTCAATAAAACAGGGATGGCAAAAATGTATTTTATATTCTGTCAATACACAAGGACATTTTATTGGCAGTGCTAGTGGGCTGCCTAGTTCTACTTTCTCGAAGCAGGTTTGGCTTTGAGCGTAACACTGAGTTTGGAAAGTGTCCAATGGTTGTGATTTCCCTCGATCTCATAGAGTTCTGTAAAGGATCTTAGCCAGCTTCTCATCTAAAAAGGAACAACTCAGTTCCTTAAATAGCATTCAAGGCATGTACAAATTCCCAAAGAGAGGGAATTAAAACTTGGCTCTGTTCAGGCAGCAGCTACTCTTTGGTTAGAGGCGTCTGCACTTTGCCCAGCAGCCTTTTCAAAAGTCGCCTTCAGCAGTTTCTACAGTTGTCAGTCCCTCCTGAATTGATCTGAAGTCTTTGCAAAACTGTGTTCTTCATTCAGTCCAGATGTTCAACAGATGGCCCAGGCTTTTGCAAAGATCACTTGGCACCAATTTGTACCCAAGAATTTCAATAAACCCAATGCAGAAGGATGTAGGAATCACATCTTGCTCTACCTAGAATGTATTTGTATTGTGTGTTTGATCTTTTATACAAGAAAAAACCAATACATCGATAGTATTGTGTGATTCATCGTTAGAGGAACATCATCTAAATGCTTTTTGAGAGGAACTGTTCCCCTGTACGCAGCTCCTCTTTCTATAATCTTGTTCCGTTTATGAATCCACTTGAAGGCGACAGGGACTTTTATCCCAGACATTGAAGTTTCAGCAAGCTATTTGGAGTGTTTTTCCCATAGTGGATCGATGTCACCATCACTGGCCACACACACCATCTCAAAGCTGTTTTGTGGATTGATTTTACATGAAGCCTTCAGTCTGGATCAATCCGATTCCAACTTGTAGCCACAGATGATCTCCTTCTCCTGTTATAGTATGTGGTACACTGTTCCAGTGGACAGATTCAGAGCAATTTTGTGGTCAAACCATACAAGAAATACGTGTGTGTCTCCTCTGTTCTCTATCAACATGTCATGGACTTGTCCTGAATTGTCTGTAGAGCACTGTCCAGCAGTAGTTGGCTGTAATATAAGTTGAATTATATTCTTTCATTTCAACAAGAATGCAGCAGCTGTAAAATGTCACCATATAGCCACTGTAGGATCCTACTGGAACCAAAAACAATCTTGTCGGAGATTGGACTGTCCATCCTTCCTCCTATAAAAGAGGAAGGGATTGGAGGGGGAAAAATAAAAATGATTAAGAGAAGGATATGAGAGAGGCAGAAGGAAGATAAAAATATAATTAAAGTGGAAAGAATACTAGACCCTCCCAACAGCCCTCTCTCTTCGTCATCGTCCTGCCGGCAGCTTCTTTCCTTCGATGCACCTTTGGAACCATCATGTTGTTTTAATACTTTTTCAGATATCCCTTATGTTGGTTTTTGCTCACTATTTCTTCCTTGTAGTTCTCTTATGTTCTCAATTGTATTCATTTACGACCTACTATTTTATATCCTTCTTCGACACACATTTTGGGTCCCTCTGTATTTGTTGGAAACGGCACTAGCGACTTAGGCACATTGATTATTTGAAAAAGCTTGAATGTACCTTACGAAAAGGACAGGGAATACTATGCCGTCTACAAAACACACTATGCAATGATTCTACTGTGATGCATTTGATCATTTCAAATGCATTAAAGGTACCATTGAACATGTTACCTAGGATTCACACACTAGTTTATTGTTGCTGTAATGCTGATGCTGGTGTGATCAGGATTATCAAAAGAGACAACAAGGTTAAAGGCACGGTTTAAATAATTGCCTCTAAACCCCAACAAGTAAATAAATCGAGAGACTTTGCCGCCTTTATATAAAAGATGAGAAACTAAACGGCACAGGACAGAAATGTAGTGTGGCCCCAGTGAACCTCTGCGCACTCCATCTAACATTGAAGAATGTAGCCGGTTAGAAAGCTGACAGCGGCTAACTGTCCAGCTGCACTAACCCCTCCCCTCTGCCGTCACAGCCAATGGAGCAGCTTAGATTAATGACCCCTCAGAGCCCGGCCAATCACCGCACTGGGCTCTCATCCCCAGCACGGGATGCCCTTGAGCAAACTCATAGACACTCATTCAAACCAGGGAGGCACAAACACACACTTGGCACTCCCAAACACACACAGCTACACACTCACCACTTAATTCAGCCTCCTCTGAGGGCAGCGGGCCGCTCAGTGCTGATGTTTATGGTTTCTCTGAACCTGCAAATCACCGTGGTTACGGCTGGGCGGATTTATGACCGCGGCCCTGTCTACCAGCCCTCAGACAAACCATGGATCACACACACACCCGCACACAGTCACACACATAAGGATATTAAGGATGATACACATCCTCAGACAGCCTAAAGGTTCTTTGTAGAGTTTTGTGGCTCAGTATGTAAAGTGTGCGTGTGTGTGTCTGTGTGTGTGTCACAGCAGATGTGGCACCTTGCTATCACAGTTTAGCATCTAACCTCAGATTACTAAAACCTGTGAACAAAACATGCACACTGTCAGATTTAAAGATGATTCAAATGCAGCTTTTTTGGTCAAATCTCTGCAGAATTGCTTTTACATGAAGAGCGCTGTGTAGTCCTGACTGACAGCGCGATGTGTCATCTCGGAGCTTTTGTTATAACTGGCATCTGAAGCCCCAGAGGCTTTAAGGTGTAAAATACAGAGAAGAAAGTGCGGATCCTTTTTAGGATTTTGCAGTTCATTTTGTTGTTTCTGCAGCTGAAAGGGATGCACTTTCAGAAGCTCTGGTGAAAGAGAGGGAACTTAATAATTCTGTGGATTTGAGATAAAAGTGCAAGGCTTTGACAGAAATTGTTTTTTTTAAAGGGGATTTGTGTGTGTGACAGTTCATGGTGGGGGTTCAGAAAAATAGCATTATTCATCAGTTTCTTCTCACCTGTATCCATTTTGTTTTCGATGACTCATCATGACCTTGGCGTCACTGATGTGGGAGGAGAGGCGCAGTCGGGAAGTGTCAGAAACAATCACGCAGCGACTGCTTCAGATTCAGACCATGTGTGGGCTGACACTGGCCAATTTGACTCGCATAAATTCTTAAGAAGAATAGAGAACCAAAATTCAACATTTTACTCCCTATAATTGCATTTTGTATTACTGATTTTTCAAATAGAAGCATCAGTATCCTAAACCCAGAGGCAGTTTTCTTTCTGAATACTAGGCAGTGAATGATCAGTTTGAGCTGCGGATGGTTTTTATCATTGTTAAAACATTGCTTTCGCCACACAACCATTCACAGAGGACCAGTGGCACCAAATGTGTTTCATAATCAAAAACTGTTTCAACACAGGCCACTTTCACAAGTATATTAACTAAGAGTTCACCTCATGCTATGACTTTATTCTCTCTTTAGAAGAGAAAGAGCACAATAACTTTTTACAGTGAATCAAGAGAACATTTTTGATTAGCCATAGACAAAAATTACCAATATGTTGCTTTAAAACCCAAAATGATTTATATTTGGACTGTGTCCAATGCATATATGCAATCTCACAGACATTTTTTAATTAATGGAATATATATTTTTTTCAAATGAGTCTGTTAAAAAGACGCATGAGGCTCTTTAGATTTAAACAACAGTTGCACTTTTGGTCCGTCACTGTGTTCACAAGAATATTTTGATAATTGCTGTCACATAGATTGTTTGAGTAGTATATATTTTTGGCAAAACTAATGAAGTGTCTTGCCGGACACCTGAAAAACTCAACTTTTAGCTTCAGCAACTTCTGCAAAGCCCATCCTCATTTCACTTGGCAGAGGACTTTTGAAAAAACAAATGATGTTCCTGAGCAGTGAAACATTTGTGTATAGAAAACTATTGTGCATGTAAACATATTATTTATGTGGGTTTGTGATCATACTCGTATCTGCTTTTCTGTGTGTACGTTCCTCTTTGTTTGCCTATAAGAGAGACTGTTATCTTTGAATTTCCTCTATATCATCAGCATTGCATCAGAAGATCTGTGGAGTGTTTGACTCAGATTAGCTCTTCAAAATCCTCCGTCTTGAGGAACAGACAACTGTAGCCAGTGGTCTGGAAATCTCAGAATATTTGTAAATACTTGATGATGAAAATGTGTTTAAGCCTTCAAATGTGTCTTGAAAAGATCGACAGCTGATGCAACATGGCTTCTTTTAACTTTTTGATTTTGTTTTTAAACAACTAAATATCCCAATTGGACACACACTTTCTCCAACATCATACCAGCTCTCATGTGACTCAATGTAACATTGTCTACAGTACATTTGAATGCCTTTTGGATGGTTTGTCTGTTAATTTGTGTGTGTGTAATTCTACTAAGTGCTGCAGCCAGGGCAGGATTAGTGCAGTGTTTCTTTCACTAACATGCTTCATTAGTAAAGATGAAGTCAGCCAAGCAGTCAGACAGACAGAGACACAACAGCTGAACAAATGGAGAGTGTGTGTGTAGAGATGTGAGGGGGACAGGTGGTGAAGTGAAGGTTGGATAAGGTCATTTAATCCTTAGCAGCAACATTTCTACATGTTTAATAAGCTGTTTAATGCTGCATGTGTGCAGTCCATATATGTTATCATTTGACTGTTAATCTATGAAGAAAATGTTTGGAGAGTAAATTCAATAGAAAAGCCGACAGAATTGCAGCTGGGGTTTGGGCCCTCAAGACAGGACTCTGGAAACGGGAAATGTAGGGAAAGTAAAATTAGAACGGCAGAGAAAGAGGCTTAGGACGAGATGGAGAAAAGGAAAGACCAAAATATGGGACACCAAGATTAAAAAGGGAGGAAGATAAAAAGCCAAGGTGGTTTTTTTGGCCGAATATTAAAGAAAAAATACTGTATACTGTAAAGAAAAAGGCAAGACTGATGGAGACGGGAAAAGAGTTTGGAATAGAAGAAAATAGATTATACTGTAGGTGGAGAGAAGTAAGAGAGAAATTAAATATATTAACAAATGCATTTACACAAAGATGAATCAACTACAAGGAGAGCTGGAGATTTCATTTTCAAAGGGAAACTGAAATACAGGTTGCCGGTAAAAAGAGCATATTATTTTTGCATTACATCACAGATAGGAATGTTTTTGTGGACACCTTTTAGTCAAATACAATCAAATGGGGTAATTGATAGTCATAGTGTCCCCCTGCATAAATATAGATACATAATGTGCAACTTTATTCACTTTACTACCACCATCACAAGTTAGACAGCTTTTTAAAATCACTCCTGAGGATATTCAATCTGAATCCATTACGATCAATTTACTGTGATCATCTCTGAGTGTTTGTATTGCTTTCTAAAGCAGCCCATACCTATCTGAGAGTGCTCTTCTAATGAAACTTCTTCAAGGGAGGAATGCCAGGTTGACTAATCTTCATCCAACTTGATTTCACCCTTTTCTTTGAGAGACGGATCCACAGTCAAAGCACCCTGCACTGAAAGAGACAGTGTCACACTGCATTGCTATTAAAGGCTGTGAAAGGAGAGAAAATGGCGTTAATGGTTTGAAAAGGCTTTTCACACTCCCACCCACACAAATCAGACTATTACCTTCTCCATCTTGCTTTCACTGGTCCAATTACAGCATTTGCACAAAATGGTCGCTGGAAATGGAGATGTGTGACAGATACGCAAATAGGTTTTCTATAGAAAGCTGAACATTACCTCTGTATGTTCTGGTTCTTCTTTTTGTACACATTGACAGTTTGTGTATTTAGTGTTTGTTTCGTCAGGCAAGATGTATGCCATTTAAATAAAGCCCGCAGTATGAGCATTTAAACCACTTAAAACCGATACTGCTCTTATCCTCATTTGTGAATGCAGACAGGTTAGACCTTACACATTTTATGAAAACCCAGCATAATGTTTAAACCACTAAACTAAATGAAACTATGTTCATTGACATTTATGTGATCGCTCTTTTACACGTGTGGAATAAAGACAGGAATCAAACCGTGGCTTTTTAGGATGGGAGGGTACTGTACGCATGAACTGATAATACAATCATGCATATTATCTATACATTTATGTAAATATTTATTGTTGGAAAGCACAAAATAACTGTTAACTGTTGCAGGATTTAACCTTAACTGCTCCCTGCCCACAAATTCAAAAGAGGCAACTCACAGTGAACAGTTCCTGGCTTGCGCTTGTTGAACAGACCGACCTGGGTTGAATCCAATAACAACTATGAACATAACCACACTGTCATATCATGTAAGTTTTATGGAAACACTGAAAACACTATTTGTCCAACAGCTGAAAACACCACACCCAATGCTCGGTAATACATGCTGCATAGTAACACATTTCTGAGGTAAAGTGGCAATGCAAATACAACATCATACAGGAGTCCACGTGTTTGCTTTAGCTCCCAGACTGGCAAGGACAGGGGCTACTTTGTTTTTTTCTCGCGAGTTTGCAAGCAAGACATAGAAAATATTCTTTAGTTTT
Organism: Trematomus bernacchii; assembly: GCF_902827165.1. Lineage (NCBI taxonomy): Eukaryota > Metazoa > Chordata > Actinopteri > Perciformes > Nototheniidae > Trematomus > Trematomus bernacchii. The sequence continues at coordinate 1,176,802 of NW_022987910.1, forward strand.
AAGAAGCTGCAGTGTTTATTCAGAGACAAACTTAGAGTAAGCTTCCACTTTGCATTGACTTCTACTTGACAACCTTATTGATAAATGCTTCTCTTAATTCTTTAAAGGTGCTAAGCTTCCTTTTTATTATATGCATCAAACTGTACCAATAACTTGCACATGTAGGAATACATGTGCAAAGTTGAAACACATAAACTGTGAAATAAATTATAGATACAGAAGAAAAGACACCACAAAAAGGCATATTTTAGATCTCCCAATTCATTTATTTTACAAGGCTTTCTTAGTCCCTCCCATATTTCTAACTCTGATATAAGATAAGACATACTTTCCCTGCCTCCCTCAGATGTCATGGTGCTTGATTTATTAGATAAAGTCTTCAATTACTAAGATTATGTTTTATTAAAAAGTAGAAAGAAAGGCCATTCAGTGCTTCATAGACGAGCAGAATTATTGTGAAGTTAAATCATAATCCATTTGTATTAATGTTATTAATATCTGATCTACTTTGATGTAAAGTATCTGACGTTTGTTTGACAAACTGTATGACACACTGTCACTGTGAAAAGTACGACACTGTGCAATAATAATTGCAATTTTCATAAAATATGGAGAGACGATGCATCTTGTCACTGCTCCCCAAGAGGACGCTTACATTATATATCAAGCATGACATGTTTACAGTGAAATGTCTTAAAGTATCATAAATTATATGTCGTATGTGTATTCGTTAGTACTGCGGATTACAACTGAGAATCACCTGTGTGCTGTTTTTGTCTTATAAAACAAATTAGAGGCAATAAATAGGCAGCTAAGAGCCAAACTGTCCCTTTCCCCACCTTCAGAAAAGTCACACTAATATATAAAAAAGTGTATCCCTGAGTCAGGATTTTGCTCAGACTTCATTTATGGTCTGAAACTTTCCACCAACATCATCAAAAAGCAGGTCAGATGTTGTGAGACACTCGCTTTAAAATATTTAGCTGAGGGCCATCAGGGCAGACAGTGTGGACTTCATTTAGGGAGTGTGTGTGTGTGTCAGTGTGTGTTACTGTGGAAGGATGGACTGCCGATCACACTTTTAAAAATGCACACACATTCCTCTAAATGCAATTAAAACGTACAAAAAGACAGAAAAGTCACACTCGTGTCACTATGCGGTTGGATTAGTTTCAATATACCAAATGCCCATGCAGGATTCACATATTTAATTCAGGATTTACATTTCTCGCTTCACAAATGTTTATCGTGTATTTATTTTCTAATCCAGACGTAGTGTGTTTCTTGATTTTAAATAAAAGCAACACTTTTCAAATATGTTTTTGATGAAAATGGCAAATGCATTTAAAGACATATATTTGTGGATTTCTAATATCTTTATTTACTGAAAATGATGTGACCCCATGTGGTACAGGGTAGACTTTCAACAGTTGTAATTACCGAAATGTTTTCCACTTTACCTATTCAGGAAATTGTCCTCAAGTGATGGTTACATAACGTAAGGTAATCAAGCTTTTCAGATGTTAAAAGGCTTCTCTGCTGTGTGCATCTTTTCAAGCAGAACCTTGTCACTCCACTTCTGTCCTTGTCTTCAAAAAGCATTTCCCCCAACATGTGCTGGTCTTAAAATGACTTTCTTTTCCAGTAAGAACTAGCTAATGGACTGTTTACCAGACACTTATTCACGAAGCGTCTAAGGTGAGTAATCAGTCCTCCTGTTTTGCACACACCACAATGAAGTTATTGCTTTTTTGAGTTGTCCTTGTCAAAATACCTTTTACTGATGGTGAATCATAATCTGTATGAGCGGTTTGTTTTGCAGAGGGAAATGTTGCTCAGAGGTTAGCGGTTCACACTGGATTGTTTGCTCAGTAGGTGAAGTCATGTCTGATTTGTTTGGCCTTGAAAGCCTCAGATTTTCTAAAAAAGGATTGTATGTTTGGGTGAATAAGGTTTTGTAGACCTTTGTTAAATTGCAAATTGAAATATTTTCCAGTATATTTCCAATCAATTAAACTTTCGATTTTCAACCTTCTGCATATTTTCTTGCTCTACAGTGGTGAGAGGTATGTGTGATTGTTACGCCCCTCTCTAGGGACACCTTGTGTCATTGCTGCGTGTGAATAGATACTGTATCAAGGTGAATAACACTGTCCTCGTCTCCCTAACTATTGCAATTTACATGACCCTTCCACACAATGTGGGGTGCAGAACATTATATTTATGTTATGGAGATTCAGAAAACAGCCCAGCACAGCGCCACACTGCTATGCTGGAGGTCTGATGTTAATCCAGGAAGTCCAGTTGGTGTAACAGATTAACGCTTAACAAACCTTATCTGCAATGCACCAAGGCGTTACACTCATACAGGATACAATACTCTAATTTTGAAAGTTACCCCAGTAACATCTATATTATCTTTCATTACAAATATTGTTAGTTTTGCTGTATACATGCAGTGTTCAGGTAACCCAGGTGCATCTTTGGATGACACAAGCAGGGTTTAATTTGGTATTACCTCGATCGACTGATAATATCAGTCTGAGATTTTTCCTACTTCAGTTTTACAAACATCTTACCTTTACATTAAAACTGTATAGTGCAGTTATTATTGAGCTACAAGTGAGCCCTAAGGGGTTTCAGCAGCTGTTTAAACACCAGCATGGGGAAATTGAAGTTAAACATTGTGTTTAGTGCGGTTCACATTCCCGTTACATAAGTGGTTGTGTGTTTATCCAGCAATTCAGGGAAACAACCTTGGAATGCTAAAGTTTTCTAATGAACAGATAAAGTGTGATGGTAAGCATGTTTGTGCAAAGACCACAGACATCCCTCCCCAGCTGTGGTTTAGATGTTGTTTCCTTTTTACAAGTTGCTCAGAGGTTTTATTATGAGTGTCACACTCACTGGGTTTTATGAGTTGTACAGTACTCGGAGGCCACTGGGTAAACAGAGCAGATGCTTCAGGATTTAAGGATACAGCGCATACTTCTTTGGTTATTCTTAAATCCTTACAATCATTTGTCTCTGTCCATATTTCATTGACATAACTACACTGTAGCTATGTACGAATGACAATAAAAGCCTTGAATCTTGAATAGGACAGGCTATTTTAGTGCTTAGGAATAAAATACGAGTTGAATAACTGTATTTTCGTCATCATCAATCAGTCTGTCTTTGGTCCAATTTGAAGTATCTCAACAACTGTTAAATGGATTGCCATCATATTTGGTACAGATTTCCATGTTGCCCATAGGATAAATCGTAATGACTTTTGTCATTCCTTAATCTTCCTTCTAAAGCCACCTGCTGATCAAAGTTTACACATGTAAAGTGAAATATCTTAATACCAAGTGGATGGTTTGGCACAACATCTTGTCCAGACATTCATGGTCCCCAGAGGATGACTTTCACTGATGTGCTAATGTAGCAGTCTAACGTTTTACCTTATGAATATCGCATTACAGCAGACGACCCAGTAGACAATAAGATTTCCTGTCCTGCTGCAGGAATTTATTGAAATGATTTCTGAAGATATGAGTGTTTTGTTGGGGCTAATGTCATAAAGTTAACTGTCTGTGGAAATATCTTGTTCTGTTGTTGTGGAACAGAACAAATCTATTTGCTATATCAGTTTACTGGATATCAGTTACTGCGATTGAAAGATTTATAAACATTTGTATCTGAATTGATGGTCGCAGAATTTCCCATTTCAGCTTGTTTGTGTTTGATCTGATTTGGGATAATTCTGTAAAAACATGTAAACGTACCTTTTTAAAGTAAATAATGTATGTAGAGTCTGCTCCAGTGAAACATTGGTATTCAATTATGTGATAACAAACTTACTCACCCCATAGCTAATAATAATAACCCTCCAACTCTAATAACCCTAGAACATTCTATTATAGTGTGTGTGTTTGTGCGTGTGTGTGTGTGTGTGTGTGGAGTGTGTCCGATGGTCTGAGGTGAGCTTTTTAGCCTTTCTACCATGTGTTTCCTGTTTTTTGCACTTTTTTGCTCTGGCTAAACCCAGTTCTCCCAGACAGGTTTCTTTCACACACAAAATAAATGATACTTCAGAGACAAACCGCAGACGACACACTTTCCTGCTTGGAGCGGTCACTAAATATGTCACTTTGTAATGCTGTTTTCCAGGATCTGCTATTTCCTACTCTCATGCTGTTTATAGATTTATTGTGTTTCCTCCATCAATCTTCTTCGATGTTATTCTTTCTTTTTTTCCTTAAAAGCTTTAGGAAATATACATCAGTTGTTTTTTTAATTGTTATTATTCGTAGGAATTGTAAGGAGTTGGGCAAGCAAAAAGTGGTCAATTGTTGAAGGGGAAAGGAGGTTTGTGGAGGGTTAGATATGAGAAATGTGAATGGGTAGATATTTTATTTAAGATTTATTAACCTTTCTTTTCCAATGTTGTTTTTGTTGCATTATTCTTATTATTAATGTATTTCTTTTTAAAACACTTTTTAAATCAGAATAATATTTGTATTCATTAATAGAGCCTATTTCAGAAAACAGAGTTACGGGCACAGTGAACATTAATAGACATTACTAGTGCAAATGTGCAAAAGTTAGATACATAGCTATCTTTAATCTGCAGTCCCTTCATAAAAATAAAAAAAAGCCACCCTGAACTGGTACATAAAAACACAAATTCAATAGCTATTGATAAAAGAGGGCAGAGGAATAAGAAAGACATGCCAGACTGTTCATTCATTGCCAATTCCACATTGTGTATGCAGTGTGTGTCACTGCCAAACCATGGCCAGGAAACCACCAGTTGCCTCCCTGTGTACACAGTGAGGAGGCTCACCTTGGGAGGTTCATGCTGTCCTCTGCAGATTGCACCGTCCCTGCTGACCAGGCGTCCTGATCAACCTGTACGAGTCAGAGACCAGAGCATGATGGTTGCTGAGCTCTGCCAACTCTGTTTCAATCAGGAGAGACAAGTTTCCTTTGATATAACGATATATTTTTATTGCCGGGAATACACAGATGCATGTAATGGTGTTTGGCGATTAGACCCCGTTGTGTTGGAATGTGGAGGGGAACAACCGAACCGATGAATCCCCCCCCTGGGGTCTACACACTGGTAGTGGTGGAGGCATGAAGGGATTGATGGAGGTCGGTCTGAAGAGTAGTGATTTAAGCTTGACCCTGGATTTGGAAGAAAGGAAGGTGGAAGGGGTGGAGGAGGGCTACGTTGAGTCACCTGAAATGACAACTTTGAGAGCAGATTTAAAGGTGGGGTAGGTCATTTTGGAGAAACCGGCTCGAGTGCGCTAGAATTTGAAAATACAGTACACAGCCGGAACAAATCTGCCACTTCCTTACAGAGCCCCTCCTCCAACACACACAAACGCGCACATGACCAATGAGGGCACGAGATAAGTTTGTGCACGAGATGGAAGGCTGACAGGCAGGTAGGCCATCCAGTTATTTTAGGCGGGCCAGCTAAAATGATTGGTCGTACTTTTTACAGCGCCACAGCTTCCACAGATGACATTTTTTTATGGATTTTTTGTCAAAGCACTTAAAATGTTCATTGCTATCGGGATGTTAAGAGCATTCCATGGAATATAACAAAAAGTGTATCTCGAGCCGGTTTCTCAAACTTACCTACCCCACCTTTAAAGGTTTAGCAATGCACTATGATAGGCTTGTGGGAATAGAGGCGAAGTGATAGGTTTAGCTGGGGAGTGATGCCCCCGATTACTAATTGAGAGGAGAGAGTAGTAAAATGGGTAATGTGACTGAGGATGGTCTTCCTGGTTGAACTTGCGTAAAGCTTTATTTGCTGCACGGGTTGAGTGTGAGTACTTTTCCCAGGAATAGTTCCTGGAACTTAGTTCCCCGGAAATCTTTAGTTTCGGAACTATCTAGTAGATCGCGTTCACACCGGAATAAGTCCCTGAGGGAGGATTACGCAAATTAAGCCGCTGACGTCACTTTTTCTTATTCTGCTTTGGGTTTACTGGCAGGCCGCAAACAACTTCACGGCGTATACTGCAACCCGAAGTCCCCGGCCGGATGTCCCCGGAGTTGGGGACTGGCTTCAGTAGAAGCTGCTGGGACTCCCAGCAGCTTCTACTGAAGCCTTCCGAGTAAATTGCCAGAACGCCGACACCTCCTCATCACTCCAACGCTCCACCGCTCCCATGTTTTCTTTTGTGTTGCCATAAGTTAGTCTCTCTCCGTTGGTGCGCTGGGCTAATGCTAATGCTAATAATGCTAATGCGAGCAAATAAAATGGCGGCTTCACAAAACTTTTCAGAGTTTTACGGGGCGTGGTTTGCAATTCACCCAGCCAATCAGAAATTGGAACCTTTTCCTCCCTAGGAAAGTACCACCTCTAGCAGGGACTGAAAAGGGGTGAAAAGGTTCCAGAAAGAAAGTTCTAGTTCCAGATCTTTTTGGTGTGATTCCCAGGAACTATCGGAACTATTCCTGGGAAAAATACTCCGGTGTGAAAGCGCCTACTGTTGACAGGAATCTGGGTGAAAGCAAGCGATCATTTTAGTACTCTTTCCTCATTAGCCGCGTTCACACCGGGGTACTTTTCACCGTACTTTTCGCGTTTAGTTCCGTTAGTACCCCTTATGTCGCGTTCACACCAAAAATCGTACTTAATCTCGGGAACTTTTACCCCCATTTTTAGTGCCCGCTGAGAGATCGTACTTTCCTGTGGTGATTGGCTGGGCGAATTGCAAACCACGCCCCGTACAACTGTGAAAATGTTGTGTCGAGCCGCCATTGTTTTTCCTCGCTACAAAAACCCAGCGCACCGACCGCACCGACGGAGAGTAGTTTGTTTTTGAAAGCAGTTATGGCAAGCATCAAGAAATGATGAGGAGGTGTCGGCGCTTCTGGAGATCTACGCCGAGGACGCGACCCAGGGAATGCTACTGAAGCCAGTTCAGTAGCTTTCACTCGACCTGGGAATCGTGCACAGCCCCACGGCACACCGGCTAAAAATAAAGAAACTCAGGCAGGACTACAAACGGCGGATTCAGTGGCCAACGATGACGACCACGACGAAGGTAAAATCAACTACATGCACTGGGGTTTTAATCTGCACAATAATGGTCTCAGATGTACTTTTATTTGCTCAGTAGATCAAGCTAGCCATGCTAGGCTGAATAGGCTAACACCGGCCCCGAGCTAGCTACATCTAGCTAGCTAGATATTCTCGGCCGCTATGAAAACGTTTTGACTTGTGAATAACTGTGCAGTGTTTCTGTAATTTGCTTCACTAACTCATGGCACTAATCGTCTGTTTCAGGCGAGGATGGACAACTCTCGGGATTGGAAACAAGCGAGCTTTGCATTCTAGATCACAGCGCTAGCTCGCCCCCCTTACCAGCAACCAAACGCAAAGGTACACACACTGTAACTTTGTCTTGAAAGAACGTTACGCATCGAACTGATGTTCACAATCATGTTTATTTCCTTCTTGGTACAATTATGAAACAGCGTGAAAACGTATTCGCCTAGACCGGCATTTACAAATGTTCGCGCCTTTTTACTCTCTCACAAACATTGTAAACATCCGGGCTAGAGGTCACATGACTTCCGGTAAGAAAACTTGCCTCAACAACATTAAACAAAGTTCAAGCATACATGAAGCACAATCCTCCGTGTTTGAACCTCTTAAATCGCTGCATAGCCGATTTATTTGGACTGGATTATCCCAGAGAGGCTAAACATTCTTTATAACACAGTTTCAGATTTGTGAAACCTTAATTCTATTTGTGAAAATACAAAAAAGGGAGATTTCAGTGCTTTTTTTACATGTAGACCACATTAGACCAGGTCCTGATCTAAAACCACTATACCTAGACTCATCAAATCTGGACTGGATTATCCCAGAGGGTCTAAACATTCATTATAACACAGTTTCAGATTTGTGAAACCTTAATTCTATTTGTGAAAATACAAAAAACACATTCCTAGTATGTTGTAAAACTACATGGCGACTAAACAGATCTTGTATCTTGCTTATTTTCCCCTCTTTGGAAAGCGGACACGGGATGCGAATTTCTTTGACACCGCCCAGGCGTTGGAGGACCGGCGTGCCGTGGTGAAAGAGTCTATGCACGGGGATCAGATGGTGCTGTTCACCAAGGCCCAGGAAACGGAGGACAAGATGCTCACCAGTTCATTTTATATTATTGTTATTACTGTTATTATATAGTCTTGATACAACTGACACTTTATTTTATATTGATAATGTTAATTTACATGTACAACTTCTATTTTATTTACATTAAAAATATGAACTTCTATTTACTGTTAAACAGATCCTGTATCTTGCTTATTTCTCCCGACACTTTATCTTTAGTGACCTGTGTAGCATCCTATACATCACATGTAAGTGATTATTCTGATACCATCATGTTTCTTCGGTTATAAACTGGCAAAGCTTTATTTGTCATTTATTTATCATCAATGTTGCAACCTTGTGGAGGAATGGCAGGGGCACATACACAAATATGATAATTTATATAATTTTAAATATTATTTGACCTAAAACTAAATGTTTTTATGATTGTCCTCTGAGGAGGACATGGGGATTAGCAAACTTTTAATTCCCCCCCCCCCCCCATTTTACACAACACAAAATGGAGTCCACTATGGGCCGAAACTAACATGTATGTTTGCATAGTGTTTATGGCAGACGGATGCAGTGGGTCTCAGGAAGATATATAATAAATAATAAAGGTGGGTTTGCTGCTGAGCCTATTTACTGTGCATACAACACACCTGGCACCGTTTATTGTTATTATATTGCCACACTGTACACTATTGTAATGTTGCCTGTCTTGACTGGAAAATAAAAGAGAAACAAAAGCACTGTACAAAAGATCAGCTTTATTGTCAAAATGTTTACAATTTACACGCTGTTCAGATGCCTCATAAGGCTGGGTCGCCGGTAAGGCAGTCCATTCGTCCCTGTACTCATCATTACTTTCACAAAGGTTATGTAATATGCAACATGCTGCCACCTGGATTTTGATCTGGTCCATCTTGCAGTCGTTTCTTTTCATCAAGCACCGCCACCTGCCCTTCAGTCTGCCAAAAGCGTTCTCCACCACCACTCGTGCTCGGCTTGTTTTGTTATTGTACGCAAGTTGCTCAGGCTGCATTAACTCAGTTACAAAGCTGTATAACATGAGCACAAACAGCACAACTTCAGTCGACTCCATCTCCATCATGTCTGAGGTCGGAAGGTAAACAACAGACGCCTAATGTACAGCGAGTGGGTGGGCGTCGCAGTATACGCGGGAAATTTTTCTTCTTCTTCTCTTGTTTTGCAGCGGATTGCAAACAACTTTAAGGTGCATACCGCCACCTACTGTACTCGCCGTGAAGTGGTTTGTGGCCTGCCAGTAAAGCCAAAGCAGAAGAAGTGACGTCAGCGGCTCATTTGCGTAATCTTCCCTCAGGGAAAAGTACTCCGGTGTGAACGCGATCTGGACTAAGTGCCCTGGGGTAAAAAGCGCCGGGGCTCTGAGTGCCGGAACTAAGTACAGGAAAGTACTTGGTGTGAACGCGGCTATTGCATGAAGGACCAGCGTGTTCATCCCAAAATTGGTCCAGTTGTTTAATAATGATTACTATTTGTGCTGAAGGATCTTATTCAGTCCCACAATAGATCTGTTGATTCATATAGTAAATATCCCTGCTGTTAGTTTACATCAATTGTACACAATTCACAAAATATAATGTTTATACATGCTACAGATACAAGTGCATTCTCTTAGAAACTGTTTGCATGGTAATCATTTTTGTCTGACTGCACTCATACAGTAGGTGGTAACTCTTGAGTGTATTTTAAAAAGAGACTACAAATAGAGGCAACCTTTAAGACTGGACAAGAAATCTACAGTAATGAAATGGAAATGTGAGGCGTAGCTTAGGGAAAGGAAAGTAAGGTTATTCTAGTGAATGATTTGATATTCATGTTGGTATATGTGGAACGAAAACCACAGGGTACAAACAGGAATCATGCCTGCAATCATTCATAGCTGTGACTCAACATTGTGTGTGTGTGTGTGTGTGTGCGCACCAGAGAAGATCCACTTGATTCACAAAGCAAACCCTACTAGTATACGTCACTTGGGAAGTAAAGCTCTTAATCTCATTTAAATGCGACTCAAATCTGTGTTTTCTCTGACTTGTTGATGTTTGGTGTGTGTGTCTGTAACGCTCTCTGCATGTTTTGTTTGTGACGGCAGTGTGACTGTGTGTGTGTAGATAAGCTCCCAGCTTCTGCACCAGGTAATTCAGGTAATTGAATAGTCTTTTAGTATAAAGTGTGCCAGGAGGTTTCCATGCTTCCAGAACAAACTATTGTATAGCTGACACACACACACACACACACGCACGCACGCACGCACGCACGCACGCACGCACGCACGCACGCACGCACAGCAGTGAATCACTTCCTTCAAATTAAAGTAACTCCGGCACCTCAGAGCTTCTGTTATTTGTTTCTTCCTGTTTCCTCAACCTAGCCTTCCTTTCTCCGTCTGCCCTGTTATCTCTCAATATGACACAGCTATTTATATACATTTCAAAACCTGACCTTCCATGAACTTAGAAAAAACATCATATATGTGTTTGTGCTTGTCTCCACTATTGTGGAAGTCACGTGGAACATTTAAAAACCTTAAATGCTGTCTCATACGTCAAAGCACCACCGTTTAAGACGGTTAATAGCATTGCATTCAAGTAAAAAAAGGCCTTTTTATATTTTAAAAGCAAATGTGTCACTTTGAATAAACATTAGCTCATTTCTGCAGTATCTCAGATTTGCAGTAGCTCCTGGAATAGGGAGAATCTTTCCGTCTCCTAACACGAAGGCAGACACACACCTCACTTCTTGACTTGCACTTTAAGTTAATCATTTATTTAATGGAACAGTTTGGATCTGAGAATGTCATTTTTATTGGACTATTTTAAATGTGCAAGTGAAGACCTACGACCCACTGTCCTTTTTCTCCTTATGTCTGCAGATTCCTCACATAAGGTCTTTCTCCATTATTCAAAAGAAATATCTAATATTCATACCTAAATGAAAGCTGTTCTATAATGTAGTGTGAAAGACCGGGTAAGATGGGAGCAAGGGACAAGGAGGAAGGATGGGCCTGGAGGTCGGGAAGGACGGAGAAATTATGATGGTGTATGTGGGGGTGGGTGTGTGTGTATTTTGGGTCTTTATTCTGTATGTGTTCAATTAATTTTGCAAATGAGTGAAGAAAAAACACAAAAAAAACTGGAGAAGAATCTGCCAAAAGGAAGAAAAGTGAGAAGCTAGGTTGAAGTGATGAAGTCAAATCTTCACCCACACATTTGTAACCAAACTCCTCAGACCTCATCCTAGGAGACTTCTGGTGTTTCAAACAGCCTAGCAAATGGAGAAAGAAATAACCATGTTATGGCAGTAACTGTCCTTATCAGCAGGCAGCGGTAGTGTGAACAGCCAATCAGAGTGATTGCTTGGGCCGACTTTCTCTGACCTCCCGCGGCCAATTCAACATGTTGAATCGGCCGTGGGAGGCGTCGGGAGGTGTGAAAAGGTGCCGTAAAGAGACGACTGTGCGGGACACACCAACCTGAGTAGGGCGCCGCGAAAGCCCGACTGCCTCTGCCGGCCTCTGACTCCCAAAATCGGGCTGGTGTGTCCGGGCCTTTAGAGGGACTATGTAAATAGTGAAATTGGTTGCTGTCACGGTAAAGCATGTTTCTTATCTTGTGTTCGACATTGGCTCGAGAAAAAAGAAAGGACAGATTGACAGTGCTCCTCAGATTCATTTCTGCTACATTTCAGCTCAGAGTGTGATGTAGGGCAGCGCCGTCTCGCTACATCATGTCTCAGTTATGGGTCATATTCTCACCATACTTTCCTACACGCCTCAATGACTTCATCAGCCCTCCTCCACCTCCTCATCATCTGTCTGTGTGTCGCTTTCTTTCTGCGCCCGTCTGTCTCTCTAAAACCCTCTTTCTGTCTTTTTAGGTATTTGTTCGTGTTTGTGTCTACTTCTCTCCATCATCACAGTGTCACTCTTCTTCCTGTCTTTCTCAGTTAAACAGATCCTCCTTCTCAATGTTGCCTGTTTGTCGTCCAACCCTTCCCATCCCAAACATTGTCCTGGCTGTTTAAGTTTGATGAGCCTACACCCTAAATTAGATCATTCTTTGCACTTTTATGTTGCCAGTTTTTTTTACTACAAAGATGACCCAGTTTTCATTTTCGATTGCTGTTAACATGCTAAGCTTGGCCAAATTCAATCACAGCTCATATTGGTACCAGCGTTTAACTATTTGATAATGGTGTATGATAAAGAAAATCATATTAAAGCAGCTGCAGAGACCGTGGATGACTGAAAAGAGGAGAATAATAATTGATTTCTCTCGAGGGTTCTTTCTGAGCTGTATCTAAATTGAACAATTGCTGAGCTAAGCTGTGGTTAAAGGGTCAGGTCACCCAAACTAGAGACAGCATTTCCCATTTAATTAAATTCCCTCCCTTTCTTTGCTGTTTTATTACAGTCTCATTGACAGGTGTTGTCGTCCTTACAATCCATGCTGCAACTACACACACACACAAAAATGGTATCACTGATTTTCACCGTTAAAGGTCCATCTACTGTACTCTCCATGAGAAGGAAAAGCCTGTCTATGAAAAACAAAAGATTTCCGAAATTTGAAAGGTATATTTAATTATGTTTCAGTCATTTTTATGTTATAGGTTTAAGATATCTTGGCCTTTGCTTCTGTAATTTGAAGTTCATTCATTTAAAATGTTTTTGTGAGTCCCTCATTTATTTAGTTGAAATATTTATTCATGTATTTTATTTATTGACTTTTTTCACTTTATTTTCAGCTCAACAAGTTTATAATTTAGTCACTTTATTTCTTCGTATAACCTTTTAATGGGATGATGGAATATTGTGGATTTATCAGAGCCTTTTTCCTGTTAAAAGTTCCCTGATTAATCTATAAATAACAGTATAGAAAGAGCAATGAGAGTGAACCAAAATAACAAAGTTTGAGCCGAAAACTGTCCATTTTCTCTTTTGGTTCATCACAACAAGCGTCATTTATCTCATTACGTTTAATAAGTCGATCTATTTTTTATGTAAAAATATTGATTAGTGAATCTTTAACATTTGAAGATGGCAATCCGATGGTATTCTAACAAGAAATAATTCTTCAAATATTGCCTCAGCTGTGGCTCATCTAATGTGCAGCTGGTCCCTCTGAGCAATGTCGAGCTCTGCCCTCAACCACAGACCAAAGAAAGAGATATGAAAATGGTTAGAGAAGCCTAGTGAGTGCTGGAAGGTATTATGTTTGTTAGAGGCCATCCCCATGACTAATGTATGATAGTACGATTGATAAAAGTCCCCTTAACAATGGGGGAATGACACATGGGTTATAGAAGATATAAGGAGGAACATGAGAGAGAGATATTGTGACAGAAGTTTGAAAAAATGTTTCCCTCCATCTTTTATTGTTTCATTTCCTGGCTTCTCGAGTAACAGCTCGGAAGTGATTTGTCCTGATAAAGAACATAAAAAAAAACACATCATGGGACAGAAGCGTTTAGAGAAAGAAGAAGGAAATAATGCAAAAGAGAAATGTGAAACATAAGTTGAACAAAAATGAACGAGGGAGAATAACATGAGGAAGCACAGTAGGGACTGAGGGGACCGCTAAACTAGAGTTAAAAAAACAAGTGGTTTTATACTAAAATATCTTCAATATGTATTCATATAAAAACAAACAAAAAAAGGAAATACAAAATGAGGACATCCTTTTCTGTTAACATAGCGAGTTGACATTTTGTTTGTGTGTGTGTGTGTTTGCCCGCAAGGAAAAGATAAAAAGTTGCTGACAGACACAAAAACAACCTTGTAGGAATTTGGGTTTAAACAAAAAGCAAGCCCTCTCTCTCTCTGACCTTCTCTCTCCCCTTTATGATTGATCTGCCTTCTTTATAGTCTATTTACTCGTTATATCTCCCTTTTTTCTTAATTCTTCTCACTCTTGTTTATTTTGCTGGACGTTTCTGAGTGTCTGTCAACTCCACGGGGGACTGAGAGAATGTTATTTTTTTCTTGCATCTTTTTCTTTTAGAATAATGCAAAAACTAGTCAGTGGAGAAATGTGGATAAAAGGATAGATGGACGGACTGATGGATGGATGGATGATTAGATGGACTGACGCATGGAAGGATGGGCCCATAGATGCATGGATGGATTTATGCATGGATGGATTTATGGATGGATGGATGGTGCGGGATGTGACTGGCTGCTGTGGGAGGGAGACTGCTGTGTAATGATAGAAGCACAGGAAGGGTTGCCACAGCAACACAGGAACAGGAAACAGTCTTGAGAGATATAGAAAAGGTCTTGAATGAAAAGACATGGGTATTCCTTTGATACAGTGAACCCTTTTAAATAAAAATGATCATTGTCATCACCATATTCTTAACCATGGACTAGTGATGTGTTTATATCTTATGGGATTAATTACCTGTTTGTAGCTTTTTTTTACATTATTTTCTGTTATTATGAGAGGACAACTTGTTAGGAACATCATTATGTTATCAACTTAGCATTTATTAATAGCAAAAGGTCATTAAACATGAATTGAACAGATGTTGTCCCATATTATCAATGACAGATCTTGCAAATGTTTTATAATGTCTGTACTGACTGTGAAATCTGAACAAATTGTTAGATGTAATGCCAGAAATGCAGAAGTGCTGGCATTCACGATAATCCGGAGGATGGAGCTTTCTGCCTTGCTGATCCCCTGACTTCTCCGCTAGTGATATTCACTTCGTGTTTAGAGCTATTAACAACTATTAGCATAATAACATGCTAAACTAAGACCCTGAACATAGTAAACATTTTAGACACTTAACATCAGCATATCAACAATGCCATTAGCTTGTTAGCAAGCTGACATTAGCATCTAGCTTCAAGCACTGCTGTGGCGAAGTAAAGCTTCCCAAAGCAACTAATGTGTTTAAACAAGACGTTTAGTCGAGTCTTAACTCTCTGACAAAAAACTCTACATTCATGCAAACATATTCAGTTGGAGAATCAATGGAAACTAAATGTTTCAATGTCAATATCTTGAATATGAAGCTTTTTAAAGTGAGCTAAGCACCCCGGGATTGTGTCGAACCTAGTTACTTTGTCCCAGTTGGTCTTTATCTCTCTCTTTTTACTCTCCAATATCCACTGAAACATAACACATCTGCTATAACACTCTACAAAAGCAATTGATCCACATCATAGAAAAACAGAGTACAGTTAAATATCTGAAAAAAGCAGTTAGGTCATAAAGAAAAGCAATGGAGACAGTCATTCTAGAAACATTTTATTTATCAAGATCAAACGGCTAATATCTTTTAATAAAACAATAGAGAAAGACACAATAAATTATTAAGGATAAGCACACGTACAGTTTTGTCATGAATGTTTTTCTGAACACAGCAGAGCACGTTTTTGGCTAAAACAAACATTGCTCAATCCCCACAGTCCTCAGAAGGGGAGGTGAAACTCTGGATTTGATCTTATCCAAAGCATGATAGTCAGAAGATTTCTCAAAGGTCTAATGTTTGTTTTTGATGGACATGAGAAATCCAAAAACCTACACAACTAGGATTGAAAGTATGAACTTGAAATACATGCGGTTCTATTGCAAAGACAAGAGGAGAAAATAAGTAAAAGAGGAAATTCATTTTGGAGCACGCAACAATGGAATGTGCTGATAACGCCAACAAACTGGCAGGCACAGGAAGTACACACACACACACATACACACACATACACACACACATACATACACTCCTCACACATATTTCAAATAATAATTAACTAAATAATACGTTTGCAGCAGATTTCATAAAATACTAGCGTAACTATGCATTTCGCAATAGGTATCTTGAAAAATGACTGAATACCTCAATTCATTTTTGGTTTGTTAGCTACTAAAAATGTAACAGTATATGATTTTCATGCCAACTCTGTATTATCTGTGTGTTTATCTTTGTGTTTCAAAATGCAACCCAGAGGATTGAAATCAAACTTTGCATGAGAACAAAAGTCAAAAGCTTTACAACAAAGGGAAGCAACATCCAAAAACAACGCACAAGTGTATGTGTGTGGAGGAAGTGTGGGCCAAATTACTTGTAATGTAACTACTGCACAACCCGAAAAACATCTGGAATATTTAAGAGCCTTTCTGTATCCCACACCTGCCGAATAAGACCCGTGACTTACAGTACACACATGCACATAAAAGCGGCGCGGGCACACAGCTGATCGGGTTTCACTGTGACCGAGGGATTGTCTCACTGTCCAGTCTTTTTTGTGTCTTTCTTTAGAACAAAAGAAGTGTGTAAAATCCAATTTTCTCAGAGTAATTCAGTCCTGTAAGCGGGGCCTGAGCGTGTGACACATGGGGGGGGTGATGATGGAGAGATGACTAACGCCGCTGTGTTTGATTCCGCACAGCTGGATCATGTGTTTGGAAATGATAAGCAGTTACTTTGAATTCTTGCTCTATTGCTTTAATACTCCAGCTACCTGCACACACACTTGCGCGCACGGTCACATGCTCACCATTCCCATGCTTGTATCGGCTGCCAGCTTTCGCAGACTGTTGGTAACCCCCCACCCTTTAAACAAAAGGACCTCTTCCTGAGCGGTAACACACAGCCCTCTCTCTCACCACCACACTCAAGTTATATTTTCAGCAGAGACCAAGAACATTAGTCTAATTCCCACAGATCTTTTTCACTGTGGTGCCGCTGCAGAGTTGCAAAGCAGTGAAGCAGGTTGTGATACATGTTCGCATCTTTGTGAGAAGGTAAAAAGCAGTTTGACAAAATAAATCAGGCTAACTGAATATATAAACATGCTGATTGAAATGCCTAGAGTAGCTGCAATCTTTTATGTTGCATCTGCAAAGTGGCTCCTCTCATCTCTCATCCAGAAGTGCTGGTAATCTACGAATAGCTGGCTTGATTGTCTCTTTTCTGTGAGCAGCCTCTCCTTTAAAAAAAATAGCTCTTTCCCCTCATGTTTTCAGAGCTTGAGGATCATGGTTTTTTCCGTGTTAGCAGAATTCCGGTTAGCAGTGGGAATGCCAGGAACGCATAGAAAAGTAGGCAAAGCGCAGCAGCTTTATCTGACATCTCCTTTGATGTGTTGTGAAAGTGAGTGATGAAGGGAGAGAAAGTGTGTGTGCATGGAGTCGGGGAGAAAGAAACACGAGGAGCAGAGAGCCTATGGATGGAAGGACAGACAAAGAGAAGCCTGAATGTATGCAGTCAGGAATGTATGCACACAAAAAGCAAGAAAAGTGAAGAATTCAGTAAAAATAATATACTTTTGCCTGGAGTGTGGATGTGTGTGAGTGTGCTAGTCGTGCAAGTAGGTTCTGGAGGGTTGTGGTTAGCCTTATTGAGATAAAGTGTTATTTTGGTTTACGCTTCCTCCAACCCTTCTCCCTCCCTCCTTCTGTCTTACGCTCACTCATCTCAGCATGCTCCTGGCAGAGGGATTGAAGTTTCTGCAAATACCCTTTTGATAACTCGCAGAAATGCAAACACATAAACATGAAACGGGAATGAATACTGTTAACACAGCAGTTGCATACAGTTACATTTAAATTCGATGGTGTTGGTGTCTTTTCACATAGTTTGGTATGGTATTTATTCTGTATACATTTTTTTGAGGAAACAATAGGGAAAACTTAAGACTCCAAGTTCCAGGAAAGTTAAATAAGAACATATTTGTCTAAAAACATTTACAAATGTGGCTGTAAATGCATTAACTGTACATGCATGTACGATGCGAGCAGCGTTTGTCAGTCAGATTGTTGCCTTCTTCTTTGCTGCCTGTGTGTCTGCGTTGCTGTAATTATAAGTAGTCCGTTTGCAAAAATGTATAAAAAAAGAAACTTGTCCATCATTTCCTGATGCTCCTCCCAGGCTGGGTGTCTCAGCGGGGGGGCTGGGAGGGACACGCACACTCACACTTTTCATGGTGTGTGAGGAAGATCTCATCGATCACCCAGCGCACCTTCACCGGCCTCCGATGGCGCTGATGCAGACTGACCTCTGGGGCGTACTTCAGCACCTAAAGGAGTGGGATAAGAGAGCAAGGATGAAGAGGGGCGGTGATAACATTGATTTACTTTTGCCTGGAGGGTTAGTGTTACGGGAAGGGTAGGTGTTGACAATACTTATCAGCTCATTGTAGCTGATGCCAAAAAAATGCAATTTGAAAAAGCGAAGGACATGAGAAATGCTGATGAAAATAAGAACAAATAACTTCATACTGAAGCAAGTAAAATACAGATTAGATAGCAGGCAAGGTTTCTAAAGTGCATTGTTGTACTGTGAAACAGTGGCGGCCAGGAGACAACAATTACACATCCACCCTTTATCTTGTTAATCATAAATCACCACACTGTACTATTTCAACATTCATCCCTTCATATTTTTATCAGGGAAACTTGGACTTGTTCCCATTAGGAGAAAATGCAGGACAGGTTGCCAAGGAACTCACTGCTGATTGTGAAATAGAAAATGGTTTGCAGTATCTCAGATAACACACCAAACATATGTACAGTGTGCACAGGAATCACAGATAAAAACAGACAAACAGTTTGCTGTTTTACAATATATCAAAAAGTTGGCATTTTCATAACAAACGTTAGATGTTAAAAGGCTCTCTGTGCAAAGAGAGTCTATATAAGTACTATGGAGTTGATTTTATAGTTAGAATAAGTCAGTGTTTCCCTGTTACTGACTGTGTTGTAGATGGCCATATTGTTGGCTAGAAGTACAAACTGTTCCACAACTGATGCAGTCAATTTGTTCTCCAAAGCCCAGTGAAAGCAAAACTGCCCATGATTTATGTCAGGGCTTCCCGGCACTGAAACAATAGTGTGAGTAATAATGTGTTTCTTAAGAAGTGAAGTCAGTGAAGGAAGCAGGTACAGATCTAACAGCCTACAAGGGGAGAGGAAAGTAGGACGGAAATCTCTTACAAACACACACAAGAAAACTTGTAAGCTATTTTCCGCATGTACAATATATACAAAACACTACATTTTCAACGCTTACATACACACCGGCTTACATACACATACAATTACAACCCGAATCCCACTTTTGTCTACATTTATTTAGTATGGACAGCAAGGGAGAGAGAGACAGAGAGAGAAACCCTGCGGACCATGTTTCAATAATGAAGCTATACAAGAACAAAGACACAAAGAGATGGAGGGAATTTGAGAAAAGAATGAATGACAGGCTTAAAGAACAATAATGGTGCATTGCAAAGGGATAAATTGAAAATTGGAATTGGGGAAAATGAAAGGATGATGGCAGTCTAGAGAGACAGAGAGAGTGATACAATGCTAACAATGCAATGAGAGAGATTGGAGAGAGAATTTGTGAGGCTTCTGGTGCATTGCTGCTTCATTGTTGATGCAGCGCCTTCCTTTGCACACCCAAAATCTCTCTCCTTCTCACTCGCTAACTCTCACACCATCTTTTTAGCCCCTTTCAAGTACACCTCAAATGTGCCAGAAATGTCACATGTAAGGCTCATGTTGGAAAAAGCCCACGCATCACTTTTCTGTAACGCTTCCAGCACAAATCAACTATAAACTGTCACATTAATGAAAGGGCCTCAGCTCGCACTAGCATACAGTTGTCGGCAGTGCTATCTAAAGCAAAAAATAACTACCTTCTGTAAAAGCAAAGCTGTTTGACTGCTCTCATTCCAGATCAGTTGATCAGAGGTTATTTTTCCCTATCAAGGCGAAGGATACAAAAAGGGAATAATCATCATGCATCCTAACCATGTTCTTGTCAGCAAATATGAATTAGCAAAGGTCACAACCTAACATCTTGTACTTTTTTCCTATGCTTCAGCAAGGTCAGGGATCCACCATGCTCACAATGTTGTTTAATTATGAAAGCAGCCACAGAATCACTGGTAATGTTCTTTCATTTATCATTTCATTACTTTCCAATTTTCTGCTGGAGAATTTGATGATGCTTCCTTTCGCACACCATGTACCAAATACCCCAGGAGACAAGACAGAAGTGTGTGAGTGTGTGTGTGTGTGTGTGTGTGTGTGTGTGTGTGTGTGTGTGTCTACCTCGTGTAGTTTGAGAGTCGTCTTGGAGGCCTGACAGGTACAGCCGGTGTTCCAGTTCTCCGTTCCGCAGCCACAGTTGCCTCCACAGCGTTTGAGCAGCAGACATCGGGGGAAGAAGACGGCGTTGGTGGCCCTCAGCTCCTCTCTCAGGTTCACAGAGTAATTCCGAGGCGTACAGCTGTAGCGCTTGACGTCGTCATAAAGGCGGTTCAGATCAACTGGACAGTGCGTCAGAAAAAGAGAGCAGATAAGGCAATTAGTTCAGTTTTTGTTTATTAAAGGAAACCTATCATGCTATATTAAATGATATATTGTAGGGCCATACCTATATAAGGTATATTTATACATTTCTGTTTTCAAAATACCAAACAGATCATGCATTTTAGCCATGCCTCATTTCGCTCTATGTGTTGTTTGCTGTCTACGGGTCTGATTCTGCTGACCACGCCCCCCTGTAGGAGAGAGGAGACGTGCTCTGATCAGCTGCTGGGCTGTCAGAAGAGGGGGAGAAAAAGAGATCTCCGTCCTCCGTGTTTTATTATATAGAGTCGTTATTCATTTGTTTTAAAGCTCAATAAATAACAAAGAAGACCTTTGACCGGCACTTTTCTAATTTTGTCCGGAAGATTTAAACTTTAACGGACATCTTGACCGGCGAAACAAACTGAAACTGAAACTCTGCCGCACGGTCCCCTCGTTCCTTGGAAGAGGCGGAGAGGTGGGTGTTTGTCATCTGCTGGTGGACTAACCGGAGAGAATTTCAGTGCTTGCCTCGACGGGGAGGGATTGCATTGAATTAAAGCAGCGGGAGCAAACGCTTGCCTCGGGGAGGGAGAAAGAAAGCCACAGCGGAGAATAAACAGAAGGGTAACCATGGTAACCAAGTCTTCTTCGCTGCTTTTGTGGCAGACTACAGCGCCACTTACAGGCCTGGCATATGTACTACAGCGTCTCCAGCACTTTCGAACGGCAATGGCCGTGGCTGTCTCCTCCTGATTGGTGGAGTTGGCCCAATAGCCGTAGCGCCACTGTCCTGACGTTAGTAAAGTGTTCAAATCTGGATCAGTTTTTATCAGATCCGTTGCAGCCCCTTTTTTAGAGATTTGGGTATGGAGGAAAATAGAGAGGGTTGTGTTTTCTGACACTTAGTGAGTTCCCTGGAACACCGGGGACACATATTCATGTATAAAAGACGTACACAAGTGCGTTTTGCATGATAGGTCCCCTTTAAGTTTCCCTTTTGATGTGTCTGTTTTGAACTCCACTAAAGGAAGTGTGAAGGAGACAAAAAGCCGTTTTGATTTCATTCTTGGTTGCCAATTGCTTAGCATCATCAATAATACAAATGTGTGACATGATGGAGCAAGAGATGGAAGGATTATACGGGCGAGGAAAGCAAAGTAGCAGCAATTCTTGTAGAAAATATGGCCAGCATTGATTGAATGAAAATGGTTGAAAGGCGGGGGGATACTTTTTAGATACGAGTACAATTGCAACATAAATTGACTGCTCAGGAACAGATAGAGAGAAGACAGACACAAAGATGCAGAAAGAGAGAACATAAGCCATAGAAGGACGCAGGGGTCATTAATTGATTGTACAGTACATTGAATGTATTGACCGCAGTCTTCCTGTCACCACTTTGGAGAAAATTACTCTGTGTGTGTGTGGACCTTTGTTCATTGGCATCCTGTAATGGTGCAAAACTAATTTCAGGAGAACCGACAGGATTACAGGACAAGCTGAAGAGAATTATTAGACTCCACACTAGTCTAGAGGGGAAAGCAGGAGCTCCTGAACCATAATCTTGAATCAAATATGTCCTGATTCTATGTTACACTAGGATTGTAATTAGAGACCACTAACTATATCAGCAGAATTACATTTTGTTGCTCAGGTGGTTTAAAAGAGAAATGGGTTTCTGGAGACAGAAAATTAATTAGAGGGCATAAATAATATATGGGAAAAAATGGGTGGTGATCACACAATGCCATTGTAAAAGTTATTTTGCGATACTACAATACTAGTTAAACCTCTAAGCTTTAAGATGTTTAGTTTCATCTGTGGATAGAACAATAAATATATAAGTTATGCAAAATGGCAGCATTTTTTGATAACAAAATGCATCCGTCTCTGAATTTGGAAACTCTAAACAACATGATTTTATATTCAGTAGTGACTTCTGCATACATTCCAATAATACGGAATTATTTATGTGAAAACACAGCATCGTTTATCACTGTGAAGTTGCTCATTTGCTGCTTGGAGGAATAAAGTTTACGTTAACCGTGATATAGGTATTCCTGATCCCTGTTTGTTCTGCAAATAAGCTCGACAGACTTTTTCGAGGAGGATCCCATTAGGACTCAAAACAGCTTGATGACATAGTAACACACAATCAATATAGGCGTGAGCCACATTATGTCTATGACAATAAACTTGATTAGTGTTAAGTTTAAGAAAAACATAACAAAAGATTGGTGGATTGTGAGTAGAGTCATTAGTCAACATGAATGGTTGATTTTAAGCCCTTGATCACAGTGCTTTTCTTTTGAAGCTTCGGTGTAAGCAGAACTGATTCTCGTTCTATTTGTTCCCCCTTGTTTGTTTTATTTACTGCACTTATAAAAAAGCACGTAAAAAGGCAAGGATATTCCCTTAATGGTCTGCTGAGGTTTATAAAAGACAGTTTTAAGGGCCAGGGCAGACACCCACTGGACTTCATTCTGGTGCTTCACTTTAGGAGAGAGTGACTGAACAACCTCTCAGCAAAAGCAACATGACAAGAAAAACAATTGCTGATGCATTTACCGTTATGGTCGAATGCAAGTGTCTCCTGTTCAAGAGAATAGGTAAAGGGCGCTAGACTTTTGAACAGAGTAGTGAGTAGAGCTTGCCCTTTAGTGGACTGTGTCTACGCACAATACATGCTATTCTGAGTCTGAAGCTATTTAGTGCCCATACCATAAATGGCTTCCCAAGTAATGGTATCTCCTTATTTCAGTAGGTTCACAAAAACTGGGGTGTAAGTGGCTTCATCACCAATTGTTTTTATGTTATGCAATTTGGCTTGGATTAAGCAGTGTTGAGACATTTCAG
Source organism: Trematomus bernacchii (assembly GCF_902827165.1). Classification (NCBI taxonomy): domain Eukaryota; kingdom Metazoa; phylum Chordata; class Actinopteri; order Perciformes; family Nototheniidae; genus Trematomus; species Trematomus bernacchii. The sequence continues at coordinate 1,200,127 of NW_022987910.1, forward strand.
CATTATCAGACTGAAAGAAAAGAGAAGCAGGGTTTGTAAATGAGGGCCATTTTTACTGCTGATACAAGGTGGAGTGTGTTGTTTGATTCTCTTTTGAAGCAAGCAAAGAGCTAAATAGTGTGACATGGGATAATCATTTCTTGAAACAAGTTAAATATTTTTTCACAGGAGTTCATTTGCAGTGAAGATGAATTAGGTTTTATTTGGTCATTGCTAAATGTTTCCCTTCAATGAAGTGGAAAGGGCTTTTATAAAACAATACGAGAATAAAGACTTGCCTAGATCGATATTTGCGGTGAACTAGAGCTACCATTTGTTGTGATTGGCTTGCATTGGCTTTTGAGCTTTGCTGCAACAATAAAGATCAGTCATGCAATAGAAACTGCCTAGAAATCGCATATCCTCCGTATTAGTATAATAAGGGTGAGCGTAAGGAACCAAAGGGAAGTGCAATGGGGTCAAGGAGAGCATAATGGCATTGATAATCAATAAGCAATTGTTCACAAAAAGAAGTCTTTTCAATTCAATTCATGACATAAAACATGTGGGAAGCCGGTGAACAATGAAAAGATAAGAGCATTTGTTTTAGTAATACATAAAGAGAGATAAAGGTAAAAGGTGCACTATTTTTTATCAACATCATTGATTGTGCTTCCATCTCAGTGGTAACATTACCCGTGTTTACAACATGTGTTTCATTCGAGCCCTTTACAGTTGCATGGCAGATTACAAACAAATAATATTAGATATAATGGGCTGATAGAAAATACATTTTTAGTTCATGTCTGCATGTGTGTGAGTAATAACAGGTTCAAAAAGGACAACTGATACTTAACAGCATGTTTTTCAGGTTTAACAACATCAGGGGATTTATCGGTGTGTACTTGGATAATTGGAAAAATATCACTTGAGAAAAATATTAAGAGAAACTGAAAATACTGACTCTTTGCTATACTATTCTAGTAATGTAGAAACTGCACTGTTTAACCCCATCATATACTGTAGCAACAGATAGATGCAATGTATGGGCAACAACCTTATAGGCTTGAAGACATTTGAATGTTGAATAGAATAGCAATGCATGTTTTTCTTCAAAATACAGCAAATGCAGGAGGAGCGAAATACTTTGGCTCAAAAACAAATTTTAGATTTTTGTTGCTGCTTTTTCCTTTGTTGTGAAAAATATAGATGACAGTGGACCCATCTTTGCTGGGGTTTTTTGTTGTGATCTTAGTGAAAAGCAAAATAGCCGACTTTCAACAAGCGACGGTTATATTGTTGATGGCAGAGTTGTGATGCAGAAATCATAACACGTGTTTCTAACTTTGTAATGTCTGCCTACCTCTCCCAAGGTGATGAAAGGCTTGATGTAAAGAAGCCGATTCAAAGGAACATTGAATCATCGAGACAGACTCATGCAATTCATACAACAGGTACGTGTGTCTGTGTGTGTGTGGTGGAGGATGCATTTCTACGCTGTATCAGTGAAGACAAAGGCACACGTCATGCCTGAATGTGTAGGGGTGTATACTGTTTGTGTTCCTGCGCTTGCATGGCCGAGCTTGTGTCTCTTTAAGGGGAATAAGTGTAATCTCAGAAAGGCAGTGGCGTGGAACCCTGTCAGAGTGTGGAGGAGAAACGACAGACGGGGACAGCAAGACCGAGAGAAAGCAAGACTGCAAAAAGTGCTATGTTGCTCAAACAGCAACCAACATGAAAAAGTGAAAATTATCAAATACGTTTCTGCCCTAAAGTTGTCGACAAGGGTTTGTGTTATTGTTCGTGAGTTATATATGTGTTAGTTACTTGGACTTAAAAGTGTCCCAATTTATATTCTAATAAGGCTTACTGTCCTTCATGGGAACAAAGGTGGGCGTGAGCTACTGAGTGTGTGTCTCCTAATGAAAACAAAGCTAAGCTGCTGACTGAGGCACATTTCTGCTTCGCTGCACAGGTTGAATTTCCAATTAGAGAAAGCTACTCCGTACAGTGGATCAAATACCTGCAGCACCTACTGTACCATATGCACCTTTCTGTAGTGCTGCAGCACGCACAAACTCCCAATATATAGACCTTTTAATGCCTGCCAGCACACGCATGCACTGATAAATAGAAATAGATTTGCTGTCAGGCACACATGTTTACTAAGGTACAGGAGGGCCACTGGGTAGAAAGAGGGAGAGAGAGATACGGAGGGAACAGGTGAGAGACGGAGTGAAAAGCACTCGTTTAAAAGCTTAAAAGTTACTGTAGACACACTCATGCCCCATGATTGTGTGACGTCTGTGTGTGATAAGCATATTCGTGCGAAGACATCCGCTATGTGCATTTCTAGGCAACATCTATTGCGTCAGTGACTCCAGGTCCAGAATTGCCTTGAACCCGCTGTTTCCGTGTCACCTTAAATCAATCAGTGACTCACTTTTCAACCCACGAGAGGGCAAACTGCTCATTTGATGATGCAACGACTGTAGTCAGGCTACAGTAGGTTGTTGCATCACCACTCAGCAGGAGCTGCTCCCTTTTTTTTTTTACTATTGATGTTTTATATTTCTAGATACTAGAAAAAGGGCAAACATTTACATTTTACTTTTATATATGTCTATCTTTCAAGTTCAAAAAGTGCTTTCACATCCAGAATCATCTGAATGTTCTTTTAAGACAATTTTCTTTCTCCATTTCTGTAAATGTTTCATCGCAAAGCAGTAATATGGCTTCATCCCAGACATAATTCCCTTAAAATGACCGAGCCGTTAACTTTGTCCGCTGCAATGTTGCACAACTGAGTTTTATGTATGGCGCAATATGTAAGAATGGGCCTCATGTTGTGTGGCTCATTCTTGGTCAGCACGAGGCATCACGCTCCCCCCCCCCCACCCCTCTATTACACCAGCTACTGTACCAGTGACTGCACCAGTCTGCAGAGAAATACTGTGAGTGCAGCAGAGTTGTGGAGGATCACCATCTGTAGCACAATAAAATGGGATCAAAAGACACCACTCTAATCGTCCTGCATGAACTTTACTGACGTGTATATGTGAATACTGGACCTGTAGTCAGGATTTGTATTGAACGTCTCATTACATTCAAAGAAAAACATCTCTGCATGTGCTTGAGAATCAGATTGATGCATATGATCATTTCGTCAAGTGAAAAACTAAAACCCCAAATTACATTTTTATGTCTGAACAATTTTCTCCCTGGTATTATCTTTGGGATTTTCAATCACATTAAAAGCCACATTTTGCGTTATTATCTGCATTCACTCATTTTACAGACTTTTTACACTTCACCATTTAGGTAATATTTTACATTTCGCATAATTGGTTTTTCCTTTTCATCCTTTGTATAGTAGGTGATCTGCTGGATGTACGCATATTGTAGGGACATGGTACATTTATGACTATTTAAATGCTGCAGAACTGGAGCCTTCCTTCAATTTTGACTTTTTATGTGTTTATAGTTTGATATTATCCAACAAATGTGTACTCTTTTGCATAGTGTTGAATTTCAGTTTGGTTTTTTAACTATCTCGTAATGTGTCAGCTAATTCTGGTGTCAGCACTTATATCAGAGATGGTCAAACTGATTATTGTCATGCAAGGACAATGTATGTTTGCTTTCATTGTGTCTAAACTGAATCTCTTCAAGATTATTTATATGTTGGACAGTTTAATGTATGGCTTTATAAACTTTGGAGATGTAAAGTATATCTTACCTTTATTCTGTCTGCTTGCCAGATGATAGGCCCTGGATCTATAATGTATGTGTGTTTGAGTGTAGATGCTGTCCAGGTCCTGTCTCCAGGTGTCTGGGCTGAGCGACCTGAACAGCTGCTCTACAGTTTCAAAGGCAGCAATGGTCCGGTCCAAATCCTCCAATGAGAATGGAACCTCGGTGACTGCCACTGGCATCTGCCCTCCAACAGCGTCCTGCAGATAATAAAAGTCAAAGACAAAATGACCAATTATAATATTCATTTAGGCACATTCTTACTTCAGCAATTGTTCATTCACACATTGTTACCAACAGCACATATGAAAGAGCCATGTGTCAAAAGCTCCTTGAAATGTGTTGGTTTGTTCCACCATTATTATGCTTATAGAAATAAAGTGTAACCTCATTTAAAAGTTACTGGACAGCGAGGGGACAACTCACGCCGCAGCTGTATACACAGAGATGCAGCTGAGATGGAGACTAACATGAAAACTGAAGTTTACTCAGACTTAGTTTCAAAGTTAACATTTATTGTAAGAGCTTCAATACATGGACTTAATAAGTATACATTGAAATGAATGTTTCATGATATTGTTTGCAATAAATGTGTGTATGTAAACCATGTTATGGCACCACATAAGACAAGTCAAATGCTCAATTAGATTATTGTTCAAATAAACGACATATTGCCATCTGATACAATTGTTTTTTTTATTTCCACTATAAATTGTAAATGTTTTTGTTTTTTTACATTATGAGTCAGGAATTTTGAAAACCAATGAAGAGATGAAAAAATGAATATATAGCTATTTGTATTTTCTGATTTAAGTTGCAACCAAGAACCCTAATGTAAAATGATCACAAATCCCAGGGAGAAACCCATGATTACAGATGAGTTCAGGGCCATTTGAATATAAAATGGAGACTACATGTGACTCCCATCTCTACTGGCAGTGACATACATAAACATGGAAAACATACACCCACACACACATTTAACCATTATCAATCCATGCAGAAAAACTGCCAATGCATACTAATTATTACGGTCACATAATGTCACTGGACCCCACTACTCTTATACACGAACACACACAGATTACACTGATGTATAAAAACATTAGACTATAGAAGCATGCCATTTTAAATCTTAGGCTTCATTCTCAAGTATATAAATGCATGAATGCATTCTGTGTGTGGGTTAGCCTATGCAAATGGACCATATGTCATATTCATTAGTGTAGCCATTGTTCCCTGCTGTGCTTAAGAACACACTTATATGTGAGCTGACATGGTTGGAAGGCAGGTAGGTTGTTGGTTTTGAAATATCACGTTATTTTTTCTATAATAGTATATGCAGTTATCAAAACATAGTTTGGAACAAAGGAATTAAAGGTCTTCAAAAAAACACTTAAGATGGTGATAACATTTTCCTAGCTGTACATTTATTTGTATGTTTTATATAACTACTAAAGACACATTTATACCAATATATTTATTTGTATTTTGAATGGCTAATTTGATGGCTCTTTTTTTTGCCGAAAAAATATCTCCTATTTGGCTGAGATCATCATGCATTTTTATTTTCAATTCTAATATATAACTATTTATAAAGTGTGAATGTGCATGACTCACCGACATGGGCATGGTGACGGCCTCCCAGTTGGTGTTGGACGCAGGCCGGGGAGATTCATACTGCAGGAGAGGAACACAGGAATAACCATTCATCAGTTGGTCAATTGAGCAGACATTGAGACACTCAAGAAATCAAACCAAATGAATTGAGTGCCTTAAAAAAGGTCAAGTGGTTTTTCAGATAACTTGAGATTCTGATTGATTGAGGACTTAAGGTACAATAAAGCATTTGCCAATAGTTCCCAAAGCAACTGTGTATATGATTTAGGTGAGAATAATATAATCATGATCCTGTGTTAGGGCGAAGTGACCTACGGGTTTTTGCTCTGCTATGCATAAAAGTCCTGTTGTTGCTGAAACTGCTTTGAAAGTAAAAGTGTATCTGTTCTGTTAGATAGCCCACTGACGCAAAAACATTGTTGCACTTTAGTTATTAAGCCACTTGTTTTTTCATTTCTCAGACATGGCATTCATATGGTACATAATATTTGATTACAGTTACTGTGAGTGACGTTTGAGGTTAAAAAACAGAAATGAATCCACATGTAAAAAGTTTAAAGGTGCAGCCTAAGGCAAATTAATTCTATATATCACTCAAATGCTCCTTTTCCCTTTATCTCAAAATAGTTGTCTTGGGGTGGAGCTCAACATGTTATGTACGGTTATCCAAGGTTCTCAGGTATCTGTCTGTCGCTGGCTGACTGACTGTCAGTATGATCCTAAAAGAATTTCCAGTGAAGCCGGTCCCAGCATGCCTTTCTGTGTGTTTGTGGAAGTAGTCAGACTCTGGTCAAAGCATGTTTAGATCATAAAAACACTCATCAGACTGACATATTTGGCGCACATGCACATATTATTTGTATTTTTCTTTCTTCCTCTATCTCTTTCTTACTATCTCCATTGCCCTCTCTCTCTCTCGCTCGCTTGCTCTCTCACACACACACACACACACACACACACACACACACACACACACAGTACATCAACTCAACTGGCACTCCAATCTCCTTTAGAGTCTTAAATACCATCCACGGTCAATATGGAACAGTAAATCTTTCTCAAACGCACTTCAAAGACACCGTGCTCTCACTGTGTGTGTGTGTGTATATGTGTGTGCGTGCTAATGTAATATAATTGGCATCAAAGCTTGTCTGTGTGCGAAAGTTTTTGTTAAACAGATTCTCGCATGTAGCCTTTGGATAAATGAACTTGTACATCCAAGCCAGCTGTGATTGAGTTCAGAAGGTTTCCTCTAAGTGTGTGTGCGAGTAAATGCATGTTTACAGATTCCTTTTCTCATTTCCTTTTAAGGTTAAATGCTTCATCAAGCACATCTGGGACACTTATGGTTGGAAAAAGGTTTATGAGACAGAACATTAAGAGGGAGGACTGTAAACCTCTGATCAGTCTGAAGTCCCTGCCAGCTACAGTACCAAACTTTTTCCCTCTCAAATTACGAATCACATTTTTATCTCTAGTTCTAGTTGAATGGAAATGTTGTCTTGCATGGGTTGGGCCTGAGCCGCTCTCTACCTGTCTGAGGCTTAACGTTTATAGACAAGCCTTAATGAAGCAGAGTTTTGAGGCTATGAGTGAGGAAACCCTTTTAAACCTCATATTCACTGCTTACAGTTTTGCTAAACCAAGCAGTATATAAATGTTAATGTAGCATTTAGATATTTTAGATATGTACATGTAGTAGTCATAAATGGATTTTTTATGAAGATTAGATTAGAATCGGAGGATAAAACCCTCTTTCATTGTCACACACACATGTCCATGCACACAGCACACACAGTGAAATTGGACCTCTGCATTTAACCCATCCTAGTGCTTTCGCAATGAAGTTGCTAAGAAGCTCATTCTGTAGCTGAATTGTTTTTGAATCAACTTTGAAAAAAATATCATGTATAATATTTGTTTAGGAGGCTGAAAAATAATATTGCTGGCAATGTTGCCATATTCTCCGGTGGTGAGGGAATAGATTGTTATTTACAGTCGCAGTCTAGTGGAGGGGACACCAGGGAGCTGCCCTTTTCAACCCCCATTTTGTACAGTTGGACACTTGAGCGTCTGAGGATGAGGTGTGGGGTAGATGGGGAGGAAGGCAAGAGCATATCCCTGTCCACTTTTACTCCGCATGACCGGTTATCTCACTTAGTGCCAAAGGACATTGAAGAGATGCTATGTCACACAATGGGGTGTTGTTGGTATCATTTTGTGTGAAATTCTGAGGAATCTCCGTTCAGTATGAGAATCACACATGTTGAATGACTATGGGATTCTGGGAACTAGCTTGGATCCTATTTCCTGATCAATAGTAATTTCCCGCTGCACCTGGCTAGCAGCACTTCTCTGGAATACCCATCAAAAATACATTACTGTTACTTGTATGATCCAACACAGCCAAAATCAATATGGGAGACAAACAAACACAATACAAAATCTATACAATTGTGAAGCCTTACAAAGATCAACTGAGAGCAACTTCTCTACACAATAAATATAATGTTTTTGTGCAGTCTTGAGGTTTCATTGAGCCTTTCTAAGCAAACGGTTCCTAAAATCTTTATCTTATGCAATCAGAAGCACTCATTACTCTATTTCAACCTGCACTGCAGACAAATCACACCGGCTTAAAGCAAGATCTGGAAAGGATCAAAGAATAATGAATTAGGGCAGAAACAGTGACCAGAATATTGAGTAAGGCCTCTGTTTGACTGCAGACAATGCTCGTATGTATTTGTTGGAGGGAGCACTGTGTTTTTATATTGCACAAAAAAGTCCAAGGATATTTAGCCCTGTTCTGAAATGTGCTGTCAATTTCATTTCAAGTGTTTTAAATATGAATAACATTGGGATTTGTAATATACTATACTTTACACTTGGACAAAATGTAATATATGTGTCTCCATAAATCAGATGACAAATCTGATTGCTATTTGTCTTGGTTTTTCCAGGCTACATGCAGGTCTACGTAAACCTCTCTCCAGCTCAGTGTGCATGCTCCTGAAGCTGTTTGGTATCGGCTAAAAATGAAGAAACGGAAAATGAAGAGTAAATGGGCATAACAGTGCAGCAACATTTGTGCACAACACAAACATCGATAACTCGCCTTTATGTACGACAAGCAAGGCAAGTGTTCATCTTCATTGCTTCTACTGACACCGCTTCCTCAACCAAACAGATCAGGGCTCTGTCATCAACAGATCATTAAGGGGTTTGAGCTGATCAGGCTTTAAATATATTACTTTAACAACTTCCTATTTATCCTGTATTTCTGTATGTGTTGAAATGTGCTAAAGTTTAAGTAAGAAGAGAGAGAAAAGACATACACTGCAGTGACACGATGCTCCTCTAATTAAAGAGCAGCCACAAAAAGTCATTAACGGCAGCAATAAACGTCATTTTTCCCGCATTTCACATCCTCCGCTTTGCCTCAAATAACACATTTTTCTTATTTTGACACACCCGTGATAAGAGTTCATTCATAGTGTGGCTGCTCTGGTTTAAAATAAACAAGACCCACACACATTTTGACATGGCAAGGGTTTACTCTTATTTCCCTGTATGCTTTCATGTGACTCCACTCTCCTTTCTTTTCTTTTATCTCACACTGACACTTCTTTGCTTCCCCTCATGTATTCTTCTTTATCTAGTCAACCACAGTCCATTCCATAGCTCACTACCTCACACATGCCTCTCTCTGTCAGCTGCTCTCAGTTCAGGTTGTTTCAGTGATTAGCTGACATGCTGATACCATCTCAGACACCTGTTCTCTCCTTCCAATGCTGCTTCTGCTCATTCTCTCTCTGCCTCGCTCTTCCTCCTTTCCTCTGGCTGCCTCTTCTCCTCCTCCCTCTTATCTGTTCGACAGGTCTGGAGAGAACAAATTAGACCTGCTAAATTAAGCCACACACACAGCTCCAGTCTAGCTAAAGGGAATCTGTATGTGTGTGTGTGTGTGTGTGAAAGATGGAAAGATATAAACACATACTCAAAAGCAGGAGCTCTTTGAAAAATGGGTAAAACGGATCCAATAAGATAAACCTCAGGAGTTGGATTCTACACAGAGTTGCGTTTATTTGACCAGAGGAGGAATAACAAAGGGTGAGGAGGGGAGGGAGGGAAGACGAGAAGGCAGCAGAGAGAACGTCTGAGAGAGAGAGATAAGGGAGTTATAGTTTGGGGAACTTTTACTTTGTTGTCATCATGCTGGGTTGAACAGTGTGAAGTTGCTTGCTGGTGGTTTTAGTTGAGGTTCTTTGGGGGCTCATTTATCTCACACACACATTTTCATGTGTCTCACACACACACACACGTTTGTGGCTGTGGTGCCCTTAGAACTTTGTGCCGTGTTGCTATGGCAACCCATGGATTTGTTGTGGTGTGGGGCTTTGGAGGTCATCTGCATTTTTGTGATTGTCTTGATTTGATTTGCATTCAATAGGGACGCCACCTTAATCTTGGTGTCTGGACATCGTTAAGAATACACTATAGGGATTTGTTGATGTTGTTTGATGTTTTAATGTTTTGTAAATTATGTGAACTACATACATACGGGGAAAAACAGGATTCTTGATCTACTTTGCTTCAGTTCAACTAACAGTAGCCTACACATTAATGCATCACTAATATTAACCCAACATAGCATCTTATGGTTGTCATCCAACACTTCTGTTTCTTCGATTAATTAAAACTGGGAAGACTTTCTATTGGGTATTTTTACATTGTGGAATTGTTACTTCTGCTTAAAGGAGAATGCATAACTATTGTAGCTAAGCGTGATACAAGTAACTTATTCCTCTCTGATATTGATGTTTAAAATCTACTAAGGCTTAGTCAGTCATTTTACTTCATGATAAACATGGGCACTGTAGGTGATTAAATCCCTCATCCCTTACCGCCCTTCTGCCATAAATACTAGTTAACTACAAATGTGTATTGATCTGCAGTTGTAATATCCTCCAAAAATGAATTATTTACTCCAGTTTGAGTGGCATTTGCTTAAAAACAAAACAAAGAAAGTATATTAATGTTAACGTCTTCTACAGAAACCAATGAGTTTATCTGACAGGGTAGGGAAGTTATAAAGTGTTGACAAACACATCCTTTTATTGGGTCTGTCAGAAACAAAAACCCATGGAATGATGACAGCTTATCACTCAAATAAAAAATCTTGGAACTTCGTATTTCGGGTGAGAGAAAATAAATGTTTTTGCTGGGGAAGTGTAGAGGTTTTAGTACAAATTGTGATGAGAGCGCAGGGTAACTGTTATTGCTGGAGCTATAATGTAAAAAGAGATGGTATGAAAGTGAAGGATGCAGTATTTCTCTCTCTGTCTTGGCCTTTACTCCATCTGTGCTCATACTATTTTCTTTTTTTCTACTTTCTTTCTCAGATAATAGGCGATGCCACCGGTTCAACCTTGTCCGTGTTTCTATGTCTCTTCCGTTCTCTCTCCTCTGCACTAAAAGAGAAAACCGGAGAACATTACAACAGCTGCTCTTTCTCTCCCCATTTTCTTTTTGATTATAGAGTGGGAGAACATCTTCGAATCAGAGTCCCTCTCTTTCTTCTTTTCTCTCCCTGACAGAATGACAAAGTTAATCTCCTTATCCGTTTGTTTGACAGCCTTTAAGCGAACACTTTCTCATCGTCACCCCCCCCCTGTTTCCCCTATCACTGCATCTCTCCTCTACTGTCGAGTGGACGTGTGAGAAAAGAACAGTTGGCTAATGCATTTTGGCATTACACTGACAGTGTAACTATATCCTCCCTCTCCCCCTTCCTCCTCTCCCATCGACATATCTGCTCCCATGATCCCATCCCTCATTTTTATTGTGGAGGTAAAAGAGTGAAGGAAGTACTTTACCTCAAGCATTGCAGTGGTACTTGGGCTGAACCCGATGTGACAAAAATAATAATAAAACATTTAAGCTGTGTCCCATGTAACAAATCATGATTCATCACTGTGTGTGTGTGTGTGTGTGTGTGTGACTGTGTGTGTGTGTGTGTGACTGTGTGACTGTGTGTGACTGTGTGTGTGTGTGTGTGTGTGTGTGTGTGTGTGTGTGTGTGTGTGTGTGTGTGTGTGTGTGTGTGTGTGTGTGTGTGTGTGTGTGTGTGTGTGTGTGTGTGTAAGTTAAAGTTAAAGTGTTCTCACCAGCAGGGAGTAGAACACTTTGAATCCCGGCTTTGCAACAAAGTAATCGTCAGACTTGAAGGTGACTCTGAGCATGTTGGTTTTGGAGTTGAGACTAGGCGGTGCCTTCTGCCCACACCAGCGACCCCAAATGATAGTGCTGGTCTCTGATTGGTCCTCCACTTCAACAAAGTCATACCTGGAGCGAGAGATGGTAATGGAGAGGAAGATGAATGTGTGGCAGGGAAGAGCAAAAGATGGATGATGAAAATGTCACATTGCAACAAAAAGCAAAGGTTAAACATGAATGTGTCTTCACCAATAAAGGAATTAACATTGAGGGAAATTAATTGACTTATAAACAGGGGGCTTATTTTTGTACTTTTTATCCTTTTTGAAAAGAAAATACTGTGATTGCTGACATTTAGGAATTCAGTGGACAATTAGAAAAACAAAAATCTGAACTATGAAATAAGACCCACTTTGTTAAACTAATTTCCCTCAAAGTTATTGTGTGCGTTCAGCTCATTCTGACAATGCTAAGCACAATTGATGTTGATTGTATTGTCTTTAATACTTCAACTACGGTAATCAAAACGTTAACTTAAATCACTAAAAGCCACCTTGCCAAACTTCAGGACAACAATCCTTTTGTAGGAAAGGTTGTGAGAAAAACTTTCCAGCAATCAATGCTACAGTCAATTAGTGAGTGCAACACACACACACACACACACACACACACACACACACACACACACACACACACACACACACACACACACACACACACACACACACACACACACACACACACACACACACACACACACACACACACACACAATTTCAAAAACCGGGTAAGGCTACTCCGAACCCTTTCCAAATTCTCCGCCCTGCTGCTCCCTATTGTCTCTTCAGCAAAGTGCTTACAAAGGCGGCTGAGTTGCAAATGGGGATTAAAAAGTCTATTTCCTAGCCTCAAACCTCAAGGACAAACTTCTTCCTGCCAAGAAAGCAAACTTCAACTATCCATCTCTCTCATAGTGATTCCATTCCCAACACCTTCATTATATTAGTTCCCCTTACATCCTTAGTTGGTGCACTAATGTGAATACATCATCAGATCATTTTTACATATTTTATTGTTGTTGTTGTTGTTGTTGTACGGCCTTTCAACTCGAGATTTCTGCACCATAAACTTTTCCTGTTATCTTCCAAACAGTCCAATCCATCATATCTTTACTCACACTTTGGATCATTAGTTACTTTCATCTGACTTTCCTCCTTTACAGCAGCTTGTAATTCATCAATACTTGCTCTTCTTCACTCAGGTGTTGTCCGTGTTTCATTCTGTCTGTTTTGCTACTAAGCTCTAATCATCTCTGCTGAGATCATCCCTCCCTCCATCCTGTGTCTTACCTGCAGACCCCATTCTCAGCCTCCTCCAGTCCGAAGTGTCCGTCGAACTCCAGGTGTATGCGGCTCCCAGGTGGGGACAGCAGTTTCCATGACAACAGTACATTGCGGGGGTAAGCGTTGGGGTAGCGTGGGCTGTAGATGGCTCCTCTCACCGGCGTTACTGAGATGTTTTCCTCTTTGCGGTAAAAGTCTGTGGTGAGGCGATTGCTGTCTGTTAGTGGTTACAACTTATCAGTTAGTTAGTCCAATTCTAAATAAAAGCAATTAAAGCAGATTGTTTACCGACACAAATTAGAATGCTACGTGCAAAAACAACAATAAACTTATAGATAAGAGAGACAAAAGCACAAAAACACAGACAGCACATTTCCTCAGGCACTTCTAGAGTTTCCAGCCTGATGTACAAAGACATACCTAACAAAATAGTTGTGCAAACATGCCTATTTATATTCCTTTTTCAGATTTAAAGTGGACCTATCATGCTATATTTGAATAATATATTGTAGGGCCATACCTATATAAAACATATCTGTGAAGTTTTTTTTTCAAAATACCAAACAGATCATGCATTTTAGCCATGCCTCATTTCGCTCTATTTGCTCTTTTCCAGCCCTGTTTTTGCAAGGGCTGATTCTGTGAGAAGTCTTCTTCGCTGCTTTGGTGGCCGACTACAGCGCCACTTACAGGCCTGGCATATGTACTACAGCGTCTCCAGCGCTTTCGAGCGGCAATGGCCGTTGCCGTGGCCCAACCCCCCATTCCCCTGATAGGTGGAGAGTTGCCCATATAGGCAGAGCTCCCTGTTTCTGACGTCAGAACAATTTCAAATCTGTATCAGCTCCGTTGCAGCCCCGTTTCTAGAGATTTGGGTATGGAGGAAAAGAGAGAGGGTTGTGTTTTCTGACACTTGGTGAGTTTCCTGACACACCGGGGACACATATTCATGTATAAAAGACGTACAAAAGTGCATTTTGCATAATAGGTCCCCTTTAAATAAGAGGTTGATACAGCTCTTAGATACGGTATGTCCCCTCAATATGAACTTACAGCCATAATTCCTTTTAGCTAAATTGTGAGACTGGAAACGCCAAACCTGGCTCCGTCAGAAGGTAAACAGATCCTCATTAAACATCAGTTTGATGTAGGATTTTTATGTTATGTACTGATAAGACAAACAAAATATAATGTGTTCATTCAAAACTTTATGAATGGTTCTTGGCTTTTTTTCGTCAATCTTTAGAGAGAGCAAAGGGATGAGCTATTCCTTTACCATTCTAGTCCATTCTAGCACGGTTATATTTGATAGCTGACAAAATAAATAAAACTCACCTCTTTCATGATTCTAGGAAAGGGAGAGTTATATTTGAAATTATCATTGATTTTGTATTGTTGTATACAATTGTTGTAGAGTGTTTGTTCGTGTTTTTGTGTAACGTCTGAACTTATCACACATTTGATTTTGATACCTCTTGTGTACAAGTAGAACATTTGCCCTGACTGGGATACTAGTGAAAAGGTCAAGGTATCAACGAGTATGTTCAGATTCATTCTATGATGATCATAAATATCGACAGCAAATATGAGAGGAAATCTGGTCATGGACCAACATACCGTTCAAATAGGAATTAAGGATTAACTAAAACCTTGAGGAATAATTCTCTGGTGCCCAAGAATCATGTCAAGTAATACATAGTCTTTAACAAAGGGAATATACTGTAGTGTGTAAGGTACAGTATGTACTATACAAGGAACATAGCACATAAAACACGGTGTGCTTTGTTTAAGGATGCTTAGAAGTGTGTGTAAATAACAGTGTCTGCCTATATGCTCAAGTTTATTGCACTGCTGTGCTGAAACAGAGTATCTTTGCTGTTACTGTGCACAAAACACAGCATGTATTGTACCTTCCTACCTAACATCTGCTTTTGAGATTCATTGCTGTACTGGCTACTATAAACTATAAACATTTTTAAAGTCACGTTTTAAGTTCAATATTTTCTCATCAGTCATGATGAACATCATAATCAACCAGATGTCAAATCATAATGAATCAACTCAATTAATAAACAGTTTTTATATTTAATAATCAATATATACATTTTCCTTTGCCTACTTTCTGTAAATTAGAATTACACAACACATTTTATAGTTGAAGGTGAGGCTGTGTGCCGCAGTAGGCTGACAGGGCTGTATTTTCTGAGAGGTGTGTGGTTTTTGCAAAAAGAGCTGAATGCATAATCAAGCCACTTCAGCCTGCACCCCTGGGAGATGATGATGAAGCTTTGGCCCTTTCCTCCACCTCTTCACTGCAAACCCTTAATTCCTCCACCGGTCCTATCCCGTCTCTCCCCTTCTTCCTCTTTGCTTCAGTCAGTAATTCTGTCTCATCAGTCATTCCAGCAATTAACACTGTCCCTAAGTGTGTGTTTATGTTTGTTTGTGGGGAGAGAGAGATAGAGGGAGGGGGGTCTGTGTAAGAATGGGTGTGTGTGAGAGAGTGTGTGTACTTTCAACTATGAGCATTTATGCTTGTGTGAGAATGTCAAAATGCATGCATGTGCATTTCTGAGTGAGTGTGGGCTTTATTTGTAAAGGAATCCTTCCACTCTGATGATCAGAAGCCTGTGTGTGAAGGTTCATTCAGCTTACGTGTCAGGAACTTTCACCCACTAAGGTCACTGTGGAGCTGTGAGTGTGTGTGTAACAGCTTGAGTGTCGCATAGTACCTGCATATTTGTGGAAAGGTTGTGTTCACATATTTATGTAACCATTATCAATTCTCTGTATATGGAGTGGGTGGATAATTTATCTGAAGTCAACATTGTATGAGTTCGTTTCCCACTGACAATTAACAATTGTTCATGTGAATATAAAGACATATGCATAGCACTTCTTTTAAAAGCATGTTTAGTGTAAGAGATGCACCTTTATTTGAGATCTTGGGTAACATATAAGTGTATAACGCCATGTTGACACCCACACACATGCGTCTGAGGTGACTGCATCTTCTTACATTCAGACTCTATTGTTTCCACACACAACTATAGAAAAATAAAAGCCCACATGCAGCCACTGCAATCTCATCTCGAATCTATACAGTGTGCGATTGTGACTGATATAGCACAGCTACAACAACTGTCCAAATCCCCTAGTTTCAATGTTGACAAATTCTTGTTGGCTTTTGTGGGTAAATGCTCATTGCCTAGCACATACAGTAGGTCATACTATATCTGGGACTCCCTCAAAAAAATACAGCAAAGCAGCAGTTGTTAGCAGTTATGTTCCCTGCAAAGAATCAATAACCTCTGCCTTGTGTTCCCCAGAAATGCAAAGATGTTTTAATGTCAGGCAAACAGAAGTGGCTAATTCAATCCATGCATATCAAATGAGACATGCCTTTGACCTTCTCCAGGACAACAGAGAACATTAGCAGTGCCAGCATGCCAGTGCGAAATGAGTGAGATAACTTCAAATTGTAAGAAAAACAAACACACAGAGAAACTCATCTCTGCCCCTCTAAAATGTCACATCCATTAATTTGGCTTTTTATTTTGAACTATGCTGCCCTTCTCTACATTACTGTCTTTTAACTGGCTGTGGAGGGTTAGTGAATGAGCCAATAAGATAATTGTTCTACTGAGTAAAAGGTCATATTAATTCATACTAATCTTGCTTGTAAAATTGCAGGATATTTAGAATTGTACTGCTTTTGTACCGATTTCCCTGGATTGAGGCAGCCAAAAGAGAATATTTAATTGCTGTCACTTGCATTTGAATTAATTTGTTTCAGTGTTTCCTATCTCTGCCCTTGTAGCCTCTATAATGACAAGTGTACCTGCAGCAAAGGAACAATAGACACATTTCTCTTTTGCATTTGTCTTTTAATATTTGTTGCATGTATTGTGATTTCCAGTGGAAAGAGAAGCTGGAATAAGAGAGTTCTGTATTACAGTGAATTTGTGGAAGCCAGCTGTGGATTAACAGCCAAACTCCAACCATCCCGGCTCATCAAATTTAATTTGGTTTGATTGCTTATGTTGGCCTAGCTCTTGCCAATTTAATCGTTTTGTCATTGACACTAAAAATGTAATATTTCCTGCTGGATGAGAGACACATCCAACTTCTCTTTCATTTATTTGTCCTGGGGAAGTTTTGTGGCATAATGATTAATGGTTTCATCTTCCCCAAATGCTTTGTTTGCTGATTGGATAAAAACAGCAGGTGGGCTTAAACTTTTTTACAAATGTTCTCGAAAATAAAAAAACATAACACAAAATTAACATGAGTTCAAACATTAACACAGGGTTGTGTGCATTGACATAGACCATGGCACATTTCTGGGAATGAAAGATTCAATGAGGAAAATATATGTCTCCATTACAATTTAATTCCAGAGAAATCAACAGCTTTGTGCCGGCTTTCATTATACCAACAAGTGCAATGATACTATTTTGGGTAAAATCTGATATTGAATCAGGTTTAGAGCAGAATTCCAAATCCAACACATACTTTGGAGGCACAGTGGGAGATGCTGTGCAGTTTGGAAAGTGACACATTACGTTTTTTCTGTTTGATTCTTTACTGCCCTATATTTGACTTGAACTGAAACAGAGACTAAACTGACTTATTGTTTGAGTGTATAAAGGTTTTCAAATTTGTATCGGTTAAAAAGGGCAAGATTCAAAAGCTTTCTGTTCCAATTTTAAGCACAATTTTAAGCACAATACAGCAGATTGTCTTAAGCATACAGAAGAGTCAACCATAACAATAAGAAAAACAGTGGCATGTACCTAACTGTGCATGTCACCTAAATGTGTGTTTCACAGCTGAAGGTCAGAAATTAGACGGCAGCGAAGATGGCAGCAGTACATGCCTGACAGTGCTTCACTATGGGAAGCTATTTTCAGTGGATTATAGACTTAAGACAATTACTCACTGAAGAAAATCTTCAAAATAAAAAACATTCAGATTTTTTACATTTATGTTTTAAATGTCCCTAAAAGGCAGTGAGTGGAGAAAAGGCTAAGAATGCTATACTTGTTTATGATATGTGAACACCATGTCAGCACTTCAACCTATGCCAGGCTTTATTCAGATCCAATTTTCTGGAGCACAGGAACCAATACAAAATAAAGAAAGTGATACTGTCCAAACTATATCAATGCAGTGTGGGAACAGGGAGAATAACATATTTGAGTTCATGAGACGGTGTTATTACTGTTCTGGGAAGACATGTTCTTCCAGTAAATCATTTCGAAATATGGAACCAAATCTAATTAAATATGTCTCTTTTTATATACCCATCACTTCTTCTCTCTTTTTTATCTCTATTTAAAACCCTTCATGTTGTCAGTTACACACAATACGTTATTAACATTAAATGAAATTGCTATTGTTTTTCCAAATAGTAACTATCCCAGCTGCTCTGATGTGTGAGGTCTCAGCATCTGGTGCTTTCAATGTGAAATTGATAAAAACAAGTCTTACAAAATCTAGCTCAAGCTAATTTGATGCATTTTTGAATGGCTCATTGGTGTTTTACAATGTATTTCTTAGTTTTTTTTCAAATAAATGCAATTATAATTGTATTTGTTTGGATAAAAAAAAAGTAGTAGGATGGCACATCTGCACGAATAGTCAGAAATCTTTGGAAAAACGCAATACCACTGTTTATGAATGTACTGCTGCAACTTATTTCATTCTCTATGTTTGATCCTTATTTTCCCTGATCGATTCATGGATCTTTTTTAATCCTTTGTAACATACCATTTTAGCACAAAAGGATATCTAAGCCACAAAACCTGTTTTAAACCAGTCGAATAACGCGGATCTGTTCTGAACAGAAAGTTCTGCAGTCTCTTAGGAAATTATGTCAGATGTGACGATAATAATATCACTCACAGTCTGAGTCACATGCCTAGATTTTAACACACACACACGCAATGTCTCACACTGGCAATTATGCCTTCAGACTCCTGATCTGACACTTAAATAACCGTGACAATGATGCTGTGTGACTGTGTGATGTGTGAGTCTTGTGTGTTTAAAGTTGCAAGGAAAAAGTAATGTGTATTTGTATAGATGCACGGCTGCCACGATGTATGTGGGTACATTCTCACAAATTAAACTTGTCTCTCCCACCTCCAGTACCAGGGTGTGATGTTCTTCATGGCTCTGAGATCTATTTCTGATCCAAGTGCCAATCACACTCTAATCACCCAGCAACCAGTGAAGAGAAACCAAAGAACTCAGAAGAAAAGATCTGATAATGTAGAAGAGATATTATTCTTCATATTTCTCTCATAATTAAAAGTGCCACAGGTGTGCAAACACTCCTAATATTAAACTTCACTTTTTAAAATCCAAGTTTCCATTCTGTGCCGAACCAAACTATTGCATCTTGAGTGACAGTTTGCTTATGACACATTCTCACTCAGAGACACACTCCCACAGGACTTTACCTATAACAAGGCAGCCCCATTTCCTACATCCACCATGCCGTCTAACATCTCCTGTTTGACTTTCATCTTCTCAAAATGAATTCTCATAAGCCCAGACACTACCTAACAGGACAGACATAATACATTCGCTCTCAGCTGTGAAGAACTCCCCAGAGACATGCGATGTTACTCTTCTCGATGTTGGTGGCATTCCCAGATTCTGTCTAAAAAGAAGGTGTTTCTTTTAAATCATGATGAATTGGGAATTCCTGTTTTTAGGTATTATAAAATGGTGAAATGAAGTAACTACATCAGTTTACTTTAGATGCAAGCAATCTTACCTTGTCACTGTTTGACATTTTAGGAAATAGGCTGGTTTGCATTCTGGCAGACAGTTAGATAAAAGATTGGAAACACTCTTGTATATGTCCGATTAATCTAACAGTGCTACCGGGGTAAAGATTGACCTCATTACTCGCGCCTGTTTGACTGCGGCATGATTTGTGTTTACTCGTGTCACTCACAAGGCGGTGTTTACACGAGAACGAAATGGGTTGTATCTGCTACTTTTCTCTCGCCGTTCGTTTACACGAGGCCGTAACGGAAACGCGGAAACGGACCCCGCAAACGATAACGGGTCCCAAGGTGGATAGATCTGCAACCGGAACGCTCTGGGGGTGCAAACGGCTCAGTGTGTACGCCCTATACGATCATTTCCTGATAACGATGAAGCCATAGCCCCACCTCTGCTGCTCACTGCTGTAGCATGGTCAGTAGCTACTGTCAGTAACTGGCTCTGTCAATGGGTTTTAGTTAATACTGAAGATAATGAATTTTTGTGAGTACGATACAAGACAATATAAAAAAAAAGAAAACCTTGAGGAATACCTCAATAATCTACAAAAATACCCTCCTTAAAAAAAGAGACTAGTAGTTTAAACAGTTCTCTAATACTTGATCATCACTACTAACAACAACACTACTGCTGTTATTATTGCATATACTTTATAACGGACCCATTTGCTGCCATCCCTGGTTATCTGGTAAATTGTTTATTCATCTGTGTTTGGCAACAGATTGTAAAACAGTGCCCATTAGCAACAAAACGGCTGCTGAACACTGTGTGTGTGTTTGTGTGTGTTTGTGTGTGTATCTGTGTATGTGTGTTAGTGTGTGATGTGCATCACTATGCTGCATCCTTATCAAGCCTGTGCTGTGCTGGCTTTACTGCTTTACCACTCTCTCATGACAAACCAGCTTTAAATATTCTCCCTTGTTTCTCAGTCACACCCACACAAGCATAGAGGCATGAAAAATACACACACACACACACACACACACACACACACACACACACACACACACACACACACACACACACACACACACACACACACACACACACACACACACACACACACACACACACACACACACACACACACACACACACACACACACACACACACACACACACACACCCTGGAGGTGAACACTGCATGCCGAGGGGTGTCAGCTTTGGTCAGCATCGGCTCTCTCCCCACATTTCTGCTCCTCTCTCTTCACGTCCTCTGATCCCTCCATCCTGCACCATCTTCTCTACCTCTGCTTCCCTCTCTTTTTGACCATGACAAAAACACTTAAGCTCAATTTTTTTTTGGTTAACATCAAATTGACCCCTGATTTACATTCTCACATGTTTTAATATTTCACAGCTCAGGGACCAAGACACAAGACACACCCTAAGGTTTAACTTACTCTCTGCAGCGCTAAATATTCATTCATTGAGAATAATCAAAAGATACAAGTGCGCCACTTCAAGGGCTTCAACTAACAACTATTTGGTAAAAGATTATTCATTTGATTGATCGATTATTCATTGGATGAAAAGATAAAAGCAAAATGGTAATATTTACAGCGCTTTATTTAATAAAAGGGGTGTTCCTTGTCTTTTTTGAAATTATCTTTTGCTACAGCAAGAAAAAAACAGCAGATTGAATAAATGGCCATTGGGGGATGGAGTCATGCAATGAGAGTAAAGGGTAAAAACCAAGATATATATTATATACCTGTCTCTGACTTATGGCATACAAATGTTTTAAAACCTCTCCTTTTGTGATGTCTCAATGTAACTGGGATTTAACCACTAATCAATGAAATGTGTAAGAATGGATTTAATTGGAGTAAATGTTGCAGAAATAGCCACAACTGCGTCCGTCTTCCCCTTCTGATATCTTACTCTTTTCTTTCAGATTACCATTTTGCTGCAGCCCCACCTTTGCTGCAACCAATTAACTTCCATCACTCTATTTTATGCACGAGAGCATGTTTTTCGCAGTCAGCGTAAAAGTGTGGGGAATTGGGATTATGAAGTGTAGCTAATGCATGGAGGGGAATGTAGAATATTGAAGGGATAGACAGGCGGGACTTTTCAGTCACTCTCCAGTCTGACTAACTGAAGTGATGATCAGGAAGCCGAATACATGTTTTAAGAACAAGTGTGTGAAGGAGTGTCCAGTGCATTAGGCAGGCCACATAGGCATTCATCGGAGTGTTACATACATGTAGAGAGGCAGCTGGAGCTTACATACCCATGAATTATAGAGAACAGCAGGCCTGTATATATAATTATAGACAAGAACTCAGCACATGCATCATGTGCCTTCAGTTGGACGCAAAAGGATGGTTGTTTAAAAACAGAGTTCAAACTAAAAGGTTAATTTTGCTTGATAGGAAAAACTTTTGATTAAAACTTTGGTGATGTTTTGACCAAAAAAAAGAGTCTCTATTATCGGCATCTTCTACAGTGGCTGTCGATGTCATTATCTTAGTCCATCTGTGATTTGAGCTCATCCTGTTACTCTGTTAGATTTTATTTCTCTGATTTAAATTACCAATGAACACAAACACTAGTTATTTATTGTTTAATTACTCTGCTAAATTCGTACAGCACAAATGGACCCATGAAAGGGAGAGACATAATGACAGCCAGACTCTCTTTGAAAACTTGAAATTATATTTGTTTATCACTTTTTCTATCCACTTCCAATTATCTTACTTGTCTATTTGTATAATGAGGTTTCCTTTAAAGCATCTAATTAAAATAAATCTTGGTTGCCAGGCAACCTTATGATGTAGAATGTTCAAGATTTTAGTTGACTCAAGTGACAAGAAGGTTTAGATATTGACACAATATTGACATTTTGACAAGTCACACTCGGACTGAAATCCTCTTCAGAAAACTTCATGCAAACCTGTGTAACTTTGCATAAAAAAACACCCAAAAGTATATAAAACAAAAAATGAATTGTAAAAGCATTAGTATGTGACAGTGTGCATGAGAGCGTGTGTGTGTGTGTGCTCTGTGGGTTTTTGGATGAGCAAACCTCTTTTAAAGGACTTAGAAAATTGTGAGTGTGTGTGTGTGTGTTCCTTTGAAGCTACACAAAGGCATGTTCTGTGACACAGACACAGAAGGTTAGACAAACAGCCACAGACATGACAAAACACTGTTCACTGGGCTTACCTTCCTCTTGACTACACACAACTCAGTGTAAACAGAGAAGAAAAAACACGTTGACAAAAATACAGAGAAAGCAAAAATGAAGGTGAGAACCAAGAGCTCAAGCATACAGTAGATGAAGGAGGGTGCAATGGATGAGAGAAATGGAGGATATATTTAGTAAAGTAAGGAAGAACAGAGAAGAGAGAAGAAAGAAATGAAAGGGAAACAGGAAGAGAAAGTTCATGTACAAACTGAGCCGATACATACAAAAGGGAGCAGTGGAAAGACACAGAGAAAATGCCACAGGTTGTGCTGTGAAAACAACATTGAAAGGCCTCAAAACCTCAACACATCAAACACAGCTTAGGCAAACAAAGGGCATGTCTAAGTTGCAATCATGAATAAGAGAAGGTTATAACTGCTTTGTGTGCATTATGTGTCTGGAATGCGAAAATGCAGCACTACTTGCTCTTGTTGTCTATTTCAAAGAAGAGAATTATATAGGAAGCTGTGACTCCCAATGCATTTTACATTTTCTTTGGCGGTGGAGATTTTTTGCTTTTACATCATTACCATCGAGTTTCAATGGTCCTGTTGGGCCTTTGATTAGCATTAGCATCCACTTAGCTTCCACGAGTGCCTCTCAGAAGTACACCAAAGTACTCCGGTGTGAACGCACCTACACTGGAGTACTTTGGTGTACTTTTCCCACAATAGTTCATCAGAACTACGATATATTTGCGTTCACACCAAAAAGCCCCAGGAACTAAAGTAGCTCAACTTAGTTCTTCAGACCCGCTTTTCAGGCCCTGCTAGAGAGCAGGAACTGTCGTGGGAGAAAGTAGTTCCTACGTCTGATTGGCTGTGCGGAATGCAAACCACGCCCGTTTGACTCTGAATTTTTTGTTGTAAGCGGCCATTGTATTTCCTCGCTTCGCAGCACACCCGAAGAGATTCCTTTTGTGAAAGCAGGTATTATAGCAACACTAAATAAATCAATTGGAGCGGTGGAGTGATGAGGATGTGTCTGCGCTTCTGGCGATTTACTCGGAGGACGCGAAGCGCCACATTCAGAAGCTTCTACTGAATGCAGTTTCTGTGGCTCTGCAAAGTTAGCAGACCTGGCAAAGTCATGTCGGGACGACTACCAAGGTAAAATAAAATACATGCACTGCACTGTTTTAATCTGCACAATACTGGTCTTAGATGTACTTTTATTTGCTCAGTAGATCGAGCTAGCCATGCTAGAACTTGCTAACGTTAGGTCCAAGCTGGCTAATAACATCTAGCTAGCTAGCTATTCTCATCCATGCCCGCTATGAACACGTTTTGACTTGTGAATAAGTGTGCAATGTTCTGTAATTTGCTTCACTAACTCATGGCACTAATCGTGTGTTTCAGGCGAGGTGTTTCTCTCAGGATTAGAAACTAGTTTTCCCCTCCGGGATAAAACGATAATATAACGTTAGCAATTAGCATGCTAGCTGGACATAATGCTACCTCTGTGGCTACACTGAATGCATAGAGGTAAACAATAGATTGTAGTTGCTATAATTTCAAGTAATTTGCAACATTCATTCTACATGTTAATGGTAAAAGCTTAAACAGTTGATTACCTGCATGCCACAAAGACTGATGTTCTAATATTTTTGCACATTTAAGTAGAAATGTAATTTAAATTCTATTTACTGCCTAAACATTGTTCCTTCTCATAGTATTATCCTAAATAGTTTGACCTTGTTTCCTTAGAAGGCTTCTCAGACTACATGGAGGATCCCTCAGAGAAACACAGTTTCCACGTTCAGTTCCCCCCCGCTGAGAGTAGGCAGCTCCACACCCTGCGCCCGGTCAGCGGACACCATCAGGACCACTATCTGATCACAGAGGATCCCATCCTGACCGCTGCTGCCATACTGCAGCAAACAGGAGGGAACGGAGGTGAAAACACACTTTATACATTTAGATATGTGGAGCACAAAGAAAAGTGTTGAGTTTAACTATAAAAATATTAGGTTCAACTAACCTAATACCGTTATATGAACTTTGCTGTGTTTTCAGCGTAGCTTTGTAAAGGTAACATTTAGCAGCTAAACTGTGGATAACAAGTAAACCACATTGGTTTGTTATTCAATATGGCCGCCAAAAGCTTTTTGAATCATTACATGTCACTTGTTAGACGCTTTTATCCAAAGCTTACCTACTCAATACTGTGGGCAATCCCCACAGGAGCACTTTGGGGTGAAGTGTCTCGGGGACACAACGACATGCTGACTGCAGTGGGGTTTGAACCTGTGCTCCCCTGATCCGAACACCAATGCACTTATCCACTGCGCCACACGCCTCCCTATCATGTCCTGAGAGCCCTCCATCCCCCAATTGCTAGTGCCTTCACCATTTAAAATGTTAATAGTCAAATCAAAGGTGGAGATCGCCCACAGTGATGACTCTGACGTGGGGGGCTCTCTGTTATGGGCTGCTCCCCTTCTGGTATTTGGACAATGTTGTGTCGTTGTTGCGATTAAACTGATCTTGTATCTTGCATATTTCACCTTAGGAAAGTGGGCACGCGATGACAGCTTCCTTGACACCATCATGGCGATGGACCGCCGTGCCATGGTCAGCAAGGAGAATGAGGACCTGCGTGCCAAGGAGATGCACGACGAACGGCTGCTGCATTCACACAAGGCCCAGGAATCGAGGTGGAACAAAATACCTTTCAGGCTGGGCTTCTGGCAGTGCTAAGCGAGCTGATTAAATCCAACAGGCCTTCAATACAAAAATTAAGAAAGACTTGTCGTCGTTGATAAACTGTACAATGACTTGTTGGGAGGCGTGTAGTGCAGTGGTCTGGTGCGTTCGTGTTCGGATCAGGGGAGCACAGGTTCAAACCCCACTGCAGTCAGGATGTCGTTGTGTCCCTGGGCAAGACACTTCACCCCAAATTGCCTACACCTGGGAGAGTTAATTTTGTATTATTGTGATTATATATATATATATGCCACTGTTATTAATACTGACACTTCACTTTGCACTAAGGTGTGTCTGCTGCTGAGCCTATCTATTGTTATTATATATATATATATATATATTGCCACTGTTATTATATTGTTTTGATACTACTGACACTTATTGATCTGCTGCTGATAAATAAAAGAGAACCTACATTGCGATTAAACAGAAAATGTATCTTGCTTATTTCTCCTGACACTTTATCTTTATGGTGACCTGTGTAGCATCCTATACATCACATGTAAGTGATTATTCTGATACCATCATGACACCATGAAACTGGCGAAGCTTTATTTATTGTGTCCCACCCCATATATGTGTCTTTGAAAAAGATCATTCAATTGTATTTCAAAATGGCGTCCATCAACACAAACACTATTTATAGAAAGATAAATGGTTAAGTTTGTAATTAACAGTGTTGTGAGTTCAATATTTTAATTAATTATAGTAAGGGAACATAGGAGGATATATAATAAAGGTGTTAACTGCTGAGCCTATTTACTGTGCAATACTACAGACATGTTAGTGGTATTATTTCTTATCTAACTCTTTCCTATGGTCAGACAAATCAGAAGTCATTTAAACAATTTGAGATTTTGTTCTTTTTGTTTCTCAATTGATTTTCCAGAATATGCACCACCTAGGCATAGACTTTATATCACAAATAAATGAATGACATGTACTACAGTAATTGATTATATTGATATTGCCTACTCAGATATAAATGTGTATAAAATGAAATCAATTCAAAGTTTCTTGCTGCTTTTAATGCAATTCATGGCTGCAGGGCAAACGTCCAAAATCCTTATTCTACAATCATTTAATTAAGACACTTGTGTATATTTTACTTTAATTTGTAATAAACAAAAAAATATGAATGGTTGTCATCAAGCTGGGTCGCCGGTAAGGCAGTCCATTCCTCCCTGTACTCATCACCACGACGCTCACACAGGTTATGCAATACGCAACATGCTGCCACCTGGATTTTGATATTGTCCATGTTGCAGTCGTTTCGCTTCATCAAGCACCGCATATCTGGAACACATACAAAGACACAAATTAGCCCTACATAACTCCATAAATCCTACATTAGATAGTATTAATGTGATTTACTGAACGTACCACTGCTGTTCTTTGGGCGTGATAACGGTCATCATCCTCAGCTGTCCTACGACGAAACATGTCCATAGCGTGTGCTTGTCGCCGTCCAGTCCTTTTGTTAAGGCTTCTTAA
This sequence comes from Trematomus bernacchii, assembly GCF_902827165.1. Lineage (NCBI taxonomy): Eukaryota > Metazoa > Chordata > Actinopteri > Perciformes > Nototheniidae > Trematomus > Trematomus bernacchii. The sequence continues at coordinate 1,227,231 of NW_022987910.1, forward strand.
CCGCGATCTGTATTTGTGGCTGAGTTATTGGCTTAAATAACTCAGCACCAAAACCACAACTTCAGTCAACTCCATAGCGTGTCTGACTGAGGTCGGAAGGTAAACAGAAGCATACAGCGGAAGCGGAAGTTTTTTTTCTTCTTCTCTCGGTTTTTTGGCGGATTGCAACTTTAAGGTGCATACCGCCACCTACTGTACTCGCCGTGAAGTTGTTTGCGGCCTGCCAGGAAAACCAAAGCAGAAGAAGAAGAAGTGACGTCAGCGGCTCATTTGCCTAATCCACCCCCAGGAACTCATTTTGGTGTGAACGCGATCTGCTTTAGTTCATCAGAACTAAAAGAACTCTCATGAACTAAAGTTCTCATGAACTACTGTGGGAAAAGTACTTGGTGTGAACGCGCCTATAAGGCCTATATGACTCAACACTTGTTGATGGGGACAAATCACCCTAATTGGTATAAAGAAGAGGGATGAACAACTCTCTGCCAACTAGAGTGGAAAATCTGTGTTGGAAAAATTGAAAATATAATATCCACAAGTCATTCCTTAACCTTTATACCACATTGATAACATTGAATATTAACCCCAGCATATAACATGTAGAATTGATGAAAGTCTAACTTTGTAACAATCCTCTGTTTAGGAAACAAAAAGCATTCAAATGTTATTTTTTCTCCACTTCAACAACGACATGCCTTTTTCTTCATGCACACACATAAACCATTTTCACACTTTTTTAAACTGCAATTAAAAGACCATGCCATGGACTCGAACATGTTAGCCACACATTAATTTACATTACTGCAATTCTGTTCAAAGCACAACAGTTCTTCTATATTCTATAATGGACTTGGATCATATGTAATCAATGTTTCTTGACTGTGACGATTCATTTATTGTGTATTGCATTATGGGACACTAGTGGGTATCAAAGCATTTACACTCAAACATCAATAACATTTAGTATGTATACTAACTTCACACTACATTCTCAAATCAAAGTCATTTGTGAATGGAAATGGGACACGGTTTTAGGCTTGTTTCTACAAGCTAATCTGTGTATCGCACTATGCTAACATATCTACATTCCCCCTTTCTGGTGCCAGTCCACTTAGCATGCTCCGGTCCTCTGATGTGATGTGCTCCTGTTTAACGCCTTGGCTAAGCTTGCTGAATAATGCAGAGGGGACCAACACTTGCTGAGTCAGCACTGAGGACAGGTCAGTGGAGACGTTGTGGTTGAACGGCTTGAGCAGCCTTAACACAAATAGAGGGGTGGCCCACACACAAGCAGATACATGGCTGCTTATAAGTCAATGTATACATATTCATGGTGTCAGTTAAACTGAAAAGCAGTAGCACATTCACATATAAGGAAAGAGGGGTAGACGATAGGAAAGGCAAAGAGAGCCCGAGGCACATAAAAGGTAATGAGTAGTATATCTGCGTATAGCATTGAGCTCTTAAGGTAAAGAGATGGGGAGGAAATGCATTATCAATGCAGATTACAGCATGCCTCATACTGTAGTCTGAGGTATGATGATATAACATGTTATATGGTTTTAACCAACTTTTACAAATGGTGACATATGCAAAATAAAATACATTCGCAATAATAGTATACGACAAATAAGCACATATACACATTTTCTCTCAGTCACAGAGATATAAACGCACACTGAGCAATATGGAGAAAAGCTAACTTCATCCAATGAATACTTATATTGACAATGTAGTATTTACTATACATTTATCATATATTTGCACAGTCAAGATATAATATCAGTTATTATTGGGATATAACGAATAATGTTATAAAGTAAAGTCTAATGTTGAGGCAAGAGGCAAATATTAGATCTGCTAGAAAAATGTCTGGTAAGTTAAGAAAATTATATCACTTTACTGTACGTGTTTAATCTTAAAAAAAAAAAACGTTAACAAAATTGTACATCTAAGACCATATCTAGTCTCATATCACAACATCAATTTGATATTGATATATTGCCCAGTCCTAATATACACACTCATTAATTTGTTGCTTGCACGGCCTTACAGGCACACATGCGCTCATACACAGCGACAGTGTTGCACTAAGGGAAATGTGAAGGAGGCGTCAAAGGACAGCGTCTGACAGAAAGCTCACTCTGGCTAAATGGGAAGGTGGAGAACAAATGACTACAAACAATTGATGAGAGAAGTTGACATGAAACAAAAAAAAGGGACAGGGAGGAGGACAGGAAGACTTAGAGGAAAAAGCGAAGAGGTGGGACAAGGAAGGGATTGATAAGACAGGAAAGTGCAGGAAGAAGAGAGGGGAGAGCAGGTGTGTGTAGGAAGCCGGCTCAAGTTGTAACAACAGATTGTGAGGCGGGTTTAAAGGAGGGGAAGGATAGAGAGCAGCAGAGGATGAGGGATGAGAGGGGCTTGTCCCTGTGTAACCTCCAACACTGTGATGGAGTGTATTTACCCACACTTCATTAGCAATTTCCTGTGTGTGTGTGTGTGTGTGTGTGTGTGTGTGTGTGTGTGTGTGTGTGTGTGTGTGTGTGTGTGTGTGTGTGTGTGTGTGTGTGTGTGTGTGTGTGTGTGGCTGTACAATATGTGGGGCTTGTTGCAGAGTGTTGCATTGCGTGTGCATTCTTTTTTCTTTTTTTTCTGTTACTACCTTTAGGAATGTGAATAATCAGATGAGTTTGTTAGTTAAACCAATAGAGGGTGCATTTCTGTTCGTACCAAGAACTGCCAGGGAATTCTTTGGATAGTTCAAACATCTGTCATTCAAACTGCTAATTATCAAGAAAACCATCATAGACGCAATCACCCCCCACGCATTTTATAGATTTATTGAGCTGCTCTACAGGTGGACTTAAGTGTGACTGCATTTATTTTTATGTGAAGGGCTACTGTGATAATGTGAGTGTGTATGCTTGTGAGAGAGTACTGTATGAAAGTGTGTGAGTGTACACATTTGTGTTTTTGTAAGGCTTGTTAGAGTAGCAGTTGGCCCCTGCTGACAGTTACTGCAGTCTAAACAGCAGGGCTGATGAGGACAATCAATTAGCCTTACACACACACACGAACACACACGCACACGCACGCACGCACTGTATATATAAAATACAATATAATATAACACAATATTATATAATACAATATTATATTATACAATATAGTATATTATATAAGTACATAAACATTCACAATAACATTTCAATATAATGAAATACCAAATGCAAATTCCCTTATATCTCTTTAGCCTTATGTTTCAACACATCACAGAAAAAACTGGGTGAAATTGGCTGTTGCGGTGCTGTGTTTGTGCGTGTGTGTGTGTCTGTGCGTGTGTGTGTGTGTTTTTGCTCAGCTCCAGCTGGGGTAGCACAAGTTTATCAAATATCAGCCTGGATGTCTCTAAGGGCTGCTCGGACGCTGTTTGCTAGATGTATGTCTCTGTGTTCGCTCTGAGCATTGTGTGTGATGCGGAGCAGATGCTGATGTTTTGACAGCCATCCTGCTCTCAGTCTGTCTGCCTCACATCAGCTGTGTGTGTCTAGAAGTGTGCATTTGTGTATATGTGCCAGTGTCAGTCAGTGTGTGTGCGTGTGTGGTCAGAGCGCAGGGTTAAGCAGTGGTCTCACTGTCAGTGTGTATCTGACCTTTCATCTACCACTGGGATCACTTATCCTGCTGCCGGCTCCACAGTTGCACATAGCACCATCCTCCTGACATTTCACTTCTCCTTTTTATGCTCTTTCTCTCTTCTGCTTCTTTTTTTGACTGTTAACTTTTCTTTCAGCCGCATTTTTTCTCCTCTGATATTCCTTTAACAAGCCTACTCTGTATGCTCATATCTATGTCCCCTAAACCCATTTCTCCCTCTCTCCTCTATATTTGTATTCTCTAATTCTCTTTCTGCTTTTCCTCACCCTCTGCTGCCCGGATACCAAATTCAGGAAGGGTAAATGATTAAAGTGGACCTATCATGCTATATTTGAATAATATATTGTAGGGCCATACCTATATAAAGTATATTTATACGTTTTCTTTTCAAAATACCAAACAGATCATGCATTTTAGCCATGCCTCATTTCGCTCTATTTTGCTCTCCTCCACCCTGTCTTTGCATGCGCTGCAGCTGACCACGCCCCCCTGCAAAGGAGGGGGCCGAGTTACGAGCGTCATGTTACCATGCTGTTACCATGCCACGGCAACCTCTCATTCCCCTGATAGGTGGAGAGTTGGCCATATAGGCGGAGCTCCTCTGTCCTGACGTCAGAGAAATGTTCAAATCTGGATCAGTCTGTATCAGATCCGTTGCAGCCCCGTTTTTAGAGATTTGGGTATGGAGGAAAATAGAGAGGGTTGTGTTTTCTGACACTTGGTGAGTTCCCTGGAACACCGGGGACACATATTCATGTATAAAAGACGTACAAAAGTGCATTTTGCATGATAGGTCCCCTTTAAATGAAAACAGGAGAAGAGAAGCTAATGAAGACAAGAAGAGACAGCAGGAGAAATGCTGAGATACACAAATGGAGAATCAGAGAGGGTGAGGGGAATATGGGGGGAAACGCTGACAGTTGGAGAGGGGAAGATAAAAGTGTTTGACAGAGGAAAATAATATTTTTCATTTGTGTCAGAGCACCATTGTCAGAGTAACAAAGACATAGCTCTCACAGTGCACTAAAGGAATTTTCTCTCTCAGGCACACGCACACACACACACACACACACACACACACACACACACACACACAACACACACACACACACACACACACACACACACACACACACACACACACACACACACACACACACACACACACACACACACACACACACACACACACACACACACACACACACACACACACACGTATAAAACACACAACATAAATACACAGAGCGTTTATCTTTTTCTTTCAGCAGGGGCGAATCTCCTGGGGTGAGAGCGGCTCTGCTCTCATCTTTCTGCAGTGTCACTTCTGACATTTGTCATGTTCTCACCCTCACTTAGCCCTTGTAGGCTGAAACTCACTGGCATCACACATTCTTTTTTCAACACTCTGTATCTTGTACTTCAAAAGTTTTAGTAGGCACTTAAAACACTTGGAGCACTTGATTCTTTGCTGTCTTTTTCTCGCAAAAGCACCCTAAATATCCTCCACTAGAAGTGCAGCATTTAGACTTCTATAGTGTTGTGGCTTTTGTTTTATTTACTGGCCTATTTCCCATTGCTTTTTCTTGGCGGACTAGATTATGAATGAAAGAAGAGGCTTGCAAAAGTTACGAGAGACAAGGCAAAGTCTAAAATGACTATTATAACTTTGTATCTGTCAGTCAAAACCCAGAATAGTATGTGTATAGTATATCTATAGATAATTCATGAAGAATAGATTTTTGGCTCTGACCTTGTCAAACTCCTCATGGATACACCCAACAACATGACACATAAGATAGGTTTCCCATAACCATTTTATAAGCTGTCATAGGAACGTTTTTGAAATAGGGCAGGTACCTTTAAAAAGATATTTGGCAGCTGATTTAATTAACCATCTGTCAATCAAATTATTGTCAAAGCCAGTCAGCACAAGCACAACACATATTTTTCATTGATAAAAGCCTACAGTTCAGGTTTTTGAACTACGCTAACCTCTTAGGGGCCGTACACATGAACATTTCTTGCACGCTCCTTTCCATTCATTTCAATGGAGTTTTGGGTTAAATGAACGGTTTCCTCTCGGTGTCCCCTCACACACACTTAAAATATAAACTTCCATAGAGGATGCAGATTGGTCTGTACACAAAGGCATTACTTGAAGACATATTTTTGGTGGATTTGATGGAAGGTATTACACCCAACTCGCCACGGCAGAGATTGAGGAGTGACAATGGTAATTTCCCTCCCAGGATAACCTAGACATGCAACAGGTGGATGTGTAGTTGGAGGCAGCAGTAGCGATGTTTACTAAACGCAGAAGTTACAGTAGTTTTCTTGTGAACGTGTGGTGCAGCTTTAGTGCAGCAGCAGGTGTTCCAGCCTGCGTAAACAGCCCTATTGGAAATAACTCATTAGATTTATGTTGCAGTAAGTTATGTGTGAGGTGCAGTGCATGTCTGTTATGTCTGCATCAACTACCTTCAAGCTTAACGATTGTTTTCAGCATCTGTTTAACCATCAACTCATTTTCTAGTCATGTGAGGACAAAAGTGATACATCTCTTCTCAAATTGTGACATATTGGCAAAGCTACCATCAGTCGGCACAAACAGACAACACATTTTCAGTTTGTATAGGCTCAGAAAAATGATATTCTCATATTGAGAATGTTTGCAAATCCCGAAATGAACACCCTTTCTTTTGATGTAGCTGCTACATCAATCCGTTGCTGTTATATACATAATGTGCCTGCAGCTTGATAAAAGATCAGCTGGCTGGCTTTCTTTTATTATCCAACTTAAATCCAAGTAACTGCCAATAGCTACACTAGAGATCATTTTAATTTCCCTTACATCCCCTTGGAAGTCCTGTTTCAATACAACACCTTGCCTGAGGGGATATCAATGTTATTAACCCACCAGCTGCAGCTAAAGTGGCATTGCTACACACCAGTTTTATGTGTATACTGTATATGAAGTGTATTGTTATAATTACTAGAAGCTTTTCTGGCCGCTTGTGGTGGTCCAACACTTTACCATTACTTAACGTTGATGTTGCCTGCCACCCAAATGTTTGTTATTTGATTCCGGCGTGACTTTGTTTGGGTCCATTTATGTTAAAGTGTTTATTGGCTACATTATAAATAACTGTTGAACTGAAAGTATTTCATTCAGCCGAGTAGTTTTTTTCAGGTATGTTTTAAACTTCATAAGTATACGTTTACAAAAGTGCATTGCTTTGCTCAACCAGCCGTTTCAAATTAAAAGACCCAGCCTAATTTTCCAACTCATTTCCAATCAAAGTAGCTGGCAGTATTACTTCCAAAAGTTGCTAATTTAATGTGATGAACGTGTACTGTACCACGAAAATGGATAATTGTAGTACTCACAGTTGTCAAGCTAGCAACTTGCGAGAGACTCAGGTGACACGCAAATGAGGTGCACCAACAGATTGCATGCAGGTAGAAATGCAGGTAGTACTCTGCTGGAGTTCAGTGTTAAGTGCACTTTCATTTGCAAACAACAGTGCACTTTCATTCATGCACAAACACAAGCACACACATCCTTCTCTTTTTATACCTCTATATTTCTACCACACATACACAAATGGATCGTACGTTTCACATTTTTCTTAATGTTAAGTTACTATAGCTCTTTTTTTGTTCTCCCCTTATTACCCTTCATTCGAATCTATAGGTGTTTCCTTCACTTTTTGGGGGTGACTCAATGTGTGTTAACAAACCTTCTCACCTTTACTTCTAAACTTTGATGTGCTTTTTTTCAGTCACTGCTTATTCAGCACACTCCTGTTCCTGCTATGTGGTGCCATGCACTCTATCACTCTTTTTTCTCACATCTGCTCTATCTCTTCTCATATTACTTTGCCTCATCTTACCTCTCTCTCTCACACTCTCTCCCTCTCCAGCTCTTTCTTCACCCTCCCTGTCAGCTGTTTTTGTTTTAAATTACATTTTGGCGCACTACACCATCTCTCTTCTCCATCCCTTCAGTTCTTCCTCCATCTTATCCTTCTTGACCTCTAATTTCCCCTTCAATTATAACTTTGACTTGTTTACTTCTACCACTGTTCATTATTCTCTCTCTTACAAGCTTTCTGCTACCTTCCTCCAAGACTATCATTTACACTATTTCGTATCCTATCGTATCCTATTCTATTGGGGGCGGCAGTGGCTCAGTCTGTAGGGACTTGGTCTTGGAACCGAAGGGTCGCCGGTTCACGTCCCGATCGGACCAAAGAAAAGATGGAGTGAGCTGGCAGCTGGAGGTGCCAGTTCACGTCCAAGGCCACTGCCGAGGGGCCTTTGAGCAAGGCACCTAACCTCGAAACTGCTCCCTTGGCGCTGGGTACCTGGCAGCCTCTCTGCTCTGCCACCTCTCCTATCTGCATGTGGTTGTGTGTGTGCATGTATATCCTCTGTGTTTGTGCATGTATATCCTCCCCTGTGTGTGTAATGTGTGTAAACACAACAGAGTGGGGAAAGAAATGTCCCTGTAAGGGATTAATAAAGTGTTTCTTCTTCTATCCATGTTCTTGATTTCGTCTTCTCATCTCTTTTATCCACTGGTCTAATCCACTTTCTTTCCTAATTTCTCCCTGCATCTCTCTCCTATCCTATCTATGTATCCATGCAGCTCTTACTTTCTTTCTGTCTCTGCTGGCGTTATCTACCATGAATCTACTGTGCAAGTCAGATGGCAGAGCTACAAAACTGCCCTCTGTCCAATGGCTAAACATCTGTCTCCCTTTCTCTTTCTTTCAAGCAAGCTCTATAATTCTCCTCTACTGTGTCCCCAACTCAGCTCAAGTTAAAAATAAATGTGTTGCCTTACACATTGAGTTGGTATAGCCAAAAGAAAATGGTACATTGGAGGTAAATAATTATCTTTACTGAAAATACACTGAAAAAGCTGAAGCATTGACTTTAATTAAATGTTTTATGTCTACACTTGTCACATCATTGTATGAGGTTAGTTGAATGCTAAAACTTAAATAATAATGAATTCAAATCAATGCTTCAGTTTTTTCAGTGTAAGTTACAGAAAACTTTGTAATGTAAGTACATACTCAAAAAAAGTAGACAAACCCACAAAGTTATGTTCAAATGTTCAACTTAAAGCAAATACTTACAATTCTTGGATTTGTTCTGATAGTTGAATGAGAAGATCTACTGTCACATCAGTTTGTAAGATGCTACAGCTTACAGCAGTTAGCATAAACACTGTAAACAATATGGAACCATGGCTCTGTAATAAGGCAGCAAAATACAACTGCCAGTCTGCCCAAGCTTGATCTTTTGTTGTATTGGGGGGAGCTCTTATGGGAGCTAAGCAGCCCTTGCTTCCCCGTAATTCAAGCAGTGGATTTAGCTACTACTAAATCAAATGTTGTAAGATGTTGTGGTCATGTTGAGGTAGTTTGCTTTTAAATTATTTACATGCAGTTAATGAAAGCACAAAGCTTTTGGGAACAATATCATTTTTCACAGTCCCCTTGTCAGGCCTTTGCCTCATTCTATCGATAACTCCTTATTATAATAATTATTCTAGGAGAAAACACTTGATGATGGCTTTAGATTAATTAACTTCTTCAGCATTAAAGATTCAAAGTTTTCCTGAATAAGGATCTGCTGTGTATTTGGATAATCTTGAGGAATTCATTGTTCTATTGTACAATCACATTTGGGGCATGAGGTGAAGAAGCTTAATTATGTTTCCACTTCTCTGGGTGTGCACACATGTAGCCTGACCCTCCCCAGTCTGGGGCATACATCAGTGGCGCAGTAATGCTTGCTGATAGAGCTGTGGTCATGCCCTCTTTTTTCCTGCTTTTTTCTTTATGCTTTAAGCTTTGATCAGATACGGAGATCAGATAATCTGCTGATGTTCGGCACTAGACTCTGTCCGCTCTCCCTCTCCAGAAATACCTTATCTTTCCTCCCCTCCACTCCTCTATCAGTGATGCTTTCTTCCATTTCCTCTTTTATACTCTGTCCATTTGGCTTGCCGTTGGTCTTACTATCTCTCATTCTGAGCTGACAGGGCAGAAAAGTGAAGGGACAGGGCTTTCAACTTGGCATATCTCTCTCAAAACACCTTTCCCTGTCCTCTTCTTCTGTGCCCTCTAACTCTTCTAAGATCCCTTCTAAACTTTCACTTCTGTCCTGCTGCCCTCTCCTCCTTAAACCTGAGCACAACTGAGCTTCCCCCTAACTCCATTTAATTTCCAAGGCATCATCTCACTTTTTGCTTTCCTGTCCAAGTGGTCACCACCCCTATTCCCTCTTTGCAGGAGAAAACATTGTCTGCCAAATGTTTCGGGGTGGGGTAAGTTTGGCTCATGCCGTTCCTTGCTTGGAAAGTGTGTGTGTGCATGTGAGATGACATTGTTTATTTGGGGATTCCCTTGGAAGGGAGATCCTGTAATTGTGTCTGTCGGCCTGGGTGGGCGGGTGGAGAGTACTTCCATGTCGGTGGCCTGAGAGTGACTCATTGATTCCAATTAATCATAGGTCGCTGGATGGAGTGACCAGGGTGATGGCCCTCTACACATCCCAAGAGCAAATATACAGTATGTAATTCAAAACACAGAGAAACAATACTTTAATGTCTGCCATTAAGTCTCAGTTTAAATTTAAGAGGTGGTGTGATATAATACGTTTATTTATTGATATGATCAAAAGCTCTGTTAATAAATGGACCTTGTGTATGTACTATATGTATGTATGTATGTGTGAGGGTGTATGTTTTTAGAGGCAGGGCCACCTTGAGTTTTCAGACACAGTCAAGGACCATGACATCACACTGCCTGATAGCACCAACGCCTAGCTTAGCTCAGTATGAGAACATACATGCTTTTGTTAACACAGCCAATCATATATTACTTGTCTGCATATATATATATATATATATATATATATATATATATATATGTGTGTATTACTTACATACTTGTTCCTTTAGTTCTCTTTGTCACTTTTATCTACAGTAGTGTGAATGTCAATCTTTTAAGTGTATCCATGATAGATGGTAACGTTTCTGTTGGTTCAGAAAGGGTGACTAAAAGTATTGGCCTTGTGCAGGTAGATGTGTTGACGTGCGTGTCTGTGAAACTGTTTGCCGCATTATATTTGTTCGTAGAGCCGACAGGGTGAAAAAGCTTTTGATTAAAAACAGCTGAAACAGATGGGGGGGAGATGGGGAGATAAAGAAAGAAATGAGAAAGGGGGAGATTGAAAGAGGAGGATCTGGAGCGATGGAGTGATACGTAGCGAGGCAAAGACTGATAAGACAGCAATGAGAGAGGAAGGCAACAGATAAGAATACTGGAAGAAAGAAGAAGAGGAATCAGAAAGAGGCCAGGAGCCTTTCTAAAATATATTATGTTTGTGTACCTGAACTTCGTTATTCTGTGAGCTGAGACTGCACGAATGCATGCGAGTGTGTAGAATATATACTGTGGGAGTACTACTTCTGCTTAGCTTTAGTTCATCTTAAAGTCAACAGGGTCAAAACAAAAACAAAGATAACAGTGCACTCAAATCTCAAAAGTATTTCACACATTCAGACAAAGAATGTTGTGCAACACCTTTCTCTGGATCTTGGTCTTGGAATTTTGAAACACTGTGTAGCCTAAGTGTACCAGGGAATTAAACTTTGAAAGGCATGTGTCCATATATGTAGATAATACATAATCTAAATAGTATATTGTAGCTAATTAGGAAGGACTGCTGACAGTTTCTGTTCTTGATTGTGACTTATAATGCAAGCATCCCTGTACTTGGTCGTAAAAATAAATCAATCCAATGGAAAATCCTGAAACTTGTAACTAAAGGTATTGTTGGCCAGGTATTGTTTACTTTGTGGTTTATGTAAATATGCATAAATGTGTATTTCCTTTGCTACAAGAACACACTGTCCCCCCCCAAAAAAAACGATTGAATGCTATAAGAACAAAGTAAGTACATCTTTGAACAAACACAGCAGAAGAAACCTTGGGGGGAACATTCTGTCAAAGCACTCTTGCACATACAGTTACACTGTACCCACACACATCCACAATGATAAATGGCTGAGTGAAAGCTGCGGAGCCCCTATCAGCTTGAGGTTCACCCCTGCACACGGAAATCCAAGCTAATCAGCAGCAGTCAATCAAACAACGGAACTAAGCTCTCATATTCCGCATAAGCCGCCTGGTAATGCAAAAAAACACACACACACACACACACACACACACACACACACACGTAAAGATAACTTCTGAGCACAGTATATTTTTTGTAAGACTGCAGGGGATTAAAACGATTTTTAAAGGCTGTGCAGCATATAACAACCAGTCTGTCTCAATAGCAACTATCACAGCCACTCATAGCCTTTGTGCAACTAAAGATCATAGGAGATCACAGATAAAAGCAATCTGATGTGATATTAGAAACAGGACATAAAGGTGGTTTGAAAACTCTGTGAGAACAATAAGCAGAGTGCAGTGTTGAAGACAATACCATCTCATCTTTAAAACTATGAGTTTCACTGCTTGTGAGGAACAATTCTTCTCTGATGTTAATGGCCATATTTTCCTTGAGTGAGTGCACTAAACCAATCATTTCCTGGCAACATCATCACAGAGAGTTCCCTCAGTTTGGATTAGTTTGACAGATGGCAAGTGTAAACAGCTCAGTTATATGTGCTGCAGTGAGTTTCTCTCTTTAAGTTCAAAAGTAACCAAACTAATAAAACGTTACTATGTGTTTATAACAAAAAAGTATTTCTTTAAGGCCTTGTGTGGGTTTGAAACACAATGAGAAGCAGTGTATAATTTGAATCTGGTGATTTTATTGTGAAAGTTCAAAAAAACTGATAATAATTTGGAGACTTTCTTTAAGATTGATATGCACTTTAGATTTGTCTCTATAAATAATAAAACAATTATCATTTCTAACAATTGTAAACCCATGTTGGAGCTTTAACTCTGCTTTAGTTCAGATGTTTTGCTTTATACTTTTTTAGATAGGAGACTTGTTGTCCTGTTGGTGTTTTGAACCTTCACCAAATAGTTAGTGCAGCTGTCGTCTCCTAACAGTATCAACTTTTATTTTGTAACTAGATGTTTATTTGTCATCACTTGTTGCTTTTTTATCCCGTCTTACATTAAGTGCTGCAGCACAGCTGTCACTTTCGGCTTCAATTGTGTGATTTGTACTCTAACTTTAGATACTGTTGTGACTAGAAAAGACCCACAACTGTTATTTGGCAGGTTGCAATCAACATCTGTAGATTATGACATATCATAGCATGTCAGACTCTATGCTAATTACATGCATGGTATAGCTGACTTGGTTCATAACATTATTGATCAAAGGTAACTGCAGTAGCAAAACATTATTTGAACTTCAGAAAATTCTGAGGAATTTCATCCGGAGCTACTACTTTAACAGTAAGACTGGAAGTCATGACCTCCATTTCATTATTTTGTTATGAATGCATGAACACCCACACCCACACACACACACACACACACACACACACACACACACACACACACACACACACACACACACACACACACACACACACACACACACACACACACACACACACACACACACACACACACACACACACACAAAGGAGTGAGAGGTGAGACCGGCCTCAGGGGCAGTCATCCAGGTTAGAACCTAATACAGTGGTATTTTCATGTTTCCCTGCCAAAAGCAACCCTACAGCTGTGTGTGTGTGTGACGTGTGTGGGTGTGTTCAAAGGTACTGTTAACACTGCAACTTTAGCCTCAGGGCCAAGTAAAAAGTAAGCATGGCGCACCTGCAGGAAGTCAGATAGGCAAGAGGCTAAGGGAGTCTAAAGCTTGATGCAAGAAACTCAAACTGCACCGATGACAGGAGTCTCAATCTTAGTACAGTTGTCTGAGATATGAATGCTACCTTTTTAGTTTTGAAGTCTGAAAATGTGAAGCAGCTTGTCATCTAAAAGACTTTGCTTTGCCTTTTCTTTTGTATCCACTTTACATCGTTTACATTGTCTCCTTCTTTCACCAGCATTTCCACTCTGTCTTGCATCATTCACTACAGCAAAACATGCTAGTTAGCTGATACTCTTGTACAAACAATTGATCCTGAATATTTTAAGTAATGCTATTGACCACCCTAAGACAATACGTAATTGTAAGAAGATTATTTCCTATTTGTCAATAAAATATCTTAAAATATCATTTATCTTTTCAAATCAGTATTAAAGCTAGGAAGAAAATAAAAGGGCTACACATAGATCCAATGAATACATAAAACTAATCTAAGCTTTATAAACTATAGGGCTTCAAGTAGCCTGTACAATAACTTACACACTGACATACTGTAGAAACAAAACCTCTTATATAATTATCCTACAAACGCTCACTACTACAGTATATCATTGATGCATGTTGTAGAGACTCTTAGCAGTAAAGACACACTAACCACACAAGCAACAATATATAGAACAAATTAAAAATGAACTCACCGTCTCTCCTGATGTTTCCTCTCAGCACTTTGGCGGTGGCGACCTGAGCCCTGCAGACCCCGGTGATAGTCCACAACAGTAAAACCGTCCACATCTGGAAAACCACTGGTCCGTTCATTGTGATAACAAACTCGTAAACGCCTTAAGAACAAATGTCCTCCTCAACTTCCAGTGGTTCAAACTAAATGTTACTCTAAATACCCTGCGAAGAAGAAAGTAGCCACTAACTTTCCATTCAGCAACTTCAAGCTCTCATACTCTCTCTCCTCTAACCGTAAATGAGAGCCACTTGTTGACTTCTCTGCCTGGCGCACACGATGTCCAGTCGCCTGTCAAAGTGCCCAAAATAAATCCCAGTTTTTATCCTGGTCTAAAAAAGTTACGCGCCCACAGCAACCGAGAGCAGAACTCCGAAACAATTAAGTGCAGGTGGGGGGTGATATAGCTCCGTTCACGGCCAGACATGAGCTTACAGGCGCCGAACTTCTTATCGTACATACATTTTGTTGAGTCACTGAAAATATCCCGAATAGTTTTCTGGTTTCTATCAGACGCGTCTGTGCAGTGAAAGTTGGCGCGTCAAACTTTGCCAACTCAGTGGTGCGCGCTCACGTTGTGTCTGTGTGCAATGGGGGGAGGAGGGGTGTAACTGAGTGAGATGCTGCTGCAGGAGTTTAGGGGGGCAGACAAAAGCACTGGAATCATGGAGAAAAAAACGATTCTATTGAAATCATTACACTCATAGTATCAATTTAAATATATTTTTTTAAATAAGAACTTTAGTAGGCTATATGTTTTCCTTTAGAGTTGATTAAGGAAATGCATCACAGAGGGAACCTTTTTAAAGGAAACCCTCAGAGGACAGCACAGGGAGGTTCACTACAGCTCAACTCTGGAGAGCGGAAGTCTCTGGAGTGAGCTTTTCCCTGGTAGTCATTACACAGAGAGCTGAGGAAACAGCTGGCATGACTTCACTAATGACAGAAGGGAGGCCATTGCATTCCACTTATTAGTCCTATATTCATATACACTGCAAGGTGCAATGTTGACTATTTTAGATTAATTTAATCTAAATGAATACAGTGAATGCAATCGCCCATCTGTCTGTTCCGACACTGATATTGTTTTTCTTCTTCAAATCACCCACTTTATAAACCAACTCCTTTAACACAACACAGAGGACATGATAGCACTTGTTGAGGATTCTGATAATGTGAAATGAATTGCCGGGAATCATTAAATAGGAAGGATTGTGTAAGCCAAAGGCATTTCCGACAGTGGTAACATTTGGGAGTATTTTATCAATTATAACATCTCAAGGGTTTACATGCAATATTTGCAGCAATATGTGTTCATCGCCCATATCATCTTCTGTTTTGGTCACTCATTGCCTCATACCTACTGTAGCTCCTCACCTTTACTCTCCTTTCTTGTCAACCATGTCCACGTGTTTCATCACATCTAACTAAGAGTTATTTTGACTGGCTGAACTTGCCAACTTTAGGTTCTTGCTGACTCAGCAAAAGCCATCCCATTACCCAGCAATTGGCTAATGAGTAAAGCAGCACCTTTAAATCTCTGAACCACTTAGGGAATGATATAGGTTATTAATAGAGAGGGGAAATTAATTATAATTAAAAGCTATTAGACCACCCTGGTGAGCTTCAAAGGCACAATGCACCCGAGGAGTGAATTTCTAAGTACACATAAAGATCGCTGGTGGGCACAGATGTATCATATGCCATTAATGCCGGTCATGAACACACACACACACACACACACACACACACACACACACACACACACACACACACACACACACACACACACACACACACACACACACACACACACACACACAAACAAAAGGGCAGAACAAGTGGAACATTAGGTAAGATATAGATTAAATCTGCTAAATACACTGAAAAGTAATAATGCTAGAGTATATTAAAGCACCAAACAAAATATTAAAAGTACTTGGAGTACTTCTCTCTGCTCTATGTCTGTTTTTATCCTTAATATACTTCTTCATACTGTATATAACATATTAGTTTTGTGGATGTACAGATACTGCTTTTCCATTCCCGTATACTATTCGTAATGTGGGTAAAAACTAAAAGGTACCATGGGGTACAGGAATCCGTTTTGGTTTCAAGACCCTGGTTCGCAGAAGATTGTCCTAGAAAGACAAGATCAACTTAACTAATGTGCATTTAAAAAAGAGGAATAGTTTCGGCGAAAACTAAAAGGTACCATGGGATCAGATTAGAATTTTCCAAAGGGGGGTTCCTTTAGCATGAAACACTTGAAATAACTCAAGGATAAGTTAAAAAAGGAAGTAGAAAGAAAGTGAGGTCATAGAAAACTACTTCTGCTAAAAAAGTTAGCAATGCAGACCTAAACATTTCAGATGTGTGTATCTCACACTGCACTGTAACTTTTATTCATGTTCCTTTTTTATCCATGTTTTATTATCTTTGCTTTTAAATAAGTGTTTTTAAATGCCATTTTATATCTTTGCTTTTAAATTAGTGTTTTTAAATGCCATTTCATAATATGTTTCTTAATGTCTTTAAGCACTTTGAATTGCCTTGTGTTGAAAGGTGCTATATAAATAAACTTGCCTTGCCTTGCCTATTCAATGGGAAGAAGATGTTCTGTGTGCGTATGTGTGCGCGTGTGTGTGTTGCAGCATATTCCTGCTTGAATGATCTTGCATTAGTCTTGTATTCCCTGAAGAGACTCCACAGTTAATAGATGTATTGCAGTGTAACCTTAATGTCTAGTGTGTGTATGTGCATATGGGGACGGCAGGTTTGTCTTTCGGCAAGAAAGTTTACCATTAAATTAAAAGGCGCTGGTTTGATCTCCATCATTCATAGACCTGTTGTAATTTCTGAAGTTCCCTTGAACAGGGCTCTACACAGTATACGTTGGTGTAAGGACACCTCAGCACTGTAGAAAATATGATTTCTGAATATTTCGAATACGATTTTATATCGATATTGCTTGATAAATAATACTCTGAAAGACATGTTACGTGACAGAAAAGTGTAGTTTTCATTTGTCTAACAAGGTGATCTTGGGAGAAGCAGATCAATATAGTCAATGCCTAATCCCATGGTAAACTAACTCTACATGGCAGGTGTCTGAGGCTTCTTTGAGTTGAGACTGGCTTCAATTATAATGATGATGGTTCGTGTTGTGGTATGACAACTGATCTACGCTGCATTTTCTAAATGGTTTATGTATATCCAACCTTAACTTGATCAATGCAACAAAATGGTGGTTGATATACAGCTGCACTGTATTTGTATTTAACAACGTCATAAAAATGAATTTTTCAATATTATTGTATACTGTATGTCTGAGGAAAACATTTGAACTCTGAAAAATATAGGTGAAGAGGGCAGACCTCTTCCGAGGCCTGTTATTCCACAGAATGCAGTTTCAACAGTTCTCATGACTGTCACATCTTTAAGACAGATACCTTGAAAAGACTATGGGAATCACAATATGCCACTCAGGCAAAAAGGACATTTTTGTTTTAGTGAAAAGTCCCTTTAATATAGTATATTTTTTTCATCCATTAAGGAATGTGCCTTTCACTACACAGCTTCACAAACTTTGTTTTGATTTCACACAAACAAGGCATATTTTAGAGACATACTGTATATGCTATGTTATTCTCTCTCTTTTTAATACACACACTCACACAAACATGCTGTTATAATATAGCTTCTGGTTTTGGCCCAAACGGGCGGGTTTCCCAGAATTGGTGTGGTCCTGATGATTGTGTGTGTGTGTGTGTGTGTGTGTGTGTGTGTGTGTGTGTGTGTGTGTGTGTGTGTGTGTGTGTGTGTGTGTGTGTGTGTGTGTGTGTGTGTGTGTGTGTGTGTGTGTGTGTGTGTGTGTGTGTGTGTCTGATTGAAGCCATACTTATTTTTTGAATAAAATACCTCCTCAGGTACTGTTTTAAACGACAGTCTGTTTCATCTATGATAGGAAGACTTTGGCTAACAGAGTAGGAAAAAGATGAATCGAGTAATGACATACACATACTAGAATCAAATTGAGTATCTCGCTTGTTCCTAGGATGAAAGGACATGATAAGAATTGGACATTTCCTTAAATCCTTGTATTCATGCAAGCCTGTGTGGAATACGTGTGCAAATACCTTTTTATTAATTCTTCAACCTTGGTTTCATTTTGATCTACAGTAGAATGACTCAGATGGAGTGTGGGTGTAAGACATTTGCTTTTAATGAAAACTGCTAGTGTTAAAAGTTTTTTAGATGAGAAATGTGGGTAAAAGTTGAAAGTTAAAATCCTGTCTTATCCGCTGCCATCGTGCTAAAGTAACACGCATAACCAACACAGGGGTTGCAGGATAATTAGTCCCCAAATGTGCAAGGGGACAATATTTGAACATGTTTGAGTGGGCTTTCTTTAAATGCAAGCAAACAGTCAATGCAGAGAGCAAAAGAGGCAGAAGGCACTAGCCTAAATGCAATCACAGACCCCATTAGCTATCTGACAATGACACAGCTTTCATTAGATTAAAAATGATCTTGTAAACTGGCTTCTATTTATACAATCTTTTCATAGAAGTGGTTTCTGAACTCCAACTCCCTTATTGCTTCAAGTTGCTAATCAGACTGTAAACAACAGTAAAGCACATGGCATTGATATCCACTGGCTTCACCAGAACACCAAAAACATATCCCCTGCACCCAGAGGTTTAATATTGTATGACCGATAGCCGATGCATTCCAAGATATTTCCCTGCCCCGAACCTTGTAAAGGTAAACATGAAGGCCTTTTTACACATTGCAACCTCAATAGAACAGGAAATCACACATCCTCTGAATCACCACCTCACCACAGTTGTCTTTCATTTTGTGTTGTTTATTTTCTGCTGCTGTATGTATCGTTGTCTGTTGTTTACAGTGCTGTGGAGAGGAATTTCCCTCGAGAGATAATTAAGTCTAAAGTCTAAAAAAAACAAAAACTAATTCTGCAGTCACTCCATTTCAGATATGCACCACCACTAATAGCCCAGACAAGTCAAAGGTGAACAGGGCAAATACCATTGTTCTCTTTTATTTTCTTTTTTAAATGTCTCTGCCTATTTATTCTTTTGTCCTCCCTGTCTCATCCCCTGCTCACCTCTTCATCCTTCCATCCTTTGGCTTAATGTCAGATGAAGGGGGGATTAGCTTCGGTAGAGGGAGACGTGTGCAGTGTTTTATTATGGATTGTTGTGTGTGTGTTGGCATATATAAGTGTGCTAACCAAAAGCCTGAGAGCCATGTCAAAGAAACTTATTTTAGACAATTAGTGGCGAACTTACTTTTGTAAGTAACACACATTTGAGCTGACCACAACAGCTATTATCTTCAAGGGAGAAACTCTAACTTTAACAGGCACATCAAAGCCTGCCAGAACTTGCTCTTTAATATTAAAATAATATTTTGTTGGGGGGGCTAGCACCACCAAAAATCCTTAAATGTCTGCTCCTATGGCAGAAATGAAAAGATAACGATATCTTTTCCACATACAATTTGATTTTGTGTGTGCTTGTATGTTATTCGTTCTAAGATACAATGTTGTAAGAAGCTTTGGCCTATGCTGATTCCAAGTAATTCTAATAATGGTTTGTTCGAGTTGGAAAGATTAAGAAAATATGTTCTGATAGACATTAGGACGTGGCTCTATTTCCAAATTATTTTAAATAACCGATAATTTACTTAGTTTAAGACTACGTTTTCAACATAACATATTGCTTTCTTCTATTGTTTAATTTCCTGTACGTCTTGAATGTGTGTGTTCAGGTCAGAGGGGCAGATTCCTCCAGGTTCCCACAGTAGTCTGTCTTTCTTGGCTACCCTCTGGGAATCTCTTAATGAGCTCATCATCTGTGTGTGTAGGAACACGTGAGTGTTTGCCTACCCATGTATGTTTGTCACAGTATGAGCAATGAGGCATGCAGTTCATGTTAGGCTGGTTTCATGTGCTGGGCTTGCATTATGTTGCCGTGTAAGGGGAGAAGAAAGGTGTGTGTGTGTGTGTGTGTGTGTGTGTGTGTGTGTGTGTGTGTGTGTGTGTGTGTGTGTGTGTGTGTGTGTGTGTGTGTGTGTGTGTGTGTGTGTGTGTGTGTGTGTGTGTGTGTGTGTGTGTGTGTGTGTGTGTGTGTGTGTGTGTGTGTGGGACATTTTTCCCCATCTGCTACATTAATGTAATAGTCAAGTGTCTCATCCTTGCCTTGTACTACTACTTTTATCCATCTAACTTTCCTTTCAAGAGCGCCATTATGACATATCAGATGCATTAGGAGAAGAAATGAGGGCAAAATATACTTGTATCCAAATAACAACCTGTTTTCTCCATTAGGAACCTATCTTCCTGCTCTCCAATGGTGTGCGTGTGCACGCGGTGTGTGTCTTTATACATGCTTCGTTCCGCTGTGTTGTCCTCCCAATCTTCAGTAATTAGAGATTCTGTATCTCTAAGTTGAGTTACGGCATCCTGTAGTCTAGAGGGATGTGACCCGGGGTGTTTCTCAATGTCGAGTAAAGTTGTTCCAGAGCCACTATTTAAAGCGTATACGTCATTGAGTGCCGCCGAAGGACTGTTCCAATGTCCAGCATACTTGGAAATCTACCAAGCCCGGCGTACTTCGTAGTGAGAAATTTCGAGGCTGCACATGCGTAGACGCCGCGGTCTTAAAATCCCCACAATGCTTTGCGCACGGACCAATTTCCCCAAATCTGTGGCGGAAAATGTAAGGCGGGGCCTCTCATATGACGCACACCTGCACACTTGCTCGCCTGTTCCACTCTTCGTTTTCCGAATACCAGGAAGTATTCTTACCTCGCTTCTGAAGCAAGTGACTCGGAAGACATGTGCTACCAAGCAAGAGTACTCGACATTGAGAAAAAAACCCTGTGACCATCTGAGTGTGACACATATTCACCATGAACACAATAGACACACATAACATACACATACAAGGCAGCTTTAATTTTTGCATCTAAATATTAAGGTGTCAGTATAGTTCCGATGAATTCAAATTATTTTTTTACTTTCATCTCAATCATTATTCCTGAACTTGCTACTATATAAAACGCATTGCCATGCATTTACAAAATCTGTTTGTTTATTCAGGGTGAGCGGTGCATTTTGATTGATATATATATTTATTTTGCTGTCATGCAATTGAATCTGTCGTTACTGTAGGCAGGGTATTAAGAACATAAAAAACAAACATAAAACATCTGTGTATGAAGGTAACCGCTTTTAACAATGCTTTGTTTGTTTGTCTTTTTAATTTGGATCCTCTTGTCAGCTGTTTCAGTAGAACAGCACAATTATATTACTTAAGAAGTAACTTACGATGAAAGTAATCGGTATATTTTTTGTAATTGCAGGTTTTTCTTGTGAATTTCTGTCAGTTAGTTATGTTTCTTAGTGTGTGGTTGTCTGTGTTTGTGCTTGTCTGTTGTTTGATGTGTTTGTGGCAGTTTATCACTGGGTCTGTGTGTTAAGCTGGCTTGATACACAAAGCGAAGGACGGATTATTATGACAAGCTTATCTGTCCTCTGATATCCTATGATCCACCGACACAGTTCCAAGGTCTACAGGTTACTATCACATGCTTGCATTAGCCTTCATAAAGTCAACTGGTGGCATTACATGCAGACATACACACAGGCATGCATACATACGACAGTTCATACACACAGATACATTTTTGGATCAGGCAGGTGCACACACGGGACAAACACATGCTCTAGCAACATGAATATAACAACAGCAGTGCAAAAAAGCTGGCCTTGTAGAAATGAATGAGACAACCACTCATTGCATTAAGAAAGAAACATACATAGAAAACATTCAAGCACACAGGAATAAGATCAGGAACACACACACACACACACACACACACACACACACACACACACACACACACACACACACACACACACACACACACACACACACACACACACACACACACACACACTCAAATGAACAAAACATGGTTTAATACACCACTTCTACACATGAACAAACCAAGTAAATGTGAACAACGGTCCCTGACATAACTAATTACCTTCGTTCCTGATTATCAAGCACACAGCAGAGTCATACAATGTTAAATTAAACCCTTTACGGTCATTACAAGAAAATAAAACACATTTTTTAGTGTCTAAGCATTGAAAACCACAATAAAACTAACACAATTTTCTCAACAGGAATTTAATTCAATTTATTGTGCATTAAAATGGAACATTTCCAATGGTTTTCTGAAACTTAATCATGTCTAAATCTATAACACTGTAACCAGATAATTTGTCTGTCACTTTCTACTTGTTTTACCAAGGAGGTCCTGCTATTCTCAAGATCCAAATGTGAGTATATAAAAGAGGGTAGAACGACGTTAGGAGTGGCATGCCACACTCACAGGGGCAGATAATGGTCTTAATGAAAAGTGTGCTGTTAGGTGAATGGTTTCAGTGTGGGTAGCAGAAGGGAAAGGTTTGAGGCTTGTAGGAGGTCCAAGCATTTTTACATTTTGAATAGACGAAAGCAGGGAAATACATGGGAAAAAGGGGGTTATGAATAAAGAAGGATCGGATTCAGAAGTATTTTTTAAGCGTTTGGGAAATAGTTCAGATGACAAATATAAATACAAAATATGCGCGGGTACTCATAATATCTGTTGTTATTATTAATATTGTTAGTATTACAGCAGAGATGGTGAAAAACACACTAAAGTTGGTTTCATGGAAGTAAAATGGATGGGATATTTGTACTGATTCTGCATACTGACACTATACAGAAGGAGCCTTTTCTTTGTTTAATGCGTATTTGTCACATATTTCTCACATATTTCAACCATTGTGGAGTTGCCACTTGCCTTGATTCATGAGGCACCAGAGGCTACGGCACTACAAACACATACTGAAACCGTAAAATTGAAGCCAAAAATGTTAAAAAGGACAGTAGCTCCACTTGTACGTGAATTGACTCTTTTACCTCCTTTTGATAGATTCCCCCATTTGAATGTTCGAACTATCTCAAGACACATTATTACTTAAATAGTTGTTTCTATTGTGTTAACACCATTTAACATTCTAGTTATACTAAAGAGTGGTGGCATAGATTGAATGGCCAGTTATGTTGCACTACAGGCAGAAGATGAAGGAGGTTTGTGTAAGAATGACCAATTACGGTTTGTTCCATTACAAGTTTAGCTTGTCTAATTGAACTCGGCCAGTGTATCATCATGATTTATAGTGCACACACTGTGCATAATCTAGTTGACTTGAAAGAGTCTCCAACTGATTTTGACATTATAAATGATAGTCTAGCCTACTTCTACAGTATATTAATAAATGGGACTGTATGCGTGTGTTTGTCTGATAAACGGCAAAGATAAGTTGATGAGAAGTTTGAATAATTAGTCGACTGTTACTGTTATTCCTTAGGCCAATTTTATTTAAACATGTTATTTTTCTTAGTATATATATATATATATATATATATGTTGTGTGTGTATGTGCCTGTATGTGTTGTTTCTAAATAACAGTGAAGCATGTTTGCAAAAAAGTATTTTGTATATTCCCCTGCAGTGTATGTTTGAGGATTCCTGCGCTGTCTGCAAGTTTGTGCGTGTTTGTGTGTTCATGTTTGTTTGTATGTGTGTGTGAGTGCATCCAAGGTTGTGTTTCTCATTCCCCATAGAAAAAAAATGGAAATGTCAAGTAGTCTCCAATGGCCCATTAATCCCTGTGTTTCACTGGTGGTCTGCACAGATATTTAACATGTGACGTGACATGATAGCCTGATGCACACACACATCTCACATACGCACACACAATGAAGCGGCTCAGACAAGGACATGCATTCAGATAAGGACTTATTCTTCACTTTTCTTTTTACCTCCCTTATTCTCTGTAGAATATGAGATTTCTGTTCAACTGTAAATGCATCTGTGCGGAGTCAAGATTAAGGAGTGCGGGATTCCCTGTTGTATACATTTCCAAAATCAAGCCAAGCCTGAAAGGCTTCCACTCAATTCAATATAACCATGTAGCTTTTGATGGAATCGTGCTACTGGCTGTCAACACTTATTTTGTTTGCTTATCTCATTCTCAAGCTACCTAAACCAAGGGAGGGAACACACTGCAATGCCATCGTTTTCTCTGGAAAAGAACAGTCGTTTCTGTGTTATGTATTTCTTTCTAAACAAAAAATATGTTGCAATCAGAAATGCAATGACTTAGACATTTTAATTATAGTGTGGAAAATTACATTTATGACTGTGGGTGTTAGTGTATGGATGTTAATAACCCAGCACTTACAACAATGCTATATTCTCTCCACCTTTTCGAATCAGTTTCACAGTAAGGAAAGTGAACGGCAACATCTCTGCAGTACAAGCAGCAGAAAGAGCAGCTGGGATCTGTTGATCACGCGGCCACAAACTCATTATTTCCCATAGTGCCATAACATTTTTTGTGTGGCATTGATTGATTAACTGACTGACTAACAATAACTTATTCAATTCATCATGCTACTGAAATCAAAGCAGCATAAATCAAAGTTTAAAAGAAAATGTAATGTTAAAAACAAGATATTTTATAGTAAGTAATACAGATTATAATGAACCACAGCGCACAGTATGTTAAGTAACCAAGGCACCCACTAATCTTGTGTGGCTAAAGTACTAAACTAAAGGCAGAAATATGCAAAGGAAAAGTGACTACACTACACCAACCCTTCATCCTCGCTAATTAGTCTTCAATCCTGTATTCCACTTTTGGGGCTAAGTGGATACAGGTCAGTGACCTTATTTTGCATTAAGTTTAAAATGTCTCTAAACTTTATATATCCAGGGAGATTATTCTGCCCTACTTCACATTCATAAGCGTACTTTTTGTATTTTCACAACAGGGAGCTTCTGCTGACCACTGAGCTGCTCTATTGAAACAGTTTGGGGTTTGAATGCTGTGCTTATGACTGTGCTTGTTTGTTTGCCAATTCAAGGGATCAAACCGATGATCCGTTTCTGAAAGGCATCCTTCTCTCACATTTGGGTCACCGCTACCCAAATTAGATAACAACTTTACCATGGCAAGTGTTCTAAGTGCCGATCCTTAATGTCTAGATGATTTCAATTTCCCTTATAAACAAACATTGCAGGTACTCAGTTAATGAACAGTGCGCAATGTAGTTTGACTTTACATATATGGACATCATCAAGAAGGACACAAGCTAAACAGGTGAATCCTGATCTGCTTAAGACATTTTCTTGATTATAGCTGTTTTCGCCAGTGTTTACCATACCCAATTCTAAAGAGTATGTGTCACCCCCCTTACATTTATAATCTAAATGCACCCATGTAATATCAAAAGATAGATAATAGCAAATGGAGTCATATTTTATAGTGACCTGCCTTCCATAAGCCTCCATTAGGCCTATATTGCACCATTTTACAGGGTTACAATTTATCAAAGAGATTTGAATGTTATACGCCTCCTTTACACACTGTGCACCAATAGACAACAACACATTGAACGATTTATGTTTAGTGATTATTTTCTGAGGTTTTACAAAGAGCAGAAGGATATAGCGTACAAATAGTTTCATAGCAATGATGCCACTTCACCCCCTTGAAAATACCATACAAATGTTGTCCCTGAAAAATGATTTATATTACCAAAAAAGGATGGTTTTTCTGTTTGTTGTTCTTTTCTGAAGAATAATGTGATTTGCTCGACATTTGTAATGTTATGAATGAGTTGTCTTTCTTGGCCAAAGCCTAAACGGTTGCTGAATAATGGGAAATATTTATGTTCTTTTGTTGTGTCCCACCCCTGAGACAAACAAACTGGGCAACAACTGCTAGTGTTCATATTCCATTCATTTATCAGCTAATTATTAATTCCCTCAGGCTTGTAGAGCAATATGATTGGCATAACATAAACACATACTGTAAATAAAGATGGTGAAATCCTTCATGCAAGCAGTCACACTGACTTCTTCAGTCACACTGAAAAAGTTGCTCTCCGGTCCAAATGCTAGTGTCAGACTGTTCCTGCCATTTTACTCACTGCACCTTCAGGCACTTTGAATGAAAGCAACCACTGACATTCACTTAGTGGGCATTACATTTGACAGTATATTTTCATATTCTTAAAGTCAAGGCCGTGGGGTAAATAATTTTTTGGCAAATTTTAGTGTTGGCTTTCTTTGTAGTAAGCCAAAAGGGAGATGATGGGCATGTGCTCAGAGAGAGGAAGACACTGTAGGGCACAAAATGAGGGGAAGGAAAAGACATGTCTGAGTGAAAGAGAGAAAGAGGGAGTGACGAATATAAATGAATTGCAAACTCAAAGTATAAGCATCGAGTATATCTACATTCAGTCATAGTACGCTGCTGATTCAGCTGGGATGATCAAACACCTGTCTTGCATGCACAGATTCTCTGTCTTTATCTCGTCTGTCTTTTCATCCCCTCTATCCCTTTTTATGGATGCAAAGTAAGTACATAAGACAGCATCCTTCAGAATTCAGATCAATGTGCTGCAGGCCAAAAGTTCTCTGCAGCAACTCCAGAGGGCCTATACGCACTTATTATGTGTCTTTGATCCAATCAGAATCTATATATCTATATCTAAGTTCTTCCATAATGTAGTTTCTATATTCTTTTTGTAACTGTAAAGTTAGGTTTATTAAAATGGAAGTTGGAAAGCTTTATTATTCAAAAATACTATCTACTTTTGATCTTACAGTCTATTTAGCAAAGCAAGATTGCATGGTTGGTACTGTATGTCCCTATCTTTGGTCCCGGTCAAACTATCGTAGCGTGCTAAACTTAGATTGTAAACCTGGTCAATCGTAAATGCTGATGTACGAAATTTTAAGCGCAGCCTCTCAAAGCTGCTTGCAAGACGGCAGACTTCAAGACTTGTTATGAGTTGTTTCTCTTTTTATAAGCTTCTCTTTCTGACTCTAACACCGCTTCTTGGATGCAGCTCTACCATCTTTCTCTTTCTTTAGATGGATGTTCACTTATTCTACTACCCAATCCTTCAACTCATCATTATGCTCTTCCTATATTCCCTCCATTCCTTCTTCCCTACCTTTCATCCCCTTACTCATCCTGCTTCTTTCACTCCACTTCTGTCTTTTACAATCCCTTCCTTCCTTCTCGTTCCCCTCTCATTGTCACACTCTATTCACAATGCCTTTCATCCTCCGCCCCTCCATCCCTCTGTGCCCTGCCACCTCCCTCTTTCCTCTGTCCTCTAATCATCTCTCGCTTTTTAATTTCCCCGGCAAACGGCTCCAGTGCTGGTCCATTTAGTCACAGGCTTTTAATTAGGGGAAAGTAGATTAGGAAGGCCACTCTTTACCCTGTTCATTCATACACACACGCACACGCACACGCACACGCACACGCACACACGCACACACACACACAGTATCCAAAGGCACGTAAGGGCAATGTTATTTATTCTGAAATGCCATCTCCTGGTTTTGTTTTTGTCTTGTTCATTTGTGAACAGTGCATTCAAAATGTGATTGTGTTGCTTTCCAATATTAGCACAATTCAACGGACAAACGTTGTGGCTGAAGGGAACAAAGGGTGTATATTCTTATCGGACGCATTGCTCATAGAGAAATGACAAATTGTAACTGTTGAAATGTAATATTTGGATTTAGGTGTAAATAGATCTGTTTCCCTTAAACATACGATACAAGACGGGTCATTAATGTAGATAAAGTCCTTTCTATATCACTGGGAAGCATGGATTTTGATTTGAGTCTCCCCTGACACAGCTGGGGCTTTAGAGGATTTAAAACAAATACTACATGATCTGGTAAATACATGTAACGACTTATTGAGCAGCAATTTGACGGATTTACAAGAGGAACAACAACGACAGGCATTCCTATTACATTATCATCTTCAATTTAGGGCTTTAAGTAATCCTACTCGATCAGGTTTAAAAAGAAGGAAGTGGAAACAATGACTCATGGAAAATCTGTTTTAATTAGTGTGGAAGCAACATCACAGCCATATGTCCTACACATTTACATGAAACTGAGAGCTAATGCATATAGCTCATGTGTCAAAACAATGTACAATACACGTATAGCTCTTTAAACTCCATATAGCAAAAAATAAATATGTCGTTTCTATCAAGAATATATAGCTGGTCGAATCCACATTCCCTCAAAATATATTTAATCCAACTCGTACCCAAGAAGATTATCCTAGCTGACAAGAAAGTTAACTTTCTATCCAATCTAATTCTGCATTCCTGCTGCACCTACTGCAGATTAGCGATAAAACCTTATTTAGATTATATGAAATTGGTGCTGCTTCCTTCCAGCACTTGACAGAGTATAACCATAGCTCTACAGGGAGGAAATGTTTGTGTACAAGTGTGTGTGCATGTGTGTGAGCGAGCCTTTAATCATCCTGAGTTGGTCATCAAACTCTTGTTATTTTCCAGTTTTCCAGCAGAGTGCATGTGTCCTAGTGTCTGCATGGGCCAAATTAGAATGCCTTAAGCATATCAAGTGATTTCTGTGTGTATATCAGTGCATGTAGACACACATTAAATTAACACACATTAGTTGTGTGTGTTATTCCTCCTAATGGGGGTTTGAATAAACATGAATTTGTACTCTTCTGCCCAGCAGGCAACTTCTGCAGTTTGCAACATCAACAGCTGTTCTTTTTGCTTTAAGACAACAAAGCCGAGCTTGATCGTGACATCCACTATGAAGCAATGTTTTATTTTTCCATTAGAGTATAATCATGCCGTGACTTTCCAGGGCAATACAATTGCAAACTTATTTTTGGAAGTAGAAAATGTTATGCAAGGCTGTGCAGGGCAATATGCCAGTAAAATGTGTGAATACTCTCAGTTTATCTTTATACAACTTTAACCTTTCGTCACTATCTCAACTAACCAGTTGTTCCTAACTCTTTCTTTTGCTCAACTTTTCTTGAGTTGAACTTTTCTCATTTCATACTTTTTTTTTTTCTACCACCCTTCCCTTCTGTTCCCTGAAAACACCCACACACACCTCCAAATGCTTAAGCTGTGCTACTGTTTATCATTACAGAGACTGTGATTCACACTGACTGAGTGGCTGGCATTTACAATACAATACCAAGGGAACGTCAGTCTTCTAATTCCTCATTAAAAGATGACCTAGTAATGTCAATATTACCACACAATGCGTCTCATCTTTTAGCATAGTGTGATTCATTCTTTTTACGGTTTAAACATAATAACATTTCTTATAAAATCTCGAGTGGGACACTTGCATTATTCTTATAAATAAACCAACCAAACAAATAGAGAAAGGTTGATTTACTTACGGTATAGGTCAAGTTTTGATTGTCATTGACAATTGATTGTAGTCTTTAATACGTTTGAGTAACGTTGTAATTTGTTCGTAAAAGACTGTTGACTGGGCAGAATGTTTGTTCTTGTCTTCAGCATTTTTATTTTATTTACCATTCTCTTCTCCCTTTCCCCTCTCACTGGTAATGTTATGTTAATCAAGTGTCACAGAGAAAGTTAATGTGTTAATTTGATTTTTTTTAAGTGTCTGCTGGTGTGTAGGTGTTAGTATTCCCTGAGAGTGTTGGCATGTATTTCTTTCTGTGTGCAATTCTATGTGCACTTTTTTATGAATGTTGGGTATAGGTTCATGCATGGGCCATGGCAATACAGACAACTAATACAATAGCACGCACGCACCTATATTAATTCTAGCTGCACTGGTTCTGTTCAACCCAAAGTCCTTCTCCTCAGGGCTGTTCTTCCCTTGCTTTCGTACAGCCTTGAAGCCACACACAGTGTATCACTGAGGAACAGACTACCCTGTGTATTTGTGTGTATGTGTACTTTTTAAAATGTAGTGTTACTTAAATGAGTGCTGTAAGTTAGTCTCAATATTATATAATTCTGCTGTCAAAATAACTGCCAGTGATTTAGCAACGTCTGTTTTGAACTATAAATTGAAGAAGAATTGAGAGAATGCAATTTCTATAAAATTACCTCAAAATGATCTTCCCTGCTTCCATAGCATGTGGCCCGATTTACAGTAAGATTAATCTGAACATGCTTGAAACAAACACACAACTACACAAACTGCCTGACTTTATAATGATACAACAAAGCTTCCTTTCTTATTAACTCACATATTCTCTCTTGCTTAGAAGTGGTAGCCTCACAAAGCCAAACTACATAATGCAAATTTAGTTTAAGACAATTAAATTGGTTGGTTTAATTTATGCTCCTACGCAGAAAATGAAGGAGAATGACATTTTGATTCCGGTTTTGGTGAAAAATATATTATCTTTGACTATAATAGTATCTATTTATTACAGATACACTGGTTATAGAGATTTCCATAAGAGCTGCCATGTTTTTCTTGTTAAAATCCGAAGCAAAGACAGTGACAGCCTAGCAAGTTGTGCACTCATCCAGTCAGGTGAAGAAAGGTTTCAATTTAATGTCTCAGTGATGGAGAGAGCTGTCAAGCATCCATTGTAGAGCCATTAAATGACATCCGTCTTACATTCATCAATGACCTTGCCACACAACATCTGGATTAATCAGACTAGATAGACACACACACACACACACACACACACACACACACACACACACACACACAAAATATTGCCTATACCTGGTCAGTTGGTTTAAGTCAGGTGCTTTTCTATTTTACATACTCTATGTTGTCAGGTGTAGGTGGGTGTATATTTCAGTATAAGAAGTGCATATTCCTGAGCAGCAGCAGAGGAAGGTTAGTCGAAGAAGCTCATTAATATACAGTTGACTCCGAAGACAAGAGAAACACTCCACCTGTCTCTTCATCTCTATCTCTAACCGCAACAACACTGTGTTTATCAACCACTTACCTTCAGACTGTCTGTCGGTCTCTCTCTCACACAGACACACGCACACCCACAGAAATATTTCCAATTATACTTTGAAATTGCCAAGCTTGAAATCTGTCATGCAATTTTAAAGCACATTCTCTTTAAAGATGCACACACAGTTCATTGATATTGAAATACATATGTTGCTAATGATACCAAAAATACCCACGAACATGTGCATATACATATTAATTCTCTTCTTCTTCTTCTTCTTCTTCTTCTTCTTATAAGACAAAGTAAGAATCTCAAGTTTTAAAAGTGCCATGGTGTCTGTGAATGTTTGTCTTCTCGCCTTCAATTCCTCAGGAAGGTCAGTGTTTTCTTTAAACGAGAAGGCAGTCAAGGATTTCTTTTCAGCTTTATCAGACTGAGACATTAGTCATCAACACATTCTCATGCAGTTACACAAGTGTAAAGAACTATATGGGAAATTCACATCTGTGGAGTCGCCATTCGTTGACTCATGTCTTGTGAATCTGTGTTTGCAAGACAGCAAATGTTCTCTTCTGGTGTTGCGTGTCTTCAGGCTTTGCTTTCTAGCTGTGAATGTCTCTATAGGCCTTTGTTTTGCTGTCATGGGGTAATCTATATTGCATGTTCATGCGCACCAGTCATCATTACGCGACACCCCTTTGGATCAATACTTTACCAACTCCTACAATCCCACCTGCCCGTTGGCATGGCTTACCTTCCACGCTCTCCTCCCACAAGTGCGCTTTCTTGTGACTCACCTGTCAACATTTCCAACCCTACCATCCTCTTTTGCAATATACAAAAATATGTTAAACCACCAATACCCTGTCCGTGTCTTGTGTTTGGGTCCCTCTTATGTACAGTGTTTGCAATTTACAGAAAGGGTTTTTTTTCTCAGCATTTTGACATCTGGTGTTTTATTGTAGGCTTTTTTAAATTGAGAATGTCTACAGGTGCATTCACACCGCAGTACTTTTCCCACAAAGGTTCATGAGAACTTAGTTCATGAGAACTCTTTAGTTCTCATGAACTAAGTACAGATCGCGTTCACACCGGAATAAGTTCCTGGGGAAGGATTAGGCAAATGAAGCCGCTGACATCACTTCTTCTTCTTCTGCTTTGGGTTTACTGGCAGGCCGCAAACAACTTCACGGCGTATACTGCCACCCGAAGTCCCCGGCCGGAAGTCCCCGGAGTTGGGGACTGGCTTCAGTAGAAGCTGCTGGGACTGCCAGCAGCTTCTACTGAAGCCTTCCGAGTAAATCGCCAGAAACGCCGACACCTCCTCATCACTCCACCGCTCCCATGTTTTCTTTTGTGTTGCCATAAGTTAGTCTCTCTGCGTTTGT
Organism: Trematomus bernacchii; assembly: GCF_902827165.1. Classification (NCBI taxonomy): domain Eukaryota; kingdom Metazoa; phylum Chordata; class Actinopteri; order Perciformes; family Nototheniidae; genus Trematomus; species Trematomus bernacchii. The sequence goes on from NW_022987910.1 coordinate 1,259,731, forward strand.
GCGCTGGGCTAATGCTAATGCTAATAATGCTAATGCGAGGATAATAAAATGGAGGCTTCACAAAACTTTTTTGGAGTTTTACGGGGCGTGGTTTGCCAATAAGACATAGGAACCTTTTTCTCCCACGAAAGACGGAAAACTGACGGAAAAGGGGGTAAAAAGGGTTCTGATGAACTCATTTTAGTTCCGGCTCTTTTTGGTGTGAACGCGACATTTCGGAACTATATCGGAACTAAAGTGGGAAAAGTACTGCGGTGTGAACGCTGCTTATGAGTTTAAGCTGGTATATGCTGATTCTAGAGTGTGTCTCTCTCTGTGTGTGTCTCTCTCTCTCTGTGTGTGTGTGTCTCTCTCTCTCTCTGTGTGTGTGTGTGTGTGTGTGTGTGTGTGTGTGTGTGTCTCTCTCTCTCTGTGTGTGTGTGTGTGTGTGTGTGTGTGTGTGTGTGTGTGTGTGTGTGTGTGTGTGTGTGTGTGTGTGTGTGTGTGTGTGTGTGGTGTGGTGTGTTTAATTAGAGTTTATAGTGTTGCTCCCTCGCCAGTAAAACTAGAACAGCAGTAAAACAAGCTAATTGCCCTCACAGCCCTGTGAGATAGAGAGGGACAGAAGGTAACAGGGGATGAAGTAAGTGATGGAGGGAAGAATGGATAAAACTAGGGCAATTAGCTAATAGAGATACCAGGTTGAGAGTGAATGAAGTAGTGAACTGATAGCTATTCTGAATTATATATAAAATAAACACAATATCTTCATTAACACAACAAAATAAATCCAGATGAGAAGAAAATAGCATGGTGTTACTCAGGTTTTATAATTTAGATCTTTTTTTGTCTTTTTAATTGATGCCTACATTAGACTTTTCACCTTAATTGTTCCACACACCCTCACAGGTGTTTTCACTTATCTTGACTAATTAGGTTTATGTTTGGTGCATCTGTGCTGGGAATGGATAAGGTCACTGTTCGCCATGTATTAAAATGACTGTAAGTGTATCCGCCCCAAGGTGCTACGAAGTAAACAATATCAATCACAGTAGGCAAGCTCAAACTGTTCTTTACGTGTTCTCAGCTAATCTAACCGAAAATACACTTTCAAAGGACCAAGACCATAGAGGCTCTGACTGAGCCTGCATTTGAACAGGAATTGTCAAATCCACCTATAAAGCTTGTAGTTGACTGTAATAACTCACAGATAGCAACTTTGATTTGGCCTTGAAGTTGCTTCCAATGTCCTTTTTGAGATCATCAGTTTTAGTCCAAAAATGTCAACTAAAACATTGTGCATTTCTAAAGGTAATTTCTGTTCGAATACTTTTTTTTCTATGGCTGTAGAATCACTCAAAATTCTACTTTATTAATACATCTTGAATGGCATAATTAATAGTCTGAGCAGAGGCAGCTAGGCTGGCTTCATCTGGGTCTGTAATGTGTGTGTTTGTGTGTCTGTGTGTATACACACAGTGCTTAACCAAAAGAGACATACCCACATGTGTGTCTTTGAATGCATACACCATGTTGCAAATCATAACTTGGATGTGTGTGTACATGTGTCTGTTTGTGTGTGTGAGTGTGAGTGTGTGTGTGTGTGTGTGTGTGTGTGCGTGTGCGTGCACGTGCACGTGCGTGCGTGTGTGTGTGTGTTCGTGTGTGTGTGTGTCTGTTTGTGTCAGTGTATGTACGAAGGCCTCGAAGGTTCCCCTTGTCATGCATTCTGAAATTTGCCCTGCGGTGGTTCGACTGAGCAGCTGCTCTCTCCTCAAAGGCTCTCTCTCATCTTCTGCTCCCATTCCTCTCAAGACCTATCTCTCTGCTTCTGTCTGTTTCTGTTTCTCCCTTCATATCTCATTTGGTGTCATCGCTGTTTATGCTCATCTACTTCCATCTATTCCGCGTAAAGAATAAACATGGACTTGCACCTGGAAATACCACACAGATCTCACTACACCTTGAAAACGTTACTTCTATTCCCGCAGAAAACATCTTCAGTCTCAACACCGAAAAGGTGCAGGTGCAAGTCACACTGATTTTATTTCCAAAAAAACTTAACATTAAAACCAATATTTTCTCTTGCTGTTATAGAAATACTTTAGCTGGTTAAAAGACATTTAAAGACTTAACTGACCATTTTTAAATGAAGCTAGGCTTCTAGTGTAGAATTAAAGGGGGTCTGTCGTCTTCAAACCTTAACAAAATTGTACATTTATTGTGATGCTGCCAAATCAGCACTTCATCAGCTAACTCCTGTGTATCATAGTACATAACACTTTATCACAATTTCATCCAAAGCAATGTCTTTTTTTTAATGAATCTTATATCTGATTAATGCCTTGTTACTGTGTAGTTGTTTTGTTTCTGATATGCCAATTGTGTTTTTATGCCTATTTCTTGCGCTCTTGTTTCTCTTGGAGAAGAGATTTTAATCCTAATAAGACTGACTGATTAAATAAAGATACATTAAAACATTTATGTAAACTCAAGTAACAAATCTAATGATTTTGGAAACATCTTAAAATAATTTACTTGTGAATGATTTATGATATCACTATGGCGTTTGACCTTAAAATAACTAAGGATTAATCAACATCAAAAATGTAAATGTGCAGTGTAGCTATCTAATGTAAAATGGACAGAAGTATCCCAATATGTATGATAAAACCCAATTTATAAACTCATGTTGTCTAATTTTGTTCCAGTAATAACCAGTAGAAGCATAACAAAAATACAAATGTGTTCATAAGACATTAGGTTACCAGCAGTAAATAGCCATCTTGCTGTTCACTGAAAGCAACATGATTACATACATAGTTAATAGAAAGCTGCAATAAGATTCAAATTGCTCAGTGGTGGTGTGCACTATGGCTTTATGTATTGACATCATGAATGTGGAAGTATGAGAGAGACTTAACATTAAGAAATAACATAAAGGTATTTAGCTGACTGCTGATATTGGTCATAGGCTGGGACACACATGGCACACTCCCAGGCATCCATTGCTAACAGCCAACATTGTATACAGTTGTTGAATTGGCCGTTAGGAGCAAATCAACTCAGACTGCACACAACCTGACATCTGTCAAGTAAAACAAAATAAGCTTTGCTTTTTGTCTCAACCCGACCTTGGTCTTTGTTTGGTTGTTTTATCTCACATTTTGCTTATCTTTACTTCAAAAGATAATTGTTTATGATTGAACTCTAAATGTGGTTTTAAAATGATCCATACTTTGTAGTTCTCTATCTCTATTCATCCAACTCTGTTTCTCCCTCATCATTTCCACCCACCACCCCTCTACTCCTCCACCTCAATTTTCAATTAGAGAGGAAATGGAAGTGAAACATGACAATGAGGCATTTTTCTATTTCAGCTGGCCAAATAGGAGAAGGTTATTGCATACTGGATGAGAGCAGAGAAATATAAGGAGAAGCAGACAATCTGGTGGCTGTTATGTGATGGAAGTGACACGCTTCCCTTTGCACTGTGATGCAGAAAAGAATCGCCCTATTGCTTATTCTCTGTGCTTCCCCCCACTTTTCATTTCTTCCAACACTACTTTCCATCTCTCACCATCACTTCCCCCTCTTAAGTCTCTTTTACCTATCCATCCCTCCATCTAATCTAACTCTCTCTGTTTCTGACAAAATCTCTTCCCATCTACACCGTTGCCCCTCCCCCTCAATGAGCTCTTTAGATTTGTAATGAGCCTATATTTAGCACTGCTGGATAGGAGGAATATTTCTGAAGCATTTTACCCCGAATAGCATTTCTCCTGTCACCTTGGACATTTTTCCCCATCTGCTACATTAATGTAATAGTCAAGTGTCTCATCCTTGTCTTGTACAACTACTTTTATCCATCTAACTTTCCTTTCAAGAGCGCCATTATGACATATCAGATGCATTAGGAGAAGAAATGAGGGCAAAATATACTTGTATCCAAATAACAACCTGTTTTCTCCATTAGGAACCTATCTTCCTGCTCTGAAATGGTGTGTGTGTGTGTGTGTGTGTGTGTGTGTGGGTGTGTGTGTGTGTGTGTGTGTGTGTGTGTGTGTGTGTGTGTGTGTGTGTGTGTGTGTGTGTGTGTGTGTGTGTGTGTGTGTGTGTGTGTGTGCGCGCGTGCATAAGTGCATGGCTTATCTGCCTGCATAAAGTGCCAACATGCATATTTTAGTCCAGCAGAGATTTTACTATCCCTAAAAAGAAAAGCAGCAGATTGCATGGTGGATGGAGATATAGTTCTTAGCAAGACTTTTAGGTGGTGGTCTGAAACCATGACATTTTGTTTTTTTATCAATCCATCTGCAGGCCACTATACCCAAAGTGTGTCAGTACATTTACTATAACAAATCTTACCCTACTGAAACACACACACAATATATTCACAATTGAGTATTAAGAGAATGCGTATATATTTATATTTTGAATATGTGAGGGTCTCTTTAACCATTTTAAAAGAGTGTCTTTTATAATGATGGATTATGGGGGAAAGGTTCTCAGGGCTGGGATATTTTATTGTGGTACTACAATTCGTCACAAGGAAGAAATGGTCGGGAAAAATAGCATGGGATGACCCTGCCATGCCATATGGAGTACTGTACAAGGCCTACCATTTGTGATAAACAGCAAGGCTTTCAAACTCAACTTCTCCATTCTGCTAATGTCTCTAAACCTAGTCAGACACATGTGTGCCTCAATTTGCAGTACAACTTTCATTTGGCAAAAATCAAAGTTGTTGACTTGGATTTTCTTTTGTATGGGAATATCTGTTTCCCTCTCGTAGGAGGTCTGGCAAACTGTAAAACAATATCTGACAGCTTGAATGTAGATACCATTTAGTTCAGTAATCATCTTGTAAAAGAAAAGCATACACACTTTTCTCACTAATGGAATGCAGTGCAGAATTCCCAAACATGGCCTAATTGCTTGATTCATTTTGACTTCTAACAGTTCTAATTTCCCTTCATCCGACAGCACTGTGGGGTTTAATGACTGTAGTGAAAGGCAAAACGAAAGTGGAAGGCAACTCTAGATTTTACTCACAATCAAATCCAGATTAGGTTATAATGCTCCTGGAAGGTTGGTAAGAAAATACATTATTTAAAATATGGAATGCAGTGTTAAGTGCAGAAGAGTGCCTTATTTAAAATGAGCTACGAACAAAATTGGAAACATTAAAATGACTCGCAGTTTAAACGCTTTATACGTCTTTCTTAAGATAGATATTGCGTTACATGATCTGATTTATTCAGGCAAGAAAAAGTATTCTGCAGATGCGGTCAGATTCCCAAGATGTTTTAGGCAGGCACCTTGTGGATGATTAGTACTGTTCGTGATTATTATGCTCATAAAATGCAAACATCAAAGGACAATGTGCTTTCATAACCAGACCCCCTGGACATTTATAACACAGCCTGCCCTGACCCCTGACAAAAAGTCACGACCCCTTCATGGAAACTGTTGGCACTTAAAGGTAAGCCGGTTCCTCTGGCACACACACATGCAACACATTTGTGCTAGGTGGAAGCTGAAGTAAAATACAATAGCAGGAAGCTCACACACACGCACAGTCAGACACACACTCGAATGAAACAGTGGAAACAGAATGGAAGATACATAAATGCTCGAGAGAGAACAAACATGCTGAGGTAGGAAAAGACACAAACAACACTTGCGCACAGGGCTTTTCTCAGCTGTTGAAAACTGTTATCCAGTGTTGGTTGGCGGGGGATCAGTGTTGTGTCATTAAACTTTAAAGAGAGTTGCTTCTTCTTTTATCACCTTCTGTCAGGAAACACTTCACCATCGGATAAAACATGAACAACTACTTCACAGCTGACCATCTTCTCTTTCCTCAACAGCTTTTCTTTCACACGTTTTACTCAATTGCTCTTGTACACTTTTCATTTGAAGTCTACCTCTCCTTCTTAACCACCTTTCCACAGGAGAGCTGCCATTGGGTTGCCAGTGAGATGCGTTTCATTATTTATGTATTGTCTTAAATATTCTTTTGTTTTTCAAACTAACTTGGAATGAGTTATAATACAAATCAACATATATGGGATGTGCTATGTGTTAAAACAAGAATAAAGACTAGAATAAAATGAAATAGATCATAATCAGGCCGGCTTACACATTCTAATTCCAAACTGGTCAATTACCATTTTTATTAGATACCTGTGAGAAAAATAAATAAGCCTGTGAATCTACTGACTAACAATCTTGCTACTATTCAGCTCACAGTGGTGATCAGAATCGTATCTCCCCTATCATAAAATAAGTCTGAATAGCATTTGCAATAATGTTGCCAAAACCTACTGTTTCTTTCCTTTGTTCTGTACTCACTTTTCCTTCATGTTTTCTTTTGGGCTTGCTGAAAGGTGGTTAGGGGTCATTGAGGACAGTCTGTAGCATCCACGCAGTCTGTAGCATCTAGACACACACACGCACACGCACACGCACACGCACACGCACGCACACACACACACACACACAAACTTTTAATCAGGAAAGGGATGGGTTCCTTTTATAATAGATCATCGTGTGTGTGTGTGTGTGTGTGTGTGTGCGTGTGCGTGTGCGTGTGCGGGTACACTGAAGGTATGCATGTGCCTCTGTATTCCTGTGTGTGAGCTTGTGATGGAAGACAATAACAGGTGATCAGGAAACAGGGGACTCCAGGAAATTCCTCAGGGCATGGGAGAGAGCAGCTTCAGGAATGTGCAAACACAACAAATACCTTCAAGGGAATGAATGCACACACACACACACACACATGCACACACACACACACACACACACACACACACACACACACACACACACACACACACACACACACACACACACACACACACACACACACACACACACACACACACACACACACAGGCATTTTTATATACTGTAATGACACATTTATATACAGTAGTGAAACATTTTTTCCCAGTATGTCGAACATTATAGCAACATCAAACACCAATGCAAGTCCTTAAAATAGAAAATCTTTGTTTTATTCGAAATCAAGTGTAAAAGAGTGGAGCTAAAATAATGTTTTCAATTTTGACATGTTGTGAAATATAATTAGTTGCAAAGTGCAATAACAAAAGTAAATTAAAAGTAATTAATAATGTTAGACTGCAATATAATTACTGCAATATAATTACACCCATCACAAGAGAGTAGCCGGTCTAATGTCCACTTTCACACTTCCAGCCCCCTGCTCAGACCACACCCATCTTACATCTCCGACTTCCATTTTAGTCTCAACTACTCACCTGTGAAGTTTGTTACTGCCTCCTGCATGGTTGAGGTGCTTCTACTGGAACCACTGTTGACATATAGTACCTGGAATGGTACTTAAATCCATCTCTGTGGTACTGCTCACTCCAGTTGTAGTCTTAATAATCATATTTTATCATTATGACACGCACCCTCTCAAAGAGTCCCAGTTTAATGTTCCTAATGAACATTAACAAATGTCTGAAGTAGAATGGACATGAATGTTCTTAATTGGCTATTTGCATTTGCAATGCAAACTAAATTTAGAGGCAGAAGCAGATTCAGTTCTAGTAACAGGAATGAAATCAAGCAAAAATGTTTAATTGTGAACGTTTAACGGTTTTACAAGTTGTACAGAGACAGATGGCAGAAAGGCGTGTGGAATAAAACAAGTGAAGCTTTCTGGTTAAGATTTTAACTCAATCTGTCTAAACACATGCTGCCTGTTTCCAATGCAGTTAGGGAGCAATATGTGGCCAAACACAATCATTCACGTTCCTTTATATTTAAACTCAGCTGTCTTGTTATTTTGCTGAGAGGGAGAACACAAAACCACAACTTAAAAAAAAGATTCTCCAAGGCTCCTACTGTGCTGCTAACATAGCAAAAAATGATTTTGTTGACACTGCAATATGATGTACATCAAGAGAAATCGTTGTTTTTTTATCGCAAAATGCTGTGCTGCATTATGTCATTATATGGTGGAATGTAATGAAGTACATTTACTCAAGTCCTGTAATTAAGTACAATTTTAAGGTACATGTACTTTACCTTCTGCTTCACTACATTGCGGAAGCAATTATTGTACTTTTACTACATTTATTTGACAGTTGTGATGAACACATAAATGCATCAATAATAATAATCCATTCATTTTTTATATTTAATATAGTATACTTTAAGTATTTGATAACAATATTGTTGTACTTTTACTTATATTAGACTTTGAATGAAGGACTTGAGTTATTTTACACTATTGCTACATAAGTATCTGAGTACTTCTTCCACCACTGCTTTACACCCTTAAACAGACTATCAAGACAAAGATATATCGTTGGTCTCTTAATGGCTTCCCACATGCTAATAATGCAAATTAAGAGAGTATTGAAGTCTAACCAAGCCAGGGGCACTGCTGCTGATAACATTAATCAAAATTAGGCTACTTGTTGGTATTTAACTCAGTTGATGTATTGTTTTATAAGAAGTCTGTATCTAGCGGACAGCCTTAGTCCCTAGACGGTACCGCACATATCATAAAATCTGTCACTCCACAACCTTCATTTAAATTAAAATGCCTTCATGTTTGGTGATTAAAATGCTTTCTGGGAGTGCTGAGATCATGAAGCTCAAATGATTGTACCGACAGGTGTAATAGGAACCATGCTGCAGTAACGAACAGGAGGTAAAGTGATGTATCGGGAGGGAGCCGCATGAAGGAGGTTTGGGGGTGCTGAACTTACCTGCTGTCTGAGAGAGGAAGAATACTAATGACACTGAGACAGAAGAATGGTGTGTGAGAAGGAGAAAGAGGAGGAGAGAGACGGGTAGCTAGGGGTAGATGACAGAAAGCTGGGGGAGGTAATGGAGGTGGTGAAAGGGAGATAAATGGTATGAGAAAGTTAATAACAAGCATTGTGGCTTCTCAGCTTCGAGTGTAGAGAATGGTAGGAAAGGGAAGAAATGAGGAGAGTGAGAGGAAAATGGTTAAAATGTCAATTCCCTCAGGAAAAGATAAAAGACACAGATTCCTCTCTTTCAAATGTTCAGAAGCACAAAGACCAAAATAATAACAGTCATGAAAACTGTGATCACAACCCGGAAATCAGGAATAAAGAGCAGAGTAGACGACTGAAACCAACTCCTGTCAGAATGAACAAAGAAGGAATATTGTAGAAGACAAATATTTCTACTCTTTGTTCGACACTACTTGTGTTCTTTTTTCAACTGTGTGTCTGATGTTTTCAAGAGAGCAAGAGTGGCCTGTTTTTCATTATTGTATGATCTGTAAATGGCAGTTAAGTGAACCTTTACCGATTTGTTAGAACTCAACACACGAAAGTCATCTTGCGGTCTTTGTCCTAAGTGAAAGATATTTAATTTGATTCAACAAATATAGAATACAATTCAATAAAACACAATTACATTTCTTCAGCTGGGGGACTGTTTGAGTTTGAACATTTAAAGCTATCTCAGGGGGCTTTACAATCTATAAAGCATAAGAGTCATCTGTCCTGACGCCCTTGTAGCAAAAAAAGGAAAAACCTCCCCATGAATACATAAATAAAGGGTAGAGAAAATGTAAGAAACTACTGGGAGAGCAAAAGAGGAGGGACAGGTGTGGAGGAACAGCCATGCAATAAACAACGTCATACAATTGGAACATAGACAGTCCATATGTGAATTATGACAGTTGAACTCATATGAAAAATATGAATCCTACCAGATACCAACTCTGGACGAGAGAGCAGGGATGATGCCCTGAATTCCAAGTTAGTTACATACATGTATGCAAAATGGAAACACATTGAGAGGAGGAGAGAGGAACTGAGTGTAAGGCTAGAATGAATTCTACTTCATGTATGTACAGGTCTTAAATGTGTCGAAGACTGAGTTCAACTTGCAAAGTTCAAGTTCCCGAGGATGAAAGTTCAAAGCCGAAGATGACAAAGAGATTCCCTCAAGAGTGAAGAGTGTGAGAGGAGATGAGCAGAGGCTCACCGTTGCATGAGAAAATATTTGCTGGCATACCAAAACACAGAATGTGACAGATAACATGTGATGGCACACATATGTTAGCTCTCTGTCAGCAGCCTCTGAGTTAGAGAGAGAGGGAAGAGGCTGACGCAGAGGGAGGCAATTAGTGTGAGAGAGGAAGCAGTATGAGAGAGCGACAGATCCAAAGTGACACTGGGGAAGAGGAGGCAGACTTTAAATGAGGAGGCGGATTTTTAGAGTAAGACGCAAGTAGGTAGGTCATGGAACAGTAAACAAGTAAAAAAGTAAAATGCACATTTTTAAGGAAAACATTTAGAAAATGTAATCAAATTCAACAACCCACTCACTCACCCCAGCCTCAAACAATTATGTCTCTGACAGGGCCTCAACAAAAACGGACATTTCCTTCAAGTCAAGTTGTAAAATGCGATGATTGCTCACACAAACTAGAATAATGACACATACAACTTTTCTTATGATCAGCCACCTCCATTGCCAGGATAACTTTGTTTCTATGCCTTTCAAAATCCTCTCTCGTATCACTATTGAGAAAAATATCAGTTTTTATGATGTGACAACGCTATGGTAAGTTAGGTGAGGTATGCTTTTGGCACATACATGAGTTAAAGGGCCCATGTCATGGCCATTTCCACTGATCATAATTCCATTGTTAAGGTCTACTAGAATAGATTTATATTGTGCAATTTTCCAAACTCACATTGGTTTCTCATACAGCATCTCTGTAAACTACGTGTATTCACTGAATTTCACTCTCTGCCTTTAACGGCTCGTTGTAGCTCCAATAGCTCCAGCCCCCACCCTCCCTGTGAGCACAGTGTTCACTGATTGGTCGGGACGTTGTGAATCGCGCTGAGCTCCGTGGAGGTGTGGTTTCCTTGTTTAGCATACACAGCGAAACACAGCCAAACTCATCCTGAGCACACACAAACTCACAGCCGGATTAAAAACAATAAGTGTGGCTTGATATTGAGGCAAGGCAAGGCAAGGCAAGGCAAGTTTATTTATATAGCACCTTTCAACACAAGGCAATTCAAAGTGCTTTACAAAAAATGAAAGACATTAAGAAAATGGCATTTAAAATCAGTCATTAAAAAGAAAAGATAATAAAATAAACATTAAAAGAAAAAATACATGGATAAAAGTTACAGTGCAGTAAGGTTGATAAACGCTGTGAGAATGGGTCTGCAGAGAGAATTTCGCCACGATCCCAACTGTTTGTTATCAGCCTGCAACCAGGGAGGAGAAATCAGCAGAGCTGCCTGCACTGAGTGTATGTGTGTGAGGAAGTCCGTGGATTGGTCAATTTGGACCAATCAGCGGGGGCTTAAAGTAACGGCTCCACGGATTGGTCCATTTGGTTCCGGGTACCGCATGACCGTATCGCGTCATAGCTCTGGGCGTGGCTACTGGGTATCCAGACGTCACGATGCCCAGGAAGAACATGAGAAATCTCCAACGAGGCGTTTTGGGGAGGTCTTTTCTGTGTTAGAGTTTTACTCCCTACAGGGTGTACTTTGAGGGTTTTTGACTCTGCAGACCGTTTACATGCATAAAAACCTTCATAACACACAAGGGGACGGGTAATAACCGGAAAAGCATGACATGGGACCTTTAAGATAATTTATGATATTCACCATAATTTCTAGATTCAAAGAATAATTGTAATATTTTGGTAAAGTGTAAGTTTAATAGGGGAAACATTGTTTATGGTAAAAAAAAAAGAATAGTTGACTGACAACTATCTCCGGTGTTAGTCTGAAATGTTGTTGATAAAGATCCACAACCTCCCTACACAGACTTTGTTTTGTATAACAGACAAATACATTATTTTTTCAATATTTACCCAGCTTGGGTCAATGAAGTTCCAACACAATACTGGGTTAATTTGATCCAGTAGAAATATGTTGTCGTGACCCATAATACCAATCGGTTACTGGATCAAATCAAAGAAAAGGCCTTTGGTTTTCTAGCATGCCCAGCGCTTTGTCAATTTTAACCAAGTGCTTGTGGCCACCTCCCTTCTTTGCTCTGCTTTGTCACTTCACTGCGTCATATTTACATTTTGAGTGCTGGCTAAAACGGCTAATGCTGTTGCTCCTCTATGGAGGAAAGTCTCACATCAGCTGAACAGAAATAGGATTTATTGCAGAACTGTTCAATTTGATAACATTAGATTCAGCCAAAGGTTTCCCTAATGAATGTTTTAAATACTGCAGCTTTGTGAGCTACAATGTAGAACAGTTCAGTGAGGATAAAGGGTTGTGCATTTACTTAATGGATTCTGGTTCTTCATCTTACATGTCGTGTCTATTTAATTTACTCCAAGGCTGTTCACTATTCTCTTGCGTCTGTAAATGTGTTTCAGTGTCTGTGTGTGTTCTATATTTCAAGACGACCTATTTATTCCGCTTTTATGTATGTGTCCTTCTGTTACTATGCACATGTGTCTCTGCATGTGTTTGGAGAGTTGAATGTGCATGCATGCGTGTGTGTGAAAATGTGCATACTGTATGTATGTATGTATTCCACACTGCTATATGGCCACTGTGCTGCCATCCTTGAGCCCCTCAGGGTTATCATCTTAGAGAGAGAGAGAGGGGTGGGGGGAAGGCATAAAAGAAGGTTTTAAAAGGAGATGCGGCATTAGAGAGCTAAAGAAGGGACAGACTGATAGAGTACTCTGAAGATGAGAGAGTGAATGACATTTAAGGAGGAAGAAGGAAGGAGAGGCCTTGCCATCTCAAGCCATCATGGAGCATCAATAATTAATTCTATGAATGTCTGATTTTGCTGTTTTAACACAAAATCAATTAAAATCATTATTTTATAATGTAAACACAAGAAAGCAGAAACATGCCTGTTCAAAACTGATGACAGCAAGTTCCCATTTTCTGCAAATGGTATTATTTGCACAAAACATTAGTAAAATGAACAAAAGAAAAACAGAGAGTAGGGAAGATGTATAATGGTGACAACAATGCCAAAGGCAACAACTGAACATTTCATTTCCAGTAAGAAGAGATTGAGTGGGACACTAAGAAAATGGGGATAGAGAAAGGAATGATAAAACTGTAAAATGTGAAGCAAGCAACACATGAGAAAGAAAAAGCACAAGAGAGATAAAGAGTCATTTATGAGTTGTTCTTAATGTTCTCAGCAACTCAAAATCTAGGTGTATGAAAAAGATGAGAGACCAGAGAAGCAGTATTGAGTATCAAATGAATTTGTATGGCTAGCTTCATTATTATAACAGCAGGTGAAGTCAAAGGATTCATTCATTTTCGGCTCTAGGTTTCATTCATGTGTTTGTTATCATCAATATATATTACAGGAACAATCATGTTTGCAGGGGATTGTTTGTGTCCTCACTATTGAGGCGCTGTGAGCAATAGCACATCCTCTCTCAATCACAAGACAATGATAAGACTAAACAATTAATGTAGACATGCTGTTGTGACCAAGAGAGAGGAAATGACATTGCCAAGATCAGAGGGAAAATTACAAGCAAGTTTGAGGTGTGGGAGAGGTGATGCAGAGCTCAAGAAAGCCAGGGATGAATGAAAGATGAGCCATGGAACGTGGGGAGGAGGTTAATAGTGAATGCTGAAGTTCAAGGTGGTTAGAGAATAAATAACACAATATCACACAGGAGAGAAATATGGAAGAAGTCTTTTGAAATGTTAAAAACCATCAGGACAAATGTAGCTCTGTGATGATTCATAGTTAAATAACTATCTTACAAATAGAAAACAGCTATTAAGGTTAGTCGTAGAAAGCGTGTTGGCAGATCATTCTCTCCCTCTTTCTATGTCTCTTTTCAATATATACAAATATATATATATATAGGCAGATGACTGAGTGACCATGTGAAAAATACATTTAATGCTGCAGCCATTTGTTCTAAATAAGATTATCAATAGAAGTCGTGGAAAAAAGGCACTTTGATGTAACCTCCATTCCACAGGTGTAGTACATTAAAGTGTTTGTTGTGTGTCTACCTAGAGGCTGACATTAGATTGCAGCATTTGTGAAGAAATCTGTAGTGTTGCATTGTAAACTACCTGATTCTCCCCCACAAAGATAAGACGCCAGGGGGTACAATATCAGCAAGGCGTGTTTCCACCAATTGCCACAGGATAGTAAAAATACAATTTCATACAATCTTTAATGCCTGCAGTGTGAAGGCCAAGATGAATCTAGTCCTAACAGCCGCATTCAAATAAAGTCCAAACACTTGATGGGCTGAAGTCAGTAATGACGATGTCGATCTTCTTCATGTGGCTCCTCAGGAGTCTGCTCAAACATCTGCTGTGCTATAAGATTCAATCATTTGTTCTTTTAATGCAGTGAAACATCTGTGAGGGAAGTATGCTCACTTGATCAGATATCCGCTCTTTTTCCTAATACACAAACTAGAGTTCTCTAATCACACCATTAAAAAAATAATTATCATTTAATAGTATACCGCACTGTATAAACCTGCAATTGTTGGGTTTAGGGAGGTGACCAACATGGACACTTATAAAGGTCAAATTTGAAAATACTTTACTGCTTTTGTTGCATACCAGCTTTTACATTTACATTAGAGTTTAAAGAATCAACACTCAAATGTATACTATAAATACCAATGAAAACTACTGTGTGTTTTTGTATGTGTGTTTGCAGTGCCAGGCTGCTGAGGGAAATTCGGCACCCAGGGCTGTCGGTTCTGTGCAGTGGAGAGCTCTGAAAGCTCAATGACATTTCTGCTATGTTAACTGGGGTGGCTTCTATTATCTGACACGCACAGAACACACAGACACAGGCTACAGGAGAACATTCACACACAGCCAGACACACAGTTGTGTGAGCAGGAATGTCGACACTAAGCAAAGCCTACAGAGAGTCGCTGATGTACATTTACACACCTGAACATAAACACAAGCTCCACAGAAAGAGATGGACATACAGACACAGTCACTGTTAGTATTCTTTTCAAGCACACTCCTAAAGAATGTAATTCAAGTCTTCCTCTCTTCAGTGTGTTGGACCCTGTTTCCAGACGCTGAATAGTTCTGTAGTCTGTTTGAAGCCTGGGCTGAAGTCTGCTGAACAGTTGTCCCCCTTTTATCTCCGTCTCTATTGCAAACAGTGATCCCTCTGATGGCTACACTTCTGGGAGTGCTGCCACTGCACATTTAAACTCTGTTAAATGGTGAGGGAACTTTAACAGCATTTCTTACAAAGAGCTACAAACTCCAATGCAACTGTCTGAAGTCACACTCAAATTGGTATTTGAATTCAAAAAGCAAGAATAATCTAATATTTACATGAAGTCAATTGATTTTGCCTTTCTCTTCTATCTTTCTTATCCTCCAGTATTGGCAACTAAGCATGACTAACCTTGGTAAAAATGCATGGATTTGCTCCTTCTCAGCATGACCCTCCTTTCTTAGCATTTCTCTTTTTTTACTTTTTTCTTCTGCTCTCCCTCTTGACCCTCATTTATTCATGTGCACGCATTGTTTCCTCACCTTTTCTCCTTTCCTTATCTTCTTATTTCACTCTTTTGTCTCGCTTTGCTGCCCTCTATGAACTCATCTTTGTCTCTCTATGCTTGTCTCCCTCCCATGCCTCTTCTCGTCTGCGGCTCTCTCTCTCTCTTTCTCTATGCTGGAGGTGAAAATTGAATGAGAGTGAATGAGCCCGCTGGAAATCCCATCTGAGATTCAAAGGTCTTCGCAGTTATTAATTACCTGAGATATTTATATCGGCATACGCTGCAGGGAGGGAAAACATGAACAATCCTGTCTGTAGATAGAAATGTATACAGAAACAGATGCACACTGTGTGCACAACAAACACTGGGGAGAAGGAGGGAATAATCTTAACTCGTACAATAAAATGTCCAACACTAAGGACCAGAAGAAATTAAGTGTGGCAGGAAAAAAAGGTAAGGCAATGGGAAATTGAAAGAATAGGGGGCATGTGTTAAGTGGCTTGGGTTTGATACATTGAGACTAGATATGTAGGCTTTAGAGAAATATTCCACTAAATACCTGTGTGTTGTTGAAAGACTCATCACATGTATTTATAAAGTGTGTAGCTTGCTCCTTTGAGGATGACAGCATCTGTGGTAAGCTTTGTTTAAAGGGGACCTATCATGCAAAATGCACTTTTGTACGTCTTTTATACATGAATATGTGTCCCCGGTGTTCCAGGGAACTCACCAAGTGTCAGAAAACACAACCCTCTCTATTTTCCTCCATACCCAAATCTCTAAAAAAGGGGCTGCAACGGATCTGATAAAAAACTGATCCAGATTTGAACACTTCAATGACGTCACAGAAGTGGCGCTACGGCTATTGGGCCAACTCCACCAATCAGGAGGAGACAGCCATGGCCATTGCCTCGAAAGCGCTGGAGACGTTGTAGTACATATGCCAGGCCTGTAGGTGGTGCTGTTCTCACAGAATCAGCCCTTGCAAAAACAGGGGTAAAAAAGTGCAATTTGAGCGAAATGAGGCATGGCTAAAATGCATGATCTGTTTGGTATTTAAAAAAAAAAAAAAGTATAAATATGCCTTATATAGGTATGGTCCTACACTATATTATTATAATATAGCATGATAGGTCCACTTTAACAAATACTATGCATTTCTCTGTTGACCTTTTTTGCCAAAAATATAATGAAAACTTCCATTGAAACTTCTTAAACCACTCCTGCAGCATAATGAACTAAGACACTGAGGAGCAAAGAGATGGATCCGCTAATGTGTTTTGACCTCCACAGCAGCTGGCTTTACAACCAAAACATTTAGGAACTAATGGAGAATACGTATTTACTGGGAATTAATGAGCCTAATCTGTGATCATAAAAAATGGTGTCTGGACCCTCATAACAGCTGTGCTAACTAATTGGTTGTACTGTATATTTACCAGGTGTATACTGTATATCCACCAATACTCTCATTTTACAGGGTTGTAAAAGAAGATCATTTGCTAGATGTGCTTGGAGGTGAATATAGCAGTAATTATAGAGCGATAAAATATTTAATGCAAGAGATTCTGATGGAGTCAAGTACAAGATCAAAGCTAAGAGCTGTGAGTGAAAAGCAGCAGCATGTATATAGACATTAATGTGCAGGGTGAACATGAAAAAAGAAATCATGGCTCAGAAGGCACAGATTTATGGGGAACTGAGGTCCAGAGCAGCGGCTGTGGTACACAGAGTGCAGAGAGCAGGTAAACCGCATAAATATGTCTTTTTGGCTAAATTAGTGCACTTGGTCTTTGTCTAGATGATAGATACAGGCAATTTGTGTTGCAGTTGGACCTTTATCACCCAAGACTGAATGAGGGGGTGTTCAAATGCCTGTGCACACCAATTACAGGAGTATGTGATGCCACTGTTTGTAACACTAATCTTAACTATTTTGGGGCAGGGGATTTTAAAAGTCTGCACTGTGACAAACAAAATCTAGAAAACTGGGTCCACCCTTCAAAACTTAAACTTAAAACTTCAGTTCCCATAATGCTTTGGGGTTGTCAACAGGTAGCTACAATGGAGAAAGTAGCACCACTAAAGGTATGCCGAATTAGCCAGTTGCAGATCCATGTTTTCACTCTACAAATATATAGACTAGCAGATATCAATGTATTACTGAGGAAAACTTGAAAACGTGTTGATTCTCAGGCAATTCTGGAGTTATATGGAGCGTCTTTTTGTGAGTTTTCTAAGCGGATGAATACGTATTGAATCGGGACAGCCAACACATATCAAAACATCATCGAAAAGTGTAAGTCGCTCTCATTTGAAATATATGTGTACTATATCTGTGTGTTGAGATTTGATCAAGCTACGACTCCGAGAAGGATTAGATTTTGGCCCAAATTGCCAAAATCCGCAGTTTTAAACTAGTTTAATTGTCTCCATGTCGCACAGTTAGACATGTCTCACAGCTGTGCGTTAAAACTTCCTGAGCCTCTGCAACACCTGTTCACAATCTGAGTATGTGACCACATAGATTTCAAAATGGATTATACCTTTCTCAAAGGCTCTGCAGTCTCCAGTCTTTAACACACACGTATTCGTATACGCTAACATGCTTTAGTGACAGAAAGAGAGGAGTAAGGGTTGAGTCCAGTGCCAGGGCTGACAGATTGGTTGGATTGTGGGTTTGGATTACTGCTAAGTAAGAACGAATCCCTCACGGTTTAGCGGTTTAGCCCATCAAATCTGTGTTAGCCACCACAGTGTCACCCAAGCCATGATGCCATTTATCTTCTGGATTTTATTTTCCCATATTCTCTCTCTTTTCTCCTTCCTATCTCATTTTTATTGATTCCTCCTTCATTTGCTTCTCATCACTCTGTCTTAAAGGTTGCAGTGTCCCCTCCTTCACCTGTAAAATGACTATAATTTGAAATGTACCCAATTTAGCTCTGTCAGGTCTTTTCACCTGCTGTCATATTCACTCATCTATGCACTGCTTACTTTAACCTGTTTGACTTTCATACATCTGCTCTCTCATTTGCACATTACATGGCTTTCTGTGATTGCCCCTGTGTTTAACTCACCTGCCTCTGTAGACCTGCTGCAGACATTCCCTTTTACCATACATGCTATGCTACCCAGTGTTCATTATTATTACCTTAATTATTAATTATCACTTGAATCAGGAAGTCAGTCTGCAAAATCAGTGCTAACGGCACGCTATGCTGCTCTCCATTTGTACCCTCTCATCTAAATGTGTTCACTTTTAGTTTCAAAAAGCAATATTGACACAACCAAAGTGCTTAACTTGAAGCTTCAAAAGGTAGTCCACAAACTAATAGGGTTACTATGATCACTTTTCTTTTAGAGTCGCTGCAGCATTATGCGATACAGGTCAAACAAGTTATCTTTAAAAACAATTCTATATCATACTCATGCAGTCCTTGACAGTACTCATTCCACTGATCCACCACCTCTCAGTGTGCATGTTGTTAGGTGTTGCAAAGCCCAATATGTACCCACATGCTTTTACAGTCTGCTCCACCCCACCACACACACATATCATGCTGGGTCGATTTGCGTTGTGGATGAATAGTCATTGGTGTGAAGCAGCTGTATCGACTGGCGGAACAGCCTTTATTGATAAGGCCATAAAAGACGAAGCATCTAAGTATTAATAATTCACCACAAAGCTGTCCTCCGTATAACACAGATATCATTAACTGTGGCACTGCTGTCACTGGTAATGGTTATAATCAAGCTTCCTGCAGCAGTTAAAAGTTGTGTATGTGTGTGTGTGTGCTCACAGTTGTCTAATGAAGGAGTATGGAGCAGCCCTCTGAGCATTGTTTTGACAGAAAATGGATAAAGCAGGGTTGCTTTCGTGAAAGGAAAGGCTAATTCCATCTGATATGGCAGGGGCTGACTTGAGTATAATTCTATATTACAGACCATAAGGTCTCATTACAGAGCCAAACAGTCAGAGTCATTTGTAGTTTCTGTGTACATACAATATACTGCACATGTGACTATATTTACAGTTTTATTTTGTATTACTTTATTTATTTGTATTATGATGGTACTCAATATCTAAATAAATCATGTACAATTATAACCATTTATCACATGAAATATAGGTTTAAAATAAGTGAATTTCAAAGTTATTGTGTTCATTTAAAGTTGGAGGAATGAGATTCTTTAAAGCATCTTTTTCTGTCAGACCTGCTTCATTTCTTGTCAATCATCAGCCGCCTGATGGACTAACCAATTTACTGAAACCGCCAGCTCATGCTTTCAAACGTGTTGAGCACATGAGCAGATCTATGCATACACCATTCCATTTTGCGCAACAGAAGGTGTTTGTACTGACTGTTTTGATTCGGAGCATAGTGGGGGCAGATGGACATTAATATTGATGATTAGGATGAAGGTTTTGATTGATATTTTGTGACTGTTGCTGTTGAAAACTGACATGAATCTATGCGCTTTTGTGTCACTTTCTTTCTCTTTTATTTCACTTTTTTAATTCACTTTCAGTTTGGGCACACGCATGAGACATTATAAAATGTAAGAAATCAAAGACGCAGATGCCAAGATATCCTGACTTTTAGTATTTAGCCATTGAAGCACTGTATCATACAATTTACATTACACTGCTCTACACCATCTTCCATGTGATGCCCTCCAACAGACCCAATCCTTTTAAACCCCACAACTCTGATTTAGGGCAGGCTTTCTGGTAAAAAATCAATGTTTCCAATCATGAGAGCTATTTTTCAAAAATACAGAAGATACTTTACTCCAGTTAAGAAGCATCCCTTTAAAATTAGCTATTCAGTTTGAAAAGGCCCTAATGAAAAATGTGCAACATAAAAGTATCTTTGTTTGCACCTGAAGTCTAATAGTTTTATTTTTAGTGGTACAACAATCCTGAAACAATATTAATATTTTGATATTTAGTAAATAGGAAATTGTGATGACCACTGACTGCTATCAGTGAACAGTTTCAAACACACACATTAACTCATTCTTTAACACTCACACACACACTTATTCTCTTACATATAAATGCGCTCAAGAGTTTGCCACATAAGAGGGATTTTCAGTGGAAACACTTTCTCTCGCTGCTATTTTAGTACTAAATATGCAGGAATTATCTTCAAATACAAAGAACATGGTTAATGCATTAGTGTGAGTGTGTAAGGAACATATGCCAATCTCTATGTTTAGCAGTACATAATAGGTCTTTATTTTCAGAGAGCTTTTTCAGGACAGACTTACAATTGCAGACGGAACAACTATACCCTTTTATAGGGTTTGCATAGAGATGTCCCGATCCGATCACGTGATCGGGGATCGGAACCGATCACGTGATCGGGGATCGGAGCCGATCACATGATTTTCAAAAGATCGGAATCGGGAGAAAAAAATCGGGGATCGGGATTTTTTTTTTTTTTTTTTTTTTTTTTTTAATAAAATATTTTTCTTATTTTATTTAATGTTACAAAACAAAAATGACCATGTTCACGTCTTAAAGTCATCCTGAGGCCTTAGTTTTGGTTTAAAATTACACAACATCATGTATGTGTTGCTTCTTTTGGGCTTGTTTTCATAGACCTGGTTGCTTATTTCTCTCAAATCTGGCAACAGAGTGGGCAGGGCGCAGTGTCTAATAGTAGCAGTAAGCTAACAAGAGGCTACGTTCAGCTGGTGACTCGGGACAGAGAAAATGTCAGGAGTTTGGAAGTATTATAAAATTGAAAGCGAAGGCAGTGTAACAGCCAGATGCAATGTTTGCAAGGCGGAGAAGGCGGAGAAAAGAGCTACGTTCAACACGACCAATCTAATACGCCACCTGAGAAACAAACACCAACAACAACACAACGAGTACACAGCAGCCATTCAGGTAACGGCACTGAAACAACCGACACTTTCAGAGACTTTTAAAAGGAAAGAGAAACTGCCCCAGAACAGTGAAAAGGCCAAAAAAATAACAGCCAAGATAGCTGAATTCATCGCGTTGGATGACCAGCCGTTATCTGTGGTGGAGAACGTGGGGTTTAAGGGACAACTTGAATGCTTTTCTCCTTTTTTTTCTCTTAATGCATTGCATAAAGATCGGATCGGGAAAAATCGGTATCGGCAGATTGTCAAAATCAAATGATCGGAATCGGATCGGGAGCAAAAAAAGGTGATCGGGACATCCCTAGGTTTGCAGTCCATTTTCATTTGAATAATGGCACATACCTAAATACAACAGTTTAAATGGAAATAAAGTGATAAAGCAGATAAAGAGATAGTAAAAGAACTACTTAGGAGAAGAATCTGAAGGCAGGGAAGGAGAGTTGGCAGTTTTATGGCAACTTGATTGTGTTTAATTGCAAGGGCAGTGCAAGCTACATGAGTGGGATGTTGAAAACCACCTATTTGCCTAAATGGAGCTTAGCAATAGTTAAATCAGGAAGACTTTAGTGTACATTAAAAAAAAAAAAAAGTGTACAACATAATATCAAGTTTATCCAACAGAACAAGAATCTGCAATAATACAACATGTTCCTTAAACTATTAAAGGGCCCATGTCATGGCCATTTCCACTGATCATAATTACATTGTTGAGGTATACTAAAATAGATTTATACTGTGCAATTTTCCAAACTCACATTGGTTTCGCATACAGCATCTCTGTCAAGCATGTGTATTCAGCAGTATTCACTTTCTCCACTAAACGACTCGTTGGAGCTCTTGCCCCCCCCCTCCCTGTGAGCCTAGTGTGCTCCGATTGGTCAGCTCGGCCACTCGTTCTGATTAGTCAACCACCAGAGAGGCTGCGCCCATGTCAGTGCTTTTCCCGGCTGCTCTCAGCGTAACATCAGTCTTATCATGGCGTCGGTACAGCGGTATATTTTATATACATATATATTTTTAACTGTTGTTATAGAAGAGTGTGACGGCCTCAGGGCCTTTGTCTTACGGTGGGGTGGAGCTGAAGAGGGTAATCAGCGCGATCACGGACACCTCCGTAGCCGGTGCTATTAATCCCAGCGGCCCGGAGTCTCTCTCCAAAGCGGCTGCAGAAGGACGAACTGAGCGACCCTCTCCCCTCGACCACCTGTCTCTGCATTTACTACAATAAATGTGCCGTGGTTTTGTAAACTCGTGTATGTCTCCTTGTATTTCCGTTGTGGCCTACGAGCTACTCTCATAACAAAGAGTAAGTTATTTTTACCCGTTATAAACTACTACTGTTTGATGAGAAATCAAATCATGGTTTGCTATATATGAATTCAGGGAAGAAAGGATAGGCCTACTAAGTATTTCCATTAAACTTTATTTTTAGAAATGTACAAAATGAACATAAATATACATATATACACGGTATATCATCCATTCCTCCTCCTCGCATCTTGCCTGCGCACAGTCGGTGCGGTGCCTTTTAGCACCCTCAGTAGTAGTAGAATCCCTTCCCCGTCATGGATTGTCCGCCAGGATCTGGCTGGACGAAATCAAATGCAAATCACAAAATATTAGAGAAACTTAGTTGTTTTAGATTCGTTAGTAGTAGTTGTGTAATGAACAGCTTGCCTGCTAATATGCTAACCTAGCTTTGTTTACCTTGGTAGCTAACACGATATGAACGTTAGCTTGGAGGAAAGGCAACTATAATGCAGTGTAATAAAACTACTATGAACAAAAGCTAGTGGTTCATATTAGGCTAGCAATAACGTGTTTATAATTGCAATCGTATACGGGTATTCTGCTACGTTCGGTCATACAATGTAACTTGCATGAATACATTGTTTTGCGCTAGCATACAGCTAGCCTCGTTAGCTACATGCAGTATATGTACGGTCACAATGTACGGTAAATCACAGTACAGTATACTGTATGAGTATTCCGTGTGTGTGACTGCAGACATTCTCCTGCCATGACAAACATGTAAGGCCATCTGCTGACATTGTAGTTGATATATTTAAACGCTAGCAACGTAGCATCACAAAAATGTTTTTCTGACCGAAACTAGCTCTAGCTCCGTGTGTTAGATCGCTACGCCAGCTATAATGTAATTACGTTTCGCGACTGACCGGCAAATCACCCGGAGTATACTGTCAATAGGTATTTTGTGTGTGAATGCAGACATTCTCCTGCTATGAGATACATGTATGCAAGGCCATCTGCTGATATTAGAGTTGATATATGGAAACTCTAGCAACTTAGTTAGCACTGTGTCAATGGCTTAGCAGTCCAACACAGTTTACACATTTAAACAGTCTTGTTTGATAAATACACAAATAACAATGCAAACTTACAGGTTGTATACCCAGATCTTCCCCTGCTCCAAACGGTCCAAACAAGCTGTGCATATCCGGCCTCAAACTGGGCAATGTTTTTGGAAGCTTTCGTCTGTGAAATGCCGGTTCTTCGAACCTCTGGAGGAGGAACACGACGCTGCTGGTGTGGCCATAGCTCTTCGGGATTGGTCCATTTCGTTCCGGGTACCGCATGACATCAGGCGGTACCCGGAACTAAATGGAAGACTCAAATGGGCAGTGACGTATCTCCAACGAGGCGTTTTGGGGAGGTATTTTCTGTGTTAGAGTTTTACTCGCTACAGGGTGTACTTTGAGGGTTTTGACTCTGCACACCGTTTACATGCATAAAAACCTTCATAACACACAAGGGGACGGGTAATAACCGGAAAAGCATGACATGGGAGCTTTAAGAAATGTATCAATATATAAAAAAAGCATGACATTTTTGCAGTGTATAAAACTCAATTAGATCCTGTCATGATAGTTACTTTTCGGTTGAATTTGTTTAATTATTTAGTCCACTTTAGTCCACAGTTTATATGAATTACAATAATCAACTAAATATTGAAAGCACCTCTCAGTGCAATGACAATGATACAGCTATGGAAATATTAAGAGACCACTGCAGCATTATCAGTTTCTGTAGTTTTACTATTTTTAGGTATGTGTTTGAGTAAAACCATTTTTTTAAATTGTATTTTATAAACTACTGACAACATTTCTCTTTCAACAGACACTGAAATGGTATGGGATTAGTTTTGTGTCATAAAGATAAAGCAACACTTTCTCAGAATCAAGCAAAACTAAGAGTTTAAGAGAAAAAAAACTGAGTCAAGCTAAATACATTTAATTTCAGTCCCCATTGGCTACTCAATCTTTGAGTGACAGCCCACTACACCACAGATCATACAGTGCAACTCATGCAGCAAACGAGGCCGTTTGGGTGTGTGTGCCGGTGTCTGAACGCTCACTCACTGCTAGCTATGTAGCTAACTGTCCCTGCTGTTAGGCTACTTAGCTTGCATTGTTATGGATCTAAAGTTAGCAAAAGCTAACTTTCATAGCACAGCTTTTCTTTACTTCTCACTTAACTAACACAATAAAGAAACAGACCGTATAGTACAGCACAAACAACACAAATGATCAATACTTACATATATTTTCACTTGTAGTATTATAATAATTTAAATGCTGGTTCTTCTGGGGGTCTTCTGTCCACGCTCAGCTACCGCACCGCAGCTGCACTGTACAATCGCCGGAGGACTGGGCTGTCACTCAAAAACTGAGTAGCCAATGGGGACGCACCCCTGAAAGTCCCGCCCACCTGGGATGTTTGTGTCAGAATCAAAAACAAAAAATGAGGGAGCGCAAACGAGAAGAGCTGCAGCGAGAGTAAAAGTCTGATCATTGAGAAAGAAGCAACAAGAACTGCAAACAAAAACGTATGTTAAAACAAAGAACAAAGACTTATAGTTTACATGATTACACAAATGATTTTTTTGCAACTTATAGTTTTATTTTTTAAATTAATTTTATTTTGCTTGATTCAGTTTTTTCTCTTAAACTCTTAGTTTTGCTTGATTCTGAGAAAGTGTTGCTTTATCTTTATGACACAAAACTAATCCCATAAAATGGAATGGCTGCCATACATGTAGAGATTGAGATTTAAGAACAATTTGGAGTGGTTTCTTAATTTTTTCCAGAGCTGTAAATCTTAACAGCAAAATGAATCACAGCCCCCAAAATAACCACAATTGAATAAGCAGCCCTCTTAAAACAGTTCCAACAGAAACTTGACATTATAACCTTGATGATAGGGGGATTTTATTTATTAGTATCAGCTTTATTGCAGTTTAGGTGAAACAATGGTTTTTAAAAATCAAAACCTTACTGTTCCTAAACAACGTTTTTGTTGCAACTTGAACAGTTAGTTAATGCTTTAACTCAGGCGGCAAACATTGGCTCCAACTCAGAGCGACATTAAATCCTCTATGGACTACAGTCTTGTTTTGACTTTTCAGGCATATTTTAGATATCAACATTGCAACTTGTACACAAATAGTTAGAAAGTCATCCTTTAAGGCGTTTTGTCCTCAGAACGCTCTTTTAAGTCCAATTTAAGCAGTCGTACTAAAAACAAAAACACGATTCAACATTACAAACCCTTCTCATCATGAATAATTAATACGTCCATCCCTTGAAGCTGTAAACACAATGTGCAGCACTTTATAACTGTCATGTAGATTTGGCCGACGCATGAGTGTGTGTTTTCCACGCCTGCTTATGTATGAGAGGTCATAAAGAAGTGTGTGTCCTAGGCTACAAATGAACACATTCATGTAAATCTGCCTCAACAAAACATAAACATAAAAGAGATCTCTGCAGAAAACATGTTTTACAGTAGAAATCAAAAAGTCCGTTAGAATCTAAATACAATATACAAACCTCAAACATATACTCAAACCAGCCTGTCTGACGCCCATAACAGTGGCAAATTCAAGTTGATTAAATCCCTTTTAGTAGTTCATTCTGTTGCTTGGTTGGAAGATCGTCTTGACAATGTCATTTCTAATTGCACTGAGTTGTTGCCACGTAAGTGGCTGATTAGATATTTGCGTTGTGTGTGCGTGCAAATGACTGTGAAACGACAGTTCAGATATAAATAGAGTGGAAGTCACGCAGGTTAAGGGGGAAGTAAAGCTGTGGTCATTTATTATGAATGACATGACCGGACCACCTATGGTGACTGGAGCCTGCACCATATAAGAGACTGAGGACAATGTAAAACTAAAGTTAGCACAGACAGAGAGATAGAGGTTTATTATAAAGAAGGGGAATGGACAAAACCAAGGAAACATTTACAAGATGTGTTTATGTAGGCTTAAAGCTGTGTGCAATGACTAAACAACGATTAGATTCCGCGCAAATAAGGGACACAATCTGCTACCACTGTTAAAAAGGTTTTTGTTGAGAGAGGAATTACATTCAGCAGCACAAGGGTCTCTTTATCTCACGAGAAGATCTCAAGACACATAAGGCGCTTTCACACCAAGTACTTTGCCGTACTTAGTTAATCAGAACTCTTTAGTTCTGATGAACTAAAGAGCAGATCGCGTTCACACCGGGGTTGCAGTCGAATAGTCCATTTAGCTTAGGAACCTTCCTAACGGAGTGAAATGACCCGGAAGTCCCTCAGTGGCAGCCATGACAAGTGCCGTTCGAATTCTCTAGATGATAGGAAAGGAGGTTTCAAACTTCCTTTATAACCTCCTTTAGCTTAGGAACCACTGGACCTCCATTTACGAAAGGAGAGGAGAAAATGCTGCCCCACAATGCCTTGCAGCCGCAGCATTTGCCGTCACACAACATTCGGCCGTTCACGGAAACAACCGATTATGACCGAGAAATTATATCATGAAAGTTACGGTGCTTATTAAGCTTTTTAAAACGGTAACTTGCCAAAGTGCTTTGTTTTGAACGTTCATCAGTATTATAATCAAAAGAGAAATATGAACGTTAGTTTTTACTGAAATGATCAAATAAAGTCAACATTTCACAGTCTTTACTGAGCTGTGTGGGGTTTGTTCAACTTTTAAAAGATGTTTGAATGGTGATATACACAGTGATAGATGTTAAGGACTAACGTTTATAATAAATACATTTGTATTGATTTTAAGATCTTTTCGTAGTTCATACAATCATACTGTACGTATTGGGATCATTTGTATAAATGTGGACTGGAGAGAGAGGGTGACGAGCGTAAGTTTCACTTTCCTTTTTTATTTATTTCCAACTTTCGTCTTGAAGAATATGTTTCTCTGTTGTCCACGTTCATAAAGCATAAAACAACAGCATCAGAGCACGGTGCAGAGTCTCTAGATTAGTTTACAGTAGTCCGTCGTTCTTATTATACATCCATGTTGTAGTCCGCTGTATAGAAAACTGTAGTTTCCATAGTTTCCCCACAGCAGCAGACGCACATTTATGACGTCCGCTGGCCCATCATAAACACGTCGGATAGTGAAAGTGCAGTTGGATTCTCTAAAGTACCACAGTCTCTCTTCTCTGCTGGGACTCCCAGCAGCTTCTACTGAAGCCTTCCGAGTAAATTGCCAGAAACGCCGACACCTCATCTCCACCGCTCCCATGTTTTCTTTTGTGTTGCCATAAGTTAGTCTCTCTCCGTTTGTGCGCTGGGCTAATGCTAATGCTAATAATGCTAATGCGAGGAAAATAAAATGGTGGCTTCACAAAACTTTTTGGGAGTTTTACGGGGCGTGGTTTGCAATCCGCCCAGCCAATCAGAAATGGGAACCTTTTTCTCCCATGAAAGTACCTGTTCTCTAGCAGGGACCGAAAAGGGGGTGAAAAGGTTCTCATGAACTAAGTTCTAGTTCCGGATTTTTTTGGTTTGAACGCACATTTTCGGAACTATACTGGGAAAAGTACTCCGGTGTGAAAGCGCCTATAGTTATGTAAAAAAAAAAGAAGAATGAATTCTTCATCTTAGAGGGGCTCGTGTGGAATGAACTGTTTTTGACAGCCAACACTAACTGGCATACACAAGCTGTTTGGTTGGTTTTCAAGGTCTGGGGCTTGCAAACACTCACTACTTACCGATTCCTTGGCGGCTGTGAAAGCTGCACCCCATTGAATACAAAACAAAAACTAAGCTTAAGCAACAATGTTGGGCAATGAGGCACACTGCAGGTATCAGATTAAGGCTTTAAAGGCACCAGAGTGCAGGAATGGGAACTGGATTTATTTAGGTACTTTTACTCCTTTACAATTCAGAGGCAAATAATTGTACTTCTGTTCTTGTACATATTTGATCTTTTAGTTACTTTGAATGTGGTACAAATGTGAATGCATGACTTTACTTGTTTTTTTACGCTGTTACTTAGCTACTTTTACTTGAGTAACATATTTGAATACTTCCACGACTACAAATGTTACTATCTGTCCTTATGAAGAGGAAGTATACCCTTGATTGATAATAAAACGGTCTGTATCTGAGAAAGGAAAATATCCATACATCAACAATGTCAGCATTCAACGCAATTAATGATGCAGGTTTTCCTGTAAATGCCTTAAAAAAACAACCAGACAGATTTAGCTCTCACTTTAAGGATAGGGGAAAGTGTCACATAAGACAGGATTCCCACAATTGTAACGACACTGGCGCTACATGTATCCATGTTTTGAGTGATGGCAAATAAATGCGGGCCCATTTCAGAAGGTGATATATACAAACTACACGCGTGTGTGTTTGTGTGTGTGGGAGCAATCAAACATCATTTAGTTTGTTTACACACCATGACATGACAACCCATAATTTGATATGTGGATAACAAGCTGACAGCATGAGAATAGGTGTTTGTTGCTATAGATACGTTAAACTTTCTGACTTGGACACTTTTCTACCAACGCCCTGTTACGCTGCTATGTTACCGTGATATACTGATACAAAATGTAACCACCATATCCCCCTCTAATCTAAGGGAGCCTTCCCTTTGTCTGCATGCATGTACAGATTTTTACATACGGGCACAAGCATGTTAAATATGTGCAGCTGAGAAGGTCACGGTGATTGCAAATAACCCTTGCTAATACTGTGTGTAATGTTCTTGTGGTCCCAGTAACCACTACTTAGAAATAGCCCTGTGCACAAGTTCTTTATATCGATAGTATCTCAGCTTATCAGTAGACAGCAGGGGTACCACCCACTGTTGGATAATCATTTATTTATAGTGAAGAGAGAAAAAGGGCATAAGGGCAAGTCCCAAATGATTAAACTTAATGAATAAACAGTTAGTAGGAATATCTCGGGCTGTCCCCAATACTTTTTTTTGGGCTCCGGACTGTCAAGGCAGTTATCTGCAGCGAATAATTGATGCTTTGCCCGGGGGAAGAGGGGATTTCTGGGCTCAACCTGCTCTCAGAGTTTACTCAGAGTTTTACAGCGGTCCTAGAGACATCACTATCAGGAAACAGCTGTGGCTTTGTTTCCTACTCCTGCTTAATCTGCCCTGTTTTGACGTCTCGTGTGAATGGTGCGCACATGTGTGAGCCTCATCTCTATGTGTGTGCGAGAGTAGACGTACCTCAAACTTATGTGTGTGGGCTTTTTTCCCCTCTGTTTTGTTTATCCTGAAGACTTGTAACACCTACCTGTTTTTACCTGTCAACTATAATGTATTTATATGTTTGAATGTATTATTTGATTTGATATTAAAAAACAAAACAAATTGTATATAGTGAAATATTCTGGTCCAACCATAGAAAAACGAATCCAATGCTATACAAATAATGTTCTGGTGATGTATTCTTTATTTCATATTGATTGAAGGAGCTTTTTAAAACCGCCCTGCAGCCATTTGGCAAAGAAACAGTGCATTTTAATTGAGTATTGTTAGAAAAATGGCTGAAGTATTCCAACGCATTCATTTCAAGTGTTTTATTGATATTATTTGTTTTCTTAAAAGTGGAAACCTACACATAACAAAGACCACCAAAAGTTGCATTCAGCTAAAAAATGTATGCAAAGCGAGACATATAACAAAGAACACATAAATTAGAATAATACAATGATAAAGCAATTACTGGGTCAACATAGGTGTTATAGAGGTGATATGAGGAAAGTTAAGTCACGGTTGATTTGTAGTCCAATCTGGGAACAGTAAAATGTTCTTGATCAGTTCAGCCACCTCGGACCACCTTAGACAATATGCCTCATTATGAAGAACAACATGATTTGTGGCGGTCTTCTTCATTACTATGATGTCAAGAAAATACCTCAACCACTAATCACCATCCCATAAATCTGTACGTTTCTAATGCAGTGCAGTAGATCTGTTGGCTGTCATGTAACCAATAGGTAATATTAGTTTGTAATGTTTGGACAGTAAGTCTTGAGGTGTAGGATAGGGTTAGCGCCAAAAATCGCAGGCCTCAGATGATTTGAGGCCTAATATCATATTTAGACTTTTTATTTATTTTATTATTTATTTTTTTTTATACATATAATTGTAACGCAATACATGATTGTCGCTAAAAGCCTTGTCTCTACATTACAATAAAGTATACCAAATAATTGATTAATGAATTTTAATAAAAATTCAAGTTAGTAGCTAATAAAGGCATAAAAAGACAGAAATGCATAATTCTTTCTAGAAATGTTTCTTTTGTGTGTAAGGTGTCCAAACCGGACTTGTCTGGATAAGAGCATTTAAAAAAAATAGTCATTGTCCATGCCGGTTTCAGTTGGATTATTTGTCACAGTTGCTCCGATCTGATCGGTCTCCTCCATTTTGTAGATTATTTACGACTTTTGAATCCACATAAACACATCGGCAAAATCCGGTTTACTTTGAGCATGTGTTTTAAACAGTTTAATCCCTTTGTGAATTGTTTCCACTTGCGCCGTCCTTTAATTTCTTCATACAGCGGGAATCCAAATGAATTAATCCTGAGTCTAATAACCATCAAAGTCACTCCAATAGTGCTCCTTGATTACGCTTTCATCGTCCTTTAACAAAATACTTCACATTCATCCAGTTTGTGACAGTAGTTGTAGCATTTTTGAGACTTTTAAACTTTAATTACCGCTGTTGCCTTGTCTGTTTCCCCCCCCCCCCCCCCTTGTGTGTGTGTGTGGGGGGGGGGGGGGCGCAACTTCCAACAGGAGTAATTTGGGGGGGCTCTCGGAGAAAAAGGTTGGGAACCCCTGCCTTAGGGGGACTGTGTTTGAAAAAGATGCCAAGCGCTAAGACACATCCAACAAATCCTTTCTGTTCATTCTCACTAGAGTGATGTATATGCTATGTCTCTCTTATCTAGTTATCAGCTTGTTTATCACTGATTGAGAGACTTGGTATAACATTTTTTAAATTGAACCTGACACATATTTTTCTAAGGTTTTCCCCAGGTCCTGCTACCGCTTTCCCCGATGTCACTCCCTCCAGCCTTCTTATAATATCTCCATGAAAGAAGAAAATGATGAGCAAATCTCTGCTAAACACAAGATATGCGAGTGTCAGATGACTAAGACTTTTGGATGAGGTCAGCCCTGATTGTAATGCTATGAACAGGACTACTGTTAACTTTGTATTGATACTGATGTACATTTTATAATTTGTGAATCTGTTGTAGAAGCTTTGGGTGGGTGAATGAATATTCTTAGAACACACACACACACACACACGCACACACACACACACACACACACACACGCACACGCACACGCACACGCACACGCACAGGGACTAAGAGAGAGAGACAACCATCTCAGTCTTAATTGAAAGATGTAATCTTGCAAATGGAAGCCATTAAACATTCAGAGTGTGTGTGTGTGTTTTTTTATGCGTATATATACCGTTAGTGAGTAAGCCTCAAGAGACCCACTCAGAGACACTCCTGTCTGAAAGAAGAAAAATAAACACTGGTGACCTCTCCTCATCTCCTTTATAATCTTCTCTCCCTTTTTATGGTCACTTACTCCATTGCCTCCTTCTTTTCCCATCTTGCTCCCTTTTCAGCTGTCTCTCTCTCTCTATCCCTGTACTGTTCTCTTTTTTTTTCATTTCCATAATCTGAATCCCAATCCCTTCCATACTCTCTTTCCCAACCACTGTACCTTATTCTCTACCTCCCCCACCTATTCCTCTCCCGCTGTCTCACTTTTCCCCTTTCTCCTCATATCTCCCGTTCACCAATAGCTGTCCCCATCTCTCACTTCCATTGCACCCTTGTCATCCCACACACTTGTCCACTCAATCACTATAATATCTGCCCCCCCATTCACACTTGCTCCTGATATCTACAACGTCTCTCAGGCCCTGCTCATGTTTTTTTTATGTTCCTTCATATCTGCTCTTTTTTATGCCCATGTGCTTCCTGCGACATCTATCACTCCAAACAATATTTTGTACGACAGAAAAAAATATCTTGTCTTTTGTTTTTGCAAGGCTGCAAAATATAAGGGCATGACAAATACTTGAAAAATTGTTCTGAAGAATCACCCATTTCATAAAAAAATAATAATTTACCAAGCTTTGCTAGTGTTACATAATTGATCTGACATATTTCATAGTCAATGTATTAACTATGGATGTAGCAGTGCTATGTATGGACAGTAGGCTTTTTTCATGCTCCAAATCCTCAAGACCATCCAAACCTAGTGCAACTGCAAATTGTACTCATGTTTGAAGTTATTACATTATTCTTGCACATCTTTATTTTTCCTATGTGGCAGCAGCTTATTTGTCACCTAGATAACACATTTATGCTCTGTGATATTCATTTAACTTTTTGATTAAGTGCTAATTGGGTGTGCATGCACTAAACCTAGCTCACCAATTTCTACTTAATATCCTTACATTTTCTATAATCTACTTCTATATTATAATTGTTGTTATTTCTTAATATAATTTTAACACTGTCTAGACTTACAGTTTGAAGTAGCCTTGTAGCCTCTCAACACTATCAATTTCTGTCTCTTGTTGCTACGGATATTGGAGTGTCACGGCCCGTCCACACAGCGACGTGCGATGAATCTTCAACGCTTCTGCCCATTCACTTTGAATGGGGTGACGTCACGATTCGCCGAACTGCATTGTGGGTGCGAAGCGGAGCTTTGCTGGCGTTGCTCGCTGCAAAAGTTGAGCAATGTTCAACTTTTGAAGCTTCGGCGGAAGCGTCAGCCAATCAAATCATATGCCAGTACAAGCTCTAGCCAATCAAACCGCTGCTTGTGTGTCAGGGGCGGGAGATTCATGTGATTGGTTGTTGGTCGAGTTTCAGACACGCCCACCGGCAAGCTTCAACGCACACCGCTGTGTGGACGTACAGTCATAGTCTAATGCAATGGATTTCTACCTGTGTTCTGGTCAAACCTTAGGAATGGAGAAGAAAGAGCAGCAGGTGGACAGATGGAGACCGGGGAGGATCGGCTTAGAAGACAGAACAAGGTGTACAAAGTGTCATTGATCTGAAAGCCTGCAGTTTCTGACCTGCAATTTCAGTCTAACCTGTGCTACCTTTAGTCAGGGAAGTAAAAGCTTTAAATGCACCACTTTCAGGCAACTAGTGTTACATTTTCCATTCTTCTTTCTGTCTGTTTTAATTTTCTTTGTGCAGCTTTGTTTTTAGTTCATACTGTTTGTCATTTTAAATAATCTGGCCTTCAGGTTTCTTTTGTAAAAAAAAAGGAAGGGATCCATTCACATTGAGGAATATTGCGAAAGACACAAATAAAATATCTGGTCTATTATTTGGCCTATATTAATGTATATTGCTCATCTGATAGTGGAGTGCATAAAACAGTTGATAAACACTATACTAAGACTTAAAAAAGCCACAAGATGAGTTGTACCTACAAATACTTCCCAGGACATAATTCCTTGCTATAACTCAGGAACAGAAGAGATTGTGACCATAACTCACAGTTGATCCGATACTGAATTGGAATTGAATCTTGGGTACTAACCTTGAAGCTGTGTTGATTCTATGGATCTTCTGTGCTGCAGAGAGATGTGTATAAAGCATCCACATTTTAGAATTGTAGCTACTTTGCAGAAACATCCTAAAGTCAAATGTATGCATTGTCTACTGTAATGGTAACAACTGTGTGTTTTGTCAGAATCAGCTTTATCGGACTAGCCTGAGAAGAAATGTTACTTGTGAATTCACAATCTGTATAACAAGATCCTCTATCCTTAGACCCTTGAATCAGATAAGGAACAACTCCCAGGCTTTGAGCTTTCACCTCATCTGTCTCTCAGCAAGAAATGCTATTCTGCAGCAGCTCATTGTATCGAGTGTGAAAAGTGTTATCCAAGATGGCTTGTCCCTATCTAAAGAGAGCTTAAGTGTTGTGAGTCCAGTCCAGTTTTGTATTGATTTGAACCCCATGGTACCCTGTTTTTCTGGATGACAACCTGGCCACCACAAACTCATTGGTTATGCTGATTTTAGGCTTTTGGTGACGGCCCTTGAATAAGCTCTCTGTAAATATATCTCATCATTTTTACTGATGACTTTACTGAAAGAATACACTCAACACCTTTTATTATAATTCCTCAAAGTACTAACTACATACTGTATATAAGCTGTATCACACATACATATACTGTATGTCTCGAGGACATGGATGCAAAATGGAACTTGATGGTTGGCAGCATGCAAGATGTTCGGTTTTGTTATGTTTGAATTTTAGCACATTTTTGTTTCATTGCCTGGAGGTGACGCAGACAATAACTCAACAGCTTCTCCTTGTGGATATTGTGCTTGCTTTCAGTAAGTTCAAACCTGGAAAGTAAACACTAGGAATGTGTTTACTATCTGAATGAAGCAAGAGAGAATTTCAGAAAACATTTCTTGCATGCGAAAACAATGTAGTGTATTAAATCCTTGAATTTACCAATTTGGCAGAGAAATAGGCTACACATACAGTAGCACTAGCGAGCACACCCCAATTACACATTTAAACTTCCCTAGTTACAGAAATACACACACATGCACGCACTTGTGCATGATTCTGTATATTGAGACACAATCTGAGCTGTGTTTGAGTTCAGGAAAAGAGACTGCCTTTGATGGTCCCTGGAGGAGTTAAGCAACACGTAGGATAAGGTTGATCGTTTGATGGTGTATTTGACTGAAAGTATTTGTGGGAGTGGATGTGGTTGGTCGAAAAGTATGCTCTTATTTGCAGTGTAATTGAGGCAGTTGAAATGTTTGTGCAGAGAAAGGCTGCGAGGCAATATCAGTGAGCCCTTCATATACTGCAAAAGTCGTGGACTACCAAAGCTTATTTGAGATATTAATCGATCTTCAGTTTATTTTAAAGTAATCATTTAGTCGTATTTAAATAGTGGAGAGTCGCCATCAGAAGATACCATGAGCAAAAGGGATGTCTTTAAAGCACATAGGAGTTTTTCTACATTATTAACGTTTATGAATAGTTTAGCAACAATAAAGATACGAATCTGATATTAAAAAAGCCTTTATTATTTATTAAAAATGTATATAGTTGACAATTTAAACAAGTAAGTAAAACTTCCAATTTTTAACATTTCAGAAGCTTTCAAATAACTTTTGCTCTGTTTGTCATCCTCATTTTCCAGTTGACTGCTGGAGGAGAAAATTCACTCTCAAATTGATAACGCTGCGGTTGGCCACTTTTCAGGTTGAAACAACAATCGGCAAAGAGAGATGTCCAAACAGGTTCAACTGTGAAGCCTTTTAAACACTTACAGACCACCTATCGGGGTCCCCTACTTGCTGTTCCACATCACGTAATGTAATGGGTTACTCAGATGAGCTGTGTCAACCACCTTAAAGGGGACCTATCATGCAAAATGCACTTTTGTACGTCTTTTATACATGAATATGTGTCCCCGGTGTTCCAGGGAACTCACCAAGTGTCAGAAAACACAACCCTCTCTATTTTCCTCCATACCCAAATCTCTAAAAAAGGGGCTGCAACGGATCTGATAACAACTGATCCAGATTTGAACACTGTCCTGACGTCAGGACAGTGGCGCTACGGCTATTGGGCCAACTCCACCAATCAGGAGGAGACAGCCACGGCCATTGCTGTTCAAAAGCACTGGAGACGCTGTAGTACATATGCCAGGCCTGTAGATGGTGCTGTTCATCACCATCGCAATCAGCCCTTGCAAAAACAGAGCTAAAAAAGTGCAAATTGAGCGAAATGAGGCATGGCTAAAATGCATGATCTGTTTGGTGTTTTGAAATAAATATGCCTTATATAGGTATGGTCCTACACTATATTATTCAAATATAGCATGATAGGTCCACTTTAACTAACCCAAAGGAACGTAATGAAAAATCAATAGGTTTGAAAGTCAAAACACATACACAGCAACAGACTCACTCACTGCCTATAATGAGCAATGGACGCAGGGAAAGGGTAATTGAATTAGCTCATCAGGAGGGAGCACACATCACTCCACATTCTGTTTTTTGTAAGACGCAAAACGCAGAACCTGCCTTAAAAGGGAGCACCTTTATTAAGATTCAGAGATTTTCTTTTGGTTTTAATACTGTGAAGAGTGAATTAAGAGGAGTCAACATTAAGTGTGGACTTCATCAATTTCAAGCTGGGCCATCACAGCTTGGCCAATTTACAGACAAGGATCACTGTTTGGTTGTTTTTAAAGACACACACAAACTGTTCGCAGCAGTACAAAATCATCAACAAACTGTTTCCTGTGTTGGCCAGTCACAGAGATCACGTAAGATAAAAGGTAGAGACGAGTCATTCTTGACTCTCTTAATGATCTGTACCCAAAGGAAGTGGACGTTACACAGCCATATGGATGCCACTTGACAGAAAGACAGAACACATTTTATTAAGCTACCTAGGTAGAAACCGAAAGTAAAGGGCAAGAGTCAGATGTATGGAAATCCGGGCAAAGTGATAACTTACGGGACAAGATGGCAAAGAGGAAATAATATGTATGAGATTATAAAAGCGACAGAACGGAAAAGGACTGGTCAAATAAAAGACAGGAGAGGAGGGTGCTGGTTTATGGGGAAGAGATTTGCGAGATAACTGAATAGAAGAATAAGAAGCAGCTAAAAATGCCTCGGGAATGTAATGATGGTCCACAATAGAGTCACAGAGAATTTTACAGAGAGGATTCCTTGGAGGGACAGACAAAAGAAAAAGGATCTGAAAGAATGTGCAGCGTGTGATTGAGGGAGGAGAGAAGATTTAATTTTAAACTGGAAAGAATCAAATGAAAATGAGCAGAACAAGAGCTATTAAGTAATGGCCATATAGTGAGAAATGGGGGGTTTATTCCTTAAAGAGAAACTGGGGTGGGGAAGACAGTTGTAAGGATGGTCGAGACAGAGAAAAAAGAATGAGAGTCAAAGTGGGATTCAGAAAGCGATAGGGAAGAGGTGGGGGCACCCCTTCCGCTCAGCTGTGTGTCTTGGCCGACTGTGAAAAGCCGCTCTCTTCCTGTCAGCACAGGAAGCCCACAGGGCGCCATTGTGCCAAAGTCAGAGGGAGGGACGGGGACAGAGAGACTGGCGGACAGAGATTTGAATTATTTAGTTGAATTATTGATGAATTTAAGTTTCTGAAGGTTAAGTGCATTGACATTCAAGTTACACTGATTTTGCTTTATTACCCCTCTCTCAATTTTGCTGTTATGTGTTTGCATTGCCAATACCAGGCAAGTATCATCAACTAATAAGTGACTGATCGGGGTTTGTTGGATTGATTCTCAGTCTAAATAGCTACAAAGACTGAATGAGGCTGCCCTTAAGAATGACAGAAGCTTACTGTAAAGCTAAGGGCTTATTCCCACACCCCCCCCTTCTTCCACCTGTGCCTATTTTGACCAATAAATTGAATTATAGTGAGACTTAACTCCAGGCCTCTGATTCACAGACAGTCTATTGTCCTCTTTATGGTCACAATTTGCCCTGATGCCAGTCACAGATTAGTTGCCAAGGGTCTGCAGCCGTGACTGGTTCTCCTCCAGGGAGATGACTCTTTCAAGCTCTTTCAGGGAAATGAGAATATCTTTCATTTCACTTGTTTTTGTAAGTAATTGAGCAAGTCGCATATACTCAGAAGAACTGGCTCAAATAGCAGAGCACAGCTGTGTGTATACTGGCACAAACATGTGAATCATTTCTCCTGACTCATTCAAGCACTGGAATGAATGAGCCCAAATTGCACATCACAAGAATACAGTACATGACAGGCAAACATTTCACTTTTTATTGTTTATTTTTTTATTTAGACAAACTATTGTTTAAACATGGTCAATCATTACTGTGGTTCCTATTGTATATATGCATTTTTGGCCTTATGTTTTGGATGAAAGTTTTAATTTATTGTATTTAATCTCCATAAACAACCAGAATAGGGTTAATGTAATAGGTTCAACCATTGAAAACAACAACCATATTATTGGAGTTTGTAGAGAAAGAAGCTGCAACTGAATGCATTTGAGATCAGTTTCACGCATCCTTAT
Organism: Trematomus bernacchii; assembly: GCF_902827165.1. Lineage (NCBI taxonomy): Eukaryota > Metazoa > Chordata > Actinopteri > Perciformes > Nototheniidae > Trematomus > Trematomus bernacchii. The sequence goes on from NW_022987910.1 coordinate 1,298,544, forward strand.
GTCCTTATTAAAAAAAATTCTCCTTAAAGTATGACTCAATTCAACTCAACTCAGTTTGTCCGTAGCGCTGTTATCCCACATGCATTGGTTGTGTTTGTGTGAAAGGAAATAGGACAAAGACAGAGAGAGATAAACATAAAGACATGACCTTGAAAAAGTAAGCATTGGATCTGATTATTTGTGGATGTTGTCATGCTTGTTTGCGCCGGTGTTTGTTCATGACTGTATGTTTACATTAATTGCATTCAACAGCCTGTTCCACAGTGCTACAGCGCATCTATCCTGCTCCATTTACTGCATGTTCGTCTTGTCTTCTGTATGTGGTGTAGCTTGATATAATGTCTCAGCAGTGACATGACTCCAGAAATGAGAGTAATTGGTAGCAATGTGTTTAAGGATGAAAGGGCATGAGAAGGAGCAATAAGGAGAAGGGGAAATGTAGAAATGAGGAAGAGATGCAGAAAAAGCAGAGATAGGAGGGAAATGCTAAAGAGAGCATTGCCCCTGAACCTAGAAGAAACCCTGCACGGAAGAGAGATGAGCAAGAACGGATCGGAGAGAGGAAGTGAAGCAGTGGATGAATAAAAGATGTTTCACACATCAGGAGTGAACAGAGATCCAGGGATATACCTTAGGTTTCCCAGGCCTCCCTTGCTCCTTTGTTTAGCTATCATTTTTGTCCATTCCCAGCAGTTTGTGGTCAGTGTGTTTTATCGTTTGGGTTTCCTTTGTTCGTATTTTCTGCTTCTTCTTTACTCCACTGTCATTTTTATCCTTACTCCCTCTCGTACCCTGTTTTGTTCTCTTTATTCTGTTGTGTTCTCTCCTTTTGTTTTAAACTCTCTCCCCGCCCTTTTAATCCATCCTTTTCTTTCATCTTATCTTCCATTATTCCCATCTCATATTTTGTATTCTCTGACCCATTCCAGTTTCTTCTCTCATTTCTGCTTCTTCTTTTTCCATTACTCCACTAATTCCCCTTTTCATCTTCTCTCCCCTCCTCCCTGTCCATTGCTACAACTACTCCACCCCCAACACATGTCAGCATGGATCAGTTGTAGGCTATACTCTGCCTATTCACCCCAATGCCTTAATACTACACTAATGCCAAGCCATACTCAACACAACTGTCTATTTTATGCACAGATGCTAATGTTAGAACAAAATACCCAAGGCAAGCTTCTGAACGTTCTTCAACCCTAATTCTATCTAGCTGCTAGCTACTTCAGGCACAAGCCCCGCTGTGTATTAATATGTTGCACCATTACAGTGTCAGTGCAGGGTTTCCTCTGCTCGTGCTTTCCTTTCACTCAATGTGATGCCATTTTCAGATTTTCTGGCTTTAAAATATTGTATTATTTGGACCAAAACAAAGCCTCTAAATCAAGTTAGATTTAAATAATATGGTAAGTAAGCTTTATTCTGTGGAGAATCAGTATTTTTTGAAGTGGTGCTTCTTGAAAACATATGTTTACGTTCAATGAGAAAGACCCCTAGTGGCTATTGTAATTATAACAATAGAAAAGGCAGATGTCAGTAAGCATAGGGAAAGGTCAGGGTGGAAGGATGGGTCGACAAAAGGTCAGGCTTGAAGAGACTGACATTTGTTCTCAGTTTTCTTCCAAAGGGTCAAATTCCACTTTAATTTAAAGCATTATCACAATAATCCCAATGTTTTACTCAGTCTTTTTATCCTAACTATGACTAAAAATGTCCCCTAACCTTATTGAATTATTTTGCAACCAACATCATGTTTCCCCAAACCTAACCATATCGTTTGTTGTGCCTTAACCTAACCGTAGCCTCCAACTGTCACATTATAAAACAGATTTCCTTTTCAACGGGTTTGTAAAGATTTGAAAAGCCTAAAAAATGACATCCTGCAAAAGGAGGCGTCGGATCAGAAAACCCTTCTATGTGTTGTTGAGGAGGGCATGCACAGAAAATGTCTTCTGTTGTTTCATTTGGAGAACACGTTTAGTTTAGCTGTGCTGTAAACCAAGACATTTTATTACATTGGCAAATGTTTATTACATTTGAAACTTTTACCCGTTCAGGTTATTCAAAACGGGAGATGGTAAAGATAGAAATCAGGATTGAGGCAATTCCTAAACGTTCAATAAATTAAACCAGGCAGCCTCTAGGGGAAAACCCACAGCCTGTCGTGTGTTACAGTGCAACAGATTACTTTGATGTCATTGTGAAAATATTCAAATTCAATTTGAGTAAAGGCATGTCAGATATAAAACCATTTCTATAAGAATATCCTAAACATTTTTTTTGTTCCTTAAAATAACAAAATACTGCCTTGTTTTTTATTTGCAGGGTGGCACCAGGCATTGCCAGAAAGTATATATAAAAAGATAAAAAATGTTGTCCATACTATAAGAATGATTAGCAGTATCTTTGTAAAGTACATCCTCTGGTCCTCTCTATTAGCACTGCATCACATGTAGGATCTTAATGCTGTGTTACTGTAGCAAGGCTGCTATGCCGTATGTGTTAGAGTGGTGTTGACAGCCACACATACACACACACACATGCATGTACACCCACATACAATGCTCAGCACACGCACACACACCGCTCCCTGTCGCCCCCCATTATCATCATGATCATTTATTAAACGTGTCTTCCGCCAGAACGAGTGAGGCTAAGAGTGAGGGAGCTCAGGGGAAGGAGGGATTGCTTTCTTAATTAAACGAGAGGAAAAAAGAGAAGGGGTACGGCGCCACAGGCCGACTCCTTTGAATAAAAAACATTTATCTCATTCACTGCATTCCCCTGCTCCTCGTTTCTCCCTCTCTGAGCTGGCTTAGTTACTCTGAGGCAAAGAACATCCCAGACAAATACACACACCTACTGCAGTGTACTGCGGCTCACTTTTTGTAACATGACATTTGTTTCTTTCCAGGTCAAACTAAACCATTTTAAATTATAAAACGTTTTGACTTCAGCCATTAGGGAAGTTGACATTCCAGGGTGGCTGGCAGCATGGGGTTTTCCCCCAAAAATAGAGGGTACTTTTTGTTTTTTTATTGGAACTCGAGCCAATATTGTTAACCTACCAAATTATGTGGAACAGGAAGTGACTGGGATGATAGAAGTCTTTTATTTTTATTTTTAACATTTATATTTTATTAAACATTTTCAAAAGACAAAAACACACGGACAAGGACATGGCTCACACACATTACAAGTAGGACAGGACATAACATGAAGGGTGGGGGGTAGGGGGGTTACAGTGTCAGTTACATTTGATGTATGCATATGGCGTTTTATTTATACATGATTTGCTTCATAATATAGGTATACTTCATTGTTTAATAGGTAAATAAATAGATAAATAGTCAAATAAATAAATTCATATATATATATATATGCACACATATGTACATATACACACACCCATCTCTTCCTGTTATGATTAATTCACCTATTCATTCATTTCCCATTTAATTTGGCTTCTTTCATTATTATTACCGTTATTTTTCTGTTTCTTCATAGCTTATTTCTCTTTATTTATATTTATTTATTAATATTATTAATTAATATTATTATATTTTTTGTTGGATGATAGAGGTCTTTAACAATTATGAAACGATGATCGAAGAGAGGTTTAAATAGATTGAATTGTTGCTATCAACACAGTCACATACATGGGATGCTTCTATATGCAGAGCTTCTACGGAGGCCAATCTATATGCCTGCAAGCATTGACACACTGTCAACCACACGCAAGACGTAGGGTTTGGTTTTTGACCCCTTCTAAAAGTGGGTCTTAATCATTTGGCTTAAATATCTCAGACTAACAAGCAGTATTGGATGACTCATTAGCAAAAAGGTTTAGTATTTTAGTTGTAAAAATTACCAATCCTTTTTGCTGATTTCAAACCTAGTGGAACAGCTGTCTTGACAGAGAGGACCTTAAATGAAATATACTGAATTTGTTCAAAGAGGACTCCAGAGAGCTTTGAGCTCCACCGGAAGCTCCAGCTGAGGGGATTTAAACACACTCTGTGTCGCCTGCCTCACTCCCTGCAGGAAGCATATTAAGATAAAGTCACTGAGTCCTTTTGCCAAACCCCAATTGACAAGGAAATATATGAAACAAACACCTGATAAAGGATAAAAAGAAACGGGGCTTCCATTAAAGCGTGTTGTCGTGCTGCACAGCGCTGCATTGCTCGAGGCCAGTTAAGACATGATGTTCTCAATAAAATGTGCAAACATAGACATTTGAATAGTTTAAAACAATGTGTTATTTAAAGACAAATATTCAAATGTCATCTTATGTTCATTTGGAAAGCCCAACTGTCAAGGAGAGTTTTAAGTTATAATAATAATAACTTGGATTTATATAGCGCCTTTCATGAGACCCAAGGTCGCTTTACAAAGAAGAACAGGAGTAGAAACAAACATAACAAAAACAAAAGGCAGTCAGACAAACAGTTACGGGCCGTCTCCACGGCAGCGTTAAAAAAATCTTGGAGGTGGGCGTATCTGAAGCTTGAGGATTTTTTGCGAGCAACCAATCACATGAATCTCCCGCCCGCGACATACGAAGCAAAAAAGCCCATAGTAAACTGGATATAAACTCCCCAAAACAGGCGAAAACCTACCACTGTCTCTGCCACCTCCCTCCATGCCTGGCTCCTCCGGTTTATATCCCGGTAGGTCTGGTCATAAAGCACCGGGTGATTGATTCGCTACCGCTAATTTCTCCTCCATTTTTTGGAATATGAGGAAATGACCTGCGGTATTTCTCTCCCAGCATACACGCCGTTTGATTGGCTAGAGCTTGAACTGTCAGATTTGCGTACACGGGATTTGATTGGCTGACGCTTCCTCCTCAGCTTCAAAAGTTGAACATTGTTCAACTTTGGATCTTGAAAATCCTGAAAATCTCCGCTCGCCTGCCCACAATGCATTTCGGCGAAAGCGAAAAAAAGTGACGTCACCCCATTCAAAGTGAATGGGCAGAAGCGTTTCAAGATTTTTTAACGCTGCCGTGGAGACGGCCCGTTAGACAGAGAAAACAACAAATAGATTAGGGGCCAAAGGCCTTGGCAAACAGATGGGACTTGAGGGCCCTTTTGAAGGCGTCAACCGTGGGGATGTTGCGGATCTCCGCAGGGAGAGCGTTCCAGAGGGTGCGGGCTGCCATACTGAAGGCTCTGTCCCCGAAGGTTCGCAGGTTGGTGTGGGGGGTGGTAAGCAGGCCAGAGTCTGAAGACCGCAGGTTCCGGGGTGGGGCATGTGGGCTGAACAGCGAGCCAGCTAGCAGCTAGCACCATTAGCCTGGTAGAAACCGGACCTCGAACTTCAGCAGCGGTGATGGAAAACAGCCCAGTTGAGATGGCAGGACTGAGGGAGGGTTTGTGGATAGTTCTGGGAGCGTGGCAGAGAAGGAGCCCAGTCGGGTATTCCGGAGCAGGGATTCCACGGATAGCAGAGCACGACGGTGAGCTCGTTTTGCTAATGGCAGGACGGCAGAGGCTAGGAGCTAAACAGCAGCCAAACATAATCGGCTGAGCAACGGAGATGGCAGAAACACAAAACCAGAGCAGAACAATCTTTTCGCTGTGTATGTGAAAATAAATTGACGGCAGGGAGTGATAGACACGAGGAATAAGCAGCGGCATGAAGAGCGGCGAAAAACACGCCAGCGTCCCCTCTAGCGGACTTCCTGTGACGTGAAAGTCGGCTAGAGAGGGGAACAAATTGAACAAGACAGTGGGAAATTATTCTCACCAAAGCACTTTTCAAATTGTATTCAGAGTTTTAGGCGGGAATGGTTGAAACATCAAGTGTACTTTTGATCATCCAATGGGGAAACGACTCAAAATGTACTAGACAGATCCACTCAGTGCCCAAAGCGGTTGCCTCCAACTGTCATCTGGCCTATTGCGCCTTTCATCTGAAAAATGCTTCCCTGAAGGCTATCGACCAGGGAGCAATAACACAACAGCTTCCTACAAATGCAGCCACCCACAGGAATGGATGTTCTCAATAAGTTCCAGGAAAACCATGGGGTACAATAGATCTTCAGCCTTGATACAAACGGTAGGAATTCCATCCACATGAGTCGAGTCTCATGATGTGAGATGGCCCGCATATAAGTATGACTTCAGCACTGAGGACGCTAATGGCTGTCAAAAAGCAAATATTCTCGATTGGCCTTATTTCGTTAGATGAAGAGGACACAGAATCACCTATCCGTCATATCCATCTTCTATATTGATGTGACCTATAGGTCACACAGCATCAACTGTTTTTGATATGTTGGTCCCCTCTCCAACCCATAATGGATGTAAACACTGACACATACTGGACGGACACTCTTCTAAGAAGTGTTTTCCACTTCATAGAGTGATTAAGTGGCAGATGTACTGCTCCAGCAACAGTTATGTGAAAGTGTTTGAGGTGTTTCTAGTCCAGTCCAAACGCATTAGGCTCGTTCTCATCACAGCAGCTGATGAGGCATACAAGATACACGCTGACATTGAGGGAGGCACTGAAGCAAGGAAGGTGGAGACAAATGGCCACCAGTACAGATATGTTGCAAAGAATTAACAAGTCTCTGAACTTTACTGAAAGTACACCTAAGGAAACCCACTGTTTGCTGTTTTGATAATTTTGTTAAAGAGCATTGTCAGAGCCAAATCTTCCATAGGTTTTTCATTGGGTTAAGATCTAGTGGGAGTGAGGGTCATAGAAAACGATATAAATAATTGACATAATCGTCAAACAATTTACTGTCCCCTTGTGGAAAAGCATCTCCATGTGCTATGTTTCTACATTCTTCTTATTCAGGTATTTCATTTCCATCCAAAATATCAATCATTGAAAATGGATGCAGGTTGGGGCTACATACAAAAGGCTATTCACGATCATACTATGGGAAATAAAGGGATGAAAGAAAAAGAGTGAGTAAAGACAATGGACGCTTTATTACGGCGTGAATTCGAAACTTCCATTCATGGAACCAAAAGGACAAAAAAACGACTAATCAAGACGGACGCATACCATATTTGGTCTATATCTTAATTGTTTTGTTATTCTTAACTATTGTTATACTCTTGGATTTTGCAGCTTTACTAGCTATTTAAAATGGTTTAATACAACATTGCTATCCATTCATACATAGCAATCATTGTTTATTTATCAGGATAAATACCTGCACAGGGAGAGAGAAAGCTCATTGCACTGCAGATAAAGGTTGTGAAAGGTTAGCAACTTCTCCCACAGCTCACAGTTGGTGCACAGTCAGAGAGGGCCAGTTAGATGTGGAAGAAGTAAGAGAGGAAGATGGAGGAGGAGAAAGCGGAGACATGGAGGTGCAGTTACTGTAACGCCAGATGGATGGTTGGAGAGAGGGGAGAGAAGGTAAATGATGTGAACATGAGGATGGATTAGAGAAAAGGGACAAAGAGAATGAATGAGACGGGGGACCAGAGAGACCTCAAGCAAAAGAGAGAAAATGAGAAGAGAGTAGAGATGGGAAGAGGTTAAGAGAGAGAGCTGGTTTCACACAGTAGACTGCTGACGGATGGTTGGCATTTAGCTCACCACTACCTCCGGAAATAACTAATTAAGCATGGTCTGGTGTGTGTGGGTGTGTGTGTCAGTAGATGTGTTTGTGCATGAGCATCGAGCTGGGATCTGTGACGGGAGAATAAGGGATTTCAATTGAATCAGAAATGTGTTTCTTTTCACACACATTGCATTAACAGCCTGTGTCTGCTCTTGCAGGATCTTCTGAGATACTCTGTACTGCTCCACTGTTCTCTGATTTCTGTCATTTAGGGCACTAGATGATCAAAAACTGCACAGATAACAGCAGGCAGTTTGAAAAGTCACACTTCCTTTCATTTTCATCCAAAGCTTTGATTATTTTAAACTACAGGAGAGGGCTTCACTTTTGATAATACTGACAGGTTCCTGACACATAAGCTTTTGTTTTGATTACTTTTCTCTGGCCCGTCCACCTTTCTTATTGTCAGACTATCCGCTCGTGGAATACATTTCCATGTTTTGTTTTTTGCACTCCGCACAGTCTCTGTAATTTCAGTGAGTCTGAGAGCTTTGGGATTGCTTTGGTGGAAGTACTCCAACATAGTTGCGGTGAGCCAGGGTTATATGACCTGCTGGCAACTCACAAGATGATTTTGGAAAGGTATTTTTAGACTTTCATCCCTTTCCCTCTAAAGCTGGCTACACACCAACCCGATTTTGGGAGTCAGAGGCCGTCAGAGGCAGTCGGGCATTCGCGGCGCCCTACTCAGGTTGGTGTGTTCCGCACCGTCGTCTCTTTACGGCACCTTTTCACACCTCCCGATGCCTCCCGACTTTCTCTGACCTCCCGCGGCCGATTCAACATGTTGAATCGGCCGCGGGAGGTCAGAGAAAGTCGGCCCAAGCAATCACTCTGATTGGCTGTTCACACTACCGCTGCCTGCTGGTAAGGACAGTTATTGCCACTCGTCGACTGAAGTATTTGCGGTGTGTTCGTAGGCGGGCGGCGTAGGCGGGCGGCGTAGCCGACGCAGGCGACGAAGCTGACGTAAAAGTCGGGACGCCTTCGGTACGCGTTCTTTGGACTCAGGTGGGTGTGTAGCGGCTTTAACATTTAAGCCAGAGCCCAACAATTCTGCTCTTCTGATTTTGGAACACAGGATCAAGGAATTTGGATACATTACTTTATTAAAAAAATTCTACATGCACAAACACTTAACTTATCAGTGTTGTACCTTACATTGTAAATCCAAATCTACTATACATTACTTTACATACAAAGTCCGTGCAGCCTCAGATTTCAGAGAATCGTACAGGAGTTACAGCAAGGGTGCTAAGCAATGTACTGCTGTGAATGGGGAAGCAATAATATATATTTTAGCCACCTCATGAAAGACCCTCTTTAACAAAATACATATTAGTTTATACATGTACGCTATATTTAAAGTATTTTTACTCTAAAACCTTTTCCGAGATGTGTCCTCAGTAACTTTTAAAAGAAACACAACTTAAATAATGTCAAGAAAACATGTAACACAATAGAGCATTACACTGTTCAAAGGTCAAATATACCAATGATTAATCTAGATACATACATTATCATATTTCAACTAATGCCTTTTGCAAATAAGATAATGATTGAATTTTGTGTTTTGTGTTGCAACAACAATTCCCAGGAAGACGATATAATAATGAGAACAAATGTATCCACGATTACACAAATCATTCTCCTTCCATATGATGAAGATGGAAAACTGTGTTGCCATAATCATGCTTCTCGACTGATCCACAGTTTGGATTACTCATTTAGACTAGATTTAATCAGTGTGCACGGAACAGAGTGTACGAAGTTAATAAATGTCTGTCAGAGAGCTCCACCTTTGTGCTGTTGTTAACTTGTCTTTAGTACTGCAGAAGCTATTCAGGTAAAAATTACCTCCATTACACTTGTAAAATGATTTGCTTGAGTTGTTGTGGTGGTTTCCGAGAGGATAGGCAGTGTTGAATATATTGAGAGAACATAGTTTCAGTGATTAGAAAAGAAAGTGTTTTGTTGTTTCACAGCACTGTAAAAGCCATTACTATCTTGGTGCTTTCTTACAGGGTGCTCAAAAGGAGAGGCAGAGTGATGTTGTGGGAACAAAAAGCTGGGGTAAGATTGTGAGACACGAAATAAACTAAGTGTTCTTGAAACAGATGAAAAGAGTAAACGCTGAGATTAAAAAATAAATGTACAGCTTTCTGACTAAAGCCCACCCAAAATACTCTAAGTATCCTCAGCTATTGACAAACACTACTCACACTCATCTCACAGTCACGCATGTTCACACACTTTTTAGTTTAAAAAGCTCAACATATAAAATGTACACACATAAACTTCATACACACGCCTTTACTTTTTTATAGACGTGACAATACTTGCACTTTCACTACATGTGGAACTGCTGGTGTTAAATCTACACACACAACCTCACAAGTGCTTCATATTATTTCAACACAAGAAGAATGAAAACTATGCTTGCATGTTAATGTGGCCCACATTGTTGTGTTATGTTACTTAAATGTGTTTTTCTTTTCATATGTTATGCATTTTTACACAGATTAACCCATCTGCACACAATTGTACATTACAATATCTGAAATTAAATAATTAATGATGATTTTATTTGTGCAATGACAGTCATGCATAAAGTATTGCCATGCAAGAGTTGGCACACAATCTGGCATACACTTTCCTTTTGCCTTTCACATACAGTACATCGAGGAATGACTGTGTTCGGATACAGTGAAAACAAACAAGCGTACTGTACATTATTCATGTTGATTAAGGAAACGGCTCTGTTTCTGTGTTCCACTAACAAGCCGAACAAGAGGACAAGTGGAGGGGGAAAACGGCTTTTGCTTCTTTCCCATTATCACATTCACTAACACACATACTGTACTGTACACAAAACTCGCTTACAGTCACATTCAGCTAACTGCTCGCCATCCCTAAATGACACATAGCTCAGGTTCTGCTGTGCTGAGTTGCTTGAAGGTTGTTACAGATTTTCCACGATATTGACTCAGCAAATGTTAGTTTTTAGGTTTGTATAAGATGGGGGCAGTATACTTAAAAAATGTTGTTATACTGTATATGTCTTTTATTCAGATCACTTGATTGCAATTAGAGTCCTTTATGACATTTTTTTTCTTCTGTTCAATATCAAAAAGATTCATGAGTTAAAACCATAGACTGTATATATAAATGGACGTAGTGTCTGTGACGTCACCCATAGGATTCTGCAGTTGCCGAGAAGCCTAAAGTAGGCGGTGTCGGCCACTAACGTCTCGACAGTGACGTCAGAGTCTAACTCCCGCCTGCTCCAAATAAGGGCAAAGAGGCGGAGCTGAGGCGGGATTCAACATGTTGAATCGGCCGCGGGAGGCATCGGGAGGTGTGAAAAGGTGCCGTAAAGAGACGACGGTACGGGATACACCAACCTGAGTTGGGCGCCGCGAATGCCCGACTGCCTCCGACGGCCTCTGACTCCCAAAATCGGGTTGGTGTGTAGCCAGCTTTAACCGCAGAGCCATAAGATAAATCCGATATTTAAATGAAGAATACTTCACCAGGCACCATAACAACAAACACATCGAGTTAAAGTTGTGTTCCCCGGATCAGCCGAGCTGTTGAGCCCCTGTAGCATCCTGGAGCTTACTGAGCTAATGGAGCTACTAGCAGAGAGAGACAGAAAGCTAGAAGCAGCACTCACTGCAGAGACCTGTCACTCAAAGTGACCACACCCTAATTTATGCAAAAACGTTAAGACCTAATATAACTAAAAGGGTTGCGTTATAAAACAATTCACTCACCAATCCATAGTCATGAAGGGGGAATCTTACTATACAGAGAATATGGTTTTTTGAACCACGATGTAAACATGTTTATTTCTGTTCTAAGGAAATTGCTCCCTTCTGCAGACTGCTCCTGCCGGCCACTAGATGAACTGTAGTTTGAGGCACTTCCTTATTGGCCTCCCGGCTCTGCCGAAGAGTTTGCGGCTTGGTAAAACAAAATTTAAAATATTTTTTTCATATAAGGCATTGTATGGTGGCCCGGAAGTGCAAGACACCACAGCATTTCAGAAAACACAACAGCATTTCAGAAAACACCACAGCATTTCAGAAAACACAACAGCATTTCAGAAAACACCACAGCATTTCAGAAAACACTACAGCATTTCAGAAAACACAACAGCATCTCAGAAAACGCCGCAGCATTTCAGAAAACGCCGCAGCATTTCAGAAAACGCCACAGCATTTCACAAAACGCCGCAGCATTTCACAAAACGCCGCAGCATTTCACAAAACACAACAGCATTTCACAAAACGCCACAGCATTTCAGAAAACACAACAGCATTTCAGAAAACACAACAGCATTTCAGAAAACACTACAGCATTTCAGAAAACACAACAGCATTTCACAAAACACCACAGCATTTCACAAAACACCACAGCATTTCACAAAACACTACAGCATTTCACAAAACACCACAGCATTTCACAAAACACCACAGCATTTCACAAAACACTACAGCATTTCACAAAACACTACAGCATTTCAGAAAACACAACAGCATTTCACAAAACACAACAGCATTTCAGAAAACACCACAGCATTTCACAAAACACCACAGCATTTCACAAAACACCACAGCATTTCACAAAACACCACAGCATTTCACAAAACGCCACAGCATTTCAGAAAACACAACAGCATTTCAGAAAACACTACAGCATTTCACAAAACACAACAGCATTTCAGAAAACACTACAGCATTTCAGAAAACACAACAGCATTTCACAAAACACCACAGCATTTCACAAAACACAACAGCATTTCACAAAACACCACAGCATTTCACAAAACACCACAGCATTTCACAAAACACCACAGCATTTCACAAAACACCACAGCATTTCACAAAACACCACAGCATTTCACAAAACGCCACAGCATTTCAGAAAACACCACAGCATTTCAGAAAACACCACAGCATTTCACAAAACACAACAGCATTTCACAAAACACCACAGCATTTCACAAAACACTACAGCATTTCACAAAACACAACAGCATTTCAGAAAACACTACAGCATTTCAGAAAACACAACAGCATTTCACAAAACACCACAGCATTTCACATTGGACGGAAAGGGTATTCCTTTAGGGAGAACACTTCTTGTTTATGATTGGACAGAGCCAGCCAGAGAAGCACTGCTGTGATTGGTTGTTTTTGCTGCCAGTCAAGAAATGACGCTTCGTGATTGGTCAGCACCCGACAGCGCAACATGTCCCAACACATCAACCGTTAGCTGTTAGCACACACTCAGAGCTCACAGCTCCTCATATCTGTTCAGAAACTGGACAAAAGTTAAACAAGTACAAACCACAGTCTGTCTATGTCATGGCGAATACAGTCGCTGCTTTATTTATGTCTGTATGACGCTGTTGTGAGTGTGGACGGAGCAGCTACAGGTTAGTTTAGCCTGATCGATCCGTCCCCTCTCCAGCACGTCTTGTTTGAATGACAGGAGTAAACACTGACAGCTGCGGTGAAACTCGAGCGATTAGAGCGATGCGAAAAAACCATGAATTAATGCTTTATTAATTCATGGTTTTTAAGGGGCTTATCTCCATGTAAATACTATGGTAGACTACCCAATATTCGCATCGCTCTAATCGCTCGAGTTTCACCGCGGCTGTCAGCTGTGTTTGCTCCTGTCATTCAAACAAGACGCGCTGGAGAGGGGGCGGGGCGTATCTCCATGTAAATCCTATGGGAGATACCAACTACAACAAAATGAACATATTGACCGTGATTTAATTGTAATACACGTTTCAAAGTGATGCCGAAGTAACTACATACTGATACCGGTTAGTAAAAACCATGAATTAATGCTTTGACAAGTCTGCAGACAAGACGGCAGGCGAAAAGCTTTTAAAATGCGTGTTTTCTGAATGGAATCGGATCGATCAGGCTAAACTAACCTGTAGACAGACTGTGGTTTGTACTTGTTTAACTTTTGTCCAGTTTCTGAACAGATATGAGGAGCTGTGAGCTCTGAGTGTGTGCAAACAGCTAACGGTTGATATGTTGGGACATGTTGCGCTGTCGGGTGCTGACCAATCACGAAGTGTCATTTCTTGACTGGCAGCAAAAACAACCAATCACAGCAGTGCTTCTCTGGCTGGCTCTGTCCAATCACAAACAAGAAGTGTTCTCCCTAAAGGAATACCCTTTCCGTCCAATGTGAAAGGCTGCGGCGTTTTGTGAAATGCTGTTGTGTTTTGTCAAATGCTTTTGCGTTTTGTGAAATGCTGTTGTGTTTTGTGAAATGCTGTTGTGTTTTGTGAAATGCTGTTGTGTTTTGTGAAATGCTGTTGTGTTTTGTGAAATGCTGTTGTATTTTGTGAAATGCTGCGGCGTTTTGTGAAATGCTGTAGTGTTTTCTGAAATGCTGTTGTGTTTTCTGAAATGGTATAGCGTTTTCTGAAATGCTGTTGTGTTTTCTGAAATGCTGTAGTGTTTTCTGAAATGCTGTTGTGTTTTCTGAAATGGTATAGCGTTTTCTGAAATGCTGTTGTGTTTTCTGAAATGCTGTTGTGTTTTCTGAAATGGTATAGCGTTTTCTGAAATGCTGTGGTGTTTTCTGAAATGCTGTGGCGTTTTCTGAAATGCTGTAGTGTTTTCTGAAATGCTGTGGTGTTTTGTGAAATGCTGTGGTGTCTTGCACTTCCGGGCCACCGTAGCATTGTAGTATATATTGGTGAGTAAATATACATGCGCATGAACATTTCAAAGAGCAAAAGTTTTATTTTGTAACTAATTTGATATCTTAAAAAACAATATTATTGTACATTACATCTGTAAGTGAAAGGGGGGAGGTGGGATTAGTTTTTTCTGTATCTTTTAATGAATACGTTTCAAACAGCAGCGGGATCTTTTTTCTTAACCACTAGTGAGAACCATTTTGTGTGATCAAATCACAATATGTAGATGAAATCAAATTAGCAAAAAGAAGGACAGGGCATCATTAACTACCTTGGGATTTATACTTGGTTTTCACAACACAATTAAATATGTTTCTTGGAGGCACAACAGAGAAAAATAACCTTGAGAGATGTATATGATGTTGCTGGTACAAAGGAAACTGCAAGATTCCTGTTAAAATGCGTTTTCCATGCCAAACCTAACTGCATACTGATGAGAGTCTAGATGTTATCAGAGAAGAAGATATTTTTGGTCTTAAATGTTGTTAGAATAGTTCAGATTTTCACAACCCTATGCCCCTTAATACCTCCGCCGCCTCACCCACGCACATGCATGCACACGGATAATGTTTATTAGGTTGAAAAGCAGACATTTGGACCATTTCCATACTTTTGAATATTCATGAGCACCTGCTTTCTACCCAACCCTCATGAGATAACTAACACAACATCACCACTGTGTATGTGCCTCTGATAGGCTGTGTAGTACATTTCAGTTTGAAGTGGGACAAGTTGCGTTGAAGTTAAAAGAAAGAATGCTCGACCAAGAAATTGATGTGTTGAATGTGTAGATTGTTTATAATGATATGCCTTTTTAGCCCTTTGCCAGATAATTTGATTTACAACTCTATTATAATCCAACAGAAGTGAAAGTTGGACTAAGGCAAAAATGGTGTAGAATGTTATAGTCGGCAGAAAGATTATGCAGGCACATTTTTATTCAAACCTAATTACAATAACACTATCATAACCTACATAAATCATGCAGAAGAAAAACAATGTTTTCGTTTTTGTTCCTACTGTTATGCAATCATTGCCCTTATTTGGAAGTGCTATGTCTAAAGCAGTTTGTGATTTTTCTTTTCTTTTCCGATATTAAAGATGTTTCATTGTTTGCTTGAAGGACACACAACAGTGTCCCTCTCAAAAGTAGAGAGCAGAGATAGCTACCATTATGCATTGGGTGTCATTGGATAGTGTTATTTACTTCTGTGTGATCTATAAACAAATCCACAACAATATTGTGAAATATAGAATTGCATTACAGGTGGCTGTGAAATTGCTTAATCCAAACATTCTTATTCTATATGGCTACGCTAATGGAATTGACCTTTTAATGTTCTTTCCTCCTTTGTTTCTTTCTTTTTTTCAATCGTGTTAATGTAAATGATAGAATTGTATGTTCTTTCATACTTTAAGCTTTAGGTTAATGGAGCACGTGTGTAAACTATGGACTTCTTTTTATTGCTGTATGATGTCTGTAACATCTACTTATATTGTCCTTTGTAAAACACATGATATTGTCAATGAAATTACCAATATTTGAACAACATACTCAGAGTTGTGAACAGGCATGCCCTTTCCCTTTTTATGTGACATTATCTCTTAAAATTGTTATACTCCTGGATATACTCAAGTTATATACTCAGAAGACATAAACTCTGCCTGTGTCAGTCATTGGGATTCAGATGCCACTTGGCCTCTTTTAAAGCAACGGTTTGCTTACAAGGCACGTTCTTTTGAAATCCCCAAATATTGGCAACATCGCTTGAAGGGGCCATTACACATATTCATTTGTGCAATGATTTAATTCTCAGAGGCTCTATCTATCAACATTATCATGAAATATTAGACAAGACTTCATGAGCTCTGCTGTATGAGTATTTCAGATGACATAATTATTATCTTTAAAGCTGTCTTTGTTTGGGATTGAAGCTATATTTTGTATCATTAAGAGAGACCTGGATGTTGACTTTTGGGAACGATGAAGATTGATCGTACTGATGTACAGTCCCAGGAAATTGATTTTAGCACAGTTCAGCTCATTGGTGTTTACATGAAAGGTCAACATATGTTATAATCCCCTAAATATGAAACTCACACACGGTATGTCTTATTTAGGGTTAGGATTTAACAACCAACAACCATGTAGTGAGGACATGTATTATGATGTACACACACACACACGCACGCACGCACACGCACAATCACACACACCACAAGTCATAAAAGCCTTGATGTAGACCCCCACCCTCCTCTTCCAATCCAATAATTTCTCTGAGGCCAATTCTCTGCAGGCACATTCACATCACACAGACATATTTCATCTCTCTCTCTCTCTCTCTCTCTCTCTCTCTCTCTCTCTCTCTCTCTCTCTCTCTCTTTATCACACACACACACACACACACTCACACACACACACACACACACACACACACACACACACACACACACACACACACACACACACACACACACACACACACACACACAGCTATATACCATGATTGGGGTTAAGCCTCAGGTTATTGTTAGGGAAGGTGGGTGCATGGTTGGAAGAGTGAGTGGATATAGGTGACGGTCAGATAGATTGTTTGTGTGTTTACGTGTGTGATAGAGAGTTGAGGGCATTTTTTTTTTTTATCTGCTCTGCATTTAAATTTGCTACTGAAAAGGTCAGGGATTGTTTTAGGAACAAATGTGCTTAGCATGCATGCAGTTATTATGATCATTATAATGGCCACAGCATTGAACAACACTCCAGTCTCCACTGAATGTTCTGCTGTTCTATAAAAAAAATAGTATATATATTTTCTTTCTGTCATTGTTAAAAGAAGGTTGGATTCTGCCGATCTTGTTGTGTTTTTTTGTTTTGTTTTAATACAGACCTTCAAGTCTATGATATGTCTGTTTTGGGGCTGAACATTCAATATGTGTATTTGGAGAATCTGTAGCAAATGTCTGGTATGTCATGGAAAATGCTTTTGTTGACCTGAGCATTTAATACAATGCATGGTTTTGTAACTTATTCTACATTTTGGTAGTCTGCTTTTTAGGTTAATCACACACAATTGCATATTGCGGTTACCATGTTAACATCTTGCACTACATTTGTTTAATATTGTTTGATATAAAAAGCTAAAGTGATAGTATCTACCCTTACGAATTTTAGATTATACAGTGTTTATTATGCTATAAAGCTTTTGGATCGTATTAGCACGCTGGCTCTAATTAAAGCCTACAGATAAGTGAGAGTTACTCGCAGCTGAGTATGTAACTTTCCTCACCTTGTTGGTGCCAACAGTGGAGAGAGACACTTGATTTGATGTTCAAACTTCAGTACCTAGGCATAGTATCCATAGTGAATGTCTTATCTTACATTTATGTGGGATGATTGATTTAAATGGCATTTATAGGCACTGTGAATCAGAAAGGGAGCAAGTTGCTACTTAGAAACAACACTGCAAAGCAGCACAGAAACCGCAGATGGCATGAAATTATTATTTGTTTTTGTTTTTATGTGGATACAATTGATAAAAGGAAAGCCAGATTCAGACAGAGTGAAAAGCAAGATCTTCGGACTACTAGGGAGAAGAGAGATAGGAAAAAGGCAGAGGTTTGTGACCGCTACATTAGCCTCTGTGCTTGGCTCCCTTCAGCCTCATTAGCATATCATTAGAAAACATCTGAACTCACAGATGTTGGTCTCTTAGCCTGGCAGGCTTGCTGAGAAGCCAACACACAGTAACGCTTGGCACAAACAGGCTCACTGCATATCTAGTGCACTCTCAGTTTGAGCACACACACAGTGTGTGTTCAACTCCCAGATGTTTTACGTTGGCCTGTGGCAGGATCAGAGAAGAGGAGAGAGGAGCTGGCACATATCTGACTGAGAGATCTGATTGTGAGATTCACAGAGATGTTCTGTGTGCATCCATTCAGTAAAAGCATGTTCAGGTTCAAACTATTTAAAGATGGGCCTGCAGACCCAACAACACATGCCAAAGTTTGTCCATCTTCATATTCTTACATCTGCACAAATGCATATTCATATGTTTTTGATCTGTACTTGTATGTTTAGGTGTGCATGCAGTTGAATCAGTGCATATTTGTGTGTGAGTGTGTGTGCTTATACACCCATATTATCTAGGCTGTTTATAGCCATCTGCCAGCCTGTGGGG
Organism: Trematomus bernacchii; assembly: GCF_902827165.1. Taxonomy (NCBI): domain Eukaryota; kingdom Metazoa; phylum Chordata; class Actinopteri; order Perciformes; family Nototheniidae; genus Trematomus; species Trematomus bernacchii. The sequence continues at coordinate 1,317,061 of NW_022987910.1, forward strand.
ACAGCGCTGTCTATTATCTGTCAAACAGTCTGCGTTTAGTCTGCCTTGCCAGAACCGGGGCCGAGCGTTTAGACAAGGTGTGTGAAGATCCAGGACCATCGCACAAGAGGGTAATCATTATCTGACAGGCACCCAGGGATGGTATTTAATGGTTTTGGCATCCAGCCCGGCAAAGTCATTCGCCTGCCGGCTCTGTACCATCCCTACAAGGACTCATCAAAAGAAAAGGTGATGAAGACAACTTAAATCTTGTGCCGATTCAAGAACACTAAGTTCAGATTCAGTCCCAATAGAATTGGAGAAAAAAACTTGTAGTTAACTTAAGAAATGCTGCAGGTTTCTTCTTATAAACAAAAGAGGATTCTGGGATTTGATGTAAATTGTCAACGTTATGTATAACCTACACAAAGTCAGACAATCTATCCATTTTTTATGTCAATCAATAGTTTAGCAGCATAATGGCCTGAGTGCAACTTGCTGGGGGGTACGCTGAATGTATACTGTATTTTATGGGTTGATAACATAGTTTTACTGAAAATGTTTGGGCAATTTCAAAACATTTTTGGACCACTCTACTTTTCTTTCAATTTTGGAACAAAGTTGCAAATTTGAGTATACATTCTTGACACATTAGAAACTGTCAATCTAGAAAACAAACAATAGCTTGTTTCTTGATGAGACAACCATGAGCAGAACTGTGCTGGCTTAATCTGTAAATTACTAGCTACCTCATAGCTCCAGCATCCTTTAATTTAGCCTGACGTTAATTCTTGCCGGTAGTCATATTGATGCAGCACACTGCCAGTCTGTCACTGAATCAAAACATAATACAATTTATTTACAAGTCACAGTTAATCTGCAGGCAGGGCTGTCATTTGGCAGGTCGGAGAGAGACTGAGTGGAGTCTGAAAACAGTAATGAGCATGCTAGTTCAGTCAATCATCACTGTCTTGTGCAAAGATCTTCAAAGGTTGCCAAAACTACAAGATGCGTGGGATGTTGCCTCAGCCTTCCTTACACTGCTAGAGAGCAAGCTGCAATGATTTGTTATGACACTTTGGTACCTTTTTGTTTTTGCTGAACATTTAAATCGCCTTTTGAAAACACAAGTGCCCTCAATGCCTACCTTTTAACAGAGATTGTTTCTTGAAAATAAAGTATTTTAACCTATTCCATAAGTTAAAAATAGGTTCTCAACAATGAAAAGCGTTATTTGCCATAACAATGAGAAAACAACACTCATGACTACTTTGCATGCCCACTGCCTTCTGTTCACTGCTGTTGAAATGTTCCATTCATCCTTTCAATGAAGAAATCAGCCAAAAGTCACAGAGGCTGAACAATTGCTGTTCCATGTTATAAATGCACTGTTCATCTGCTGCCATTGACTCGCATTGATCCTCCCCTTACTTAGAGTAATGTGATGAGTCCCCTGCTGCAACCTCACAATGTAACACCATCAATTGATTTGTATCTGCTGATACAAGAGATCTGCTAGGGTCATTGGGGGGCATGAGAGAGAAAGAGTATAGTAAAAAGAGATGTTCTGCAGCAGAAATAAGGAGAACATAAGCGTGTTGTTGGCACAGTATGTTGAGTTGGAGTAAAGGAAGGCTTCGGGGCGAAAAGGAGATGAAAGATAAAAGTGAAGAAAAGATACATAGAGGACTGGTGGATACTGATATTACCCTAACGGTTTGCTGAAAGAAATTCATAAGGGTTAAAGGAAGGATGGAAATGTGGAGGTATACAGTTTAAGGGGTGACTCATGGGGCACATGGCTGGCTAAGGTGAAAGATAAGGCAGAAGAGCTGTCTGAGGAGGAGTATAGGGAGGGCTGGGAAGGAGGAGGTGATGGTGGGGAGGAGAAATGCATTTAGACTGATGATTCACCACAAGCAAGGGATAGAGAAGGAGAAGAATGATGCATGAATAACCAGCGATAAAAGTGGAAGGGAGGAGGTTATACTTGTAACCTTTAAGTAGGAGTGGTGACAAGTTGACTGGACGAAGACTTGCAGCGACAAAACAGAACCCTCATGACTCAATGATGATGGTTATATGTATATATGGATGAATGGATAGATAGATGAATCGATGGATGGATAGGAAGATAAACATCGCAACCATATGTCGCTGTGTCAGGAGAATGATTTTAAAGGTGGCTACTAGCATGGAGTCCATTAGCGTGTAATGCACAATCTATGGGAGGTCTATCCGTAATGACTGCCTGCTCTGCATGATGATAGCAAAAATAGATGGAGTTAGGTCAAGGGAAAATGGGGGGGGGGGGGGCGGGTGGGCTATACAAACACATTTACACACACTCACACTGACACATACGGCTTTATCTCTCACAGAAAACGCAAAGATCAAATACCGTCATATAGAAATGTAAACTTTTTTAAACATGAACACACCAGCAGTTAACATTTACCTTGACTGCAGATAGGCTGTTGTCTATTGGTGTCACAAGGTCTATTGCAAAGTTACATCACAATGACAGATACAGATAAGCAGTAATAACTTTCTGTATTGACGTATGAGAGCTGAATGTCAGTGTTAAGTGGTTACATTAGTGGTCATAGTACAAGGGCACATTTAGATGAAAGAAGAAAAAAAGAAGAAAATAATGTTATTTGAAAGCTAATATCAAAATGTCCAATTTTTTATTTTTGTAAATGTAATCACTTTTAAGAACACGCAAGAAAACAAATCTGTTCAAATACTGTCCAAGTTTCTTTTGGGGCCAATTAGATATTGCATTATGTCTCCTGGAAGTCTAATAAAATAGGAAAACAAATTTAAAAAGGATAAAATATTCAGTTTGACTAAAATACTCTTTTACTCTTTATTTTAATGACCACATAGCGAGTGGAATATGATTGTGGATGGAATGTGGCTCACACCTTCTCATTATACATTACTTTACAAACAAAGCACAACATATGGACTGGCAAGGGGGCATTAGGTGGTGGAGGAGCCAAGGAGCTAAAGGGTCGTAGCGAGATGATGTGGGGGGGGGGGGGGGGGGGGGGGGGGGACAGTTTTTGGAACTGTTTGAACTGGGTGGCAGCCATGTATAGCTGCTTCTAAAGGGAGACTATAAGAGTATACAGCCACGTGGCTTTTGAGGCTGTCATTGCACAGTTGTGCTTTGAGCAAAATACAATGTTAGCACGCAAGCCAATCACTAATTAATATCAGCAGCTGTAGCTCAGTAGGTAGAGTGCCCGGTCCACTGATGGTAGCAATGTTGATATCCTTGAGCAAGAGTCTGAACCCCAAATTCATCCTGATGACGACTTCTGATAGTTGGGCCAGCACTTTGCATAGTGGTCTGCTGCCATTTGTCTGTCTGTTTGTCTGTCTTTCTTGATTGATTCTGGATCAACAAGCAGACATTGTCATTGCTACACTAATGCCTCCAAAGTAGTCTTCATTATAACAAAAAGGATTGTTGGGTTTTGGGCTCAATCACCATTTGTCTTTCCAATTGTTCTGATTTGGTAGTCAAACATGGTTGTCTCATCCATTATCCAACCATATTTGGCAGAGTCTTACAGGAAGTTGAGCTGCTGGCATTGTTATGTTTGAACTCTGGCCAGTAGAGACTTGGCATTAAACTTGTTAATGTGTTCTACAAACATGTACTGCCATACTGACGATTGGAATCTGATTAAACACATTTTGCACCAGGAATGGGTGGACATGGTGTACAAAATTAGGTTTCTGGTCTGTCACAAAATATCTAAATGATATGTTAATAGTCTACCTTTAACATCACCATCATAGTGTCAGATACCAAATCCCATAGGAGTCTGTTGATGGGTCTTTGTTACCAAGGTTGTATATTGACTCTGACCTAAGTTATTGTCTTTGTTCAATTTGACAGGCAGAGAGTAATCCTAGAAGGCAATAGATATATATGGATTAATTGATTTAGATATATTTGAAAGTGGTATATAGATCAGACGCAATGGAGACTTGGCAATATTTTTCTTGTGACATAATCCTCATTGATGTGCTACGTGCAGAACTAAAAAGGTGGTTATGACCATATATGTGTTGTATATGTCCATCCATCTTCTCCCGCTTATCCGTGGTCGGGTCGTGGAGGTAGCAGTTCCAGCAGAGAGCCCCAAACTTTCCTTTCCCTGGCCACATCAACCAGCTTTGACTGGGGGATTCCAAGGCGCTCCCAGGCCAGCGAAGAGATATAATCCCTCCACCTGGTCCTAGGTCTACCCCTCGGTCTCCTCCCAGCTGGACGTGCCTGGAACACTTCCCTAGGGAGGCGCCCAGGTGGCATCCTTACTAGGTGCCCGAACCACCTCAACTGGCTCCTTTCGACGCGAAGGAGGAGCGGTTCAACTCTGAGTCCCTCCCGGATAACTGAACTTCTCACCTTATCCCTAAGGGAGACGCCAGCCACCCTGCGGAGAAAACCGCTTGTATCCGCGATCTCGTTCTTTCGGTCATGACCCATCCTTCATGACCATAGGTGAGGGTAGGAACAAAAATGGCCCGGAAGACAGAGAGCTTTGCCTTCTGGCTCAGCTCTCTTTTCGTCACAACGGTGCGGTAAAGCGACTGCAGTACCGCTCCCGCTGCTCCAATTCTCCGGCCCATCTCACGCTCCATTGTTCCCTCACTCGAGAACAAGACCCCGAGATACTTGAACTCCTTCACTTGGGGTAAGGACTCATTCCCTACTTGGAGTGGACAGTCCATTGGTTTCCTGCTTAGGCCTCAGATTTGGAGGTGCTGATCCTCATCCCAGCCGCTTCACACTCGGTTGCGAACCAATCCAGTGAGTGCTGAAGGTCGCAGACCGATGAAGCCATTAGAACCACATCATCTGCAAAAAGCAGTGGTGCAATCCTTAGTCCACCGAACTGCAGACCCCCTCCCCCACGACTACGCCTCGAAATCCTATCCATGTATATTACAAACAGGATCGGTGACAAAGCGCAGCCCTGGCGGAGGCCAACCCTCACCGGAAATGGGTCCAACTTACTGCAGAGGACCCGGACACAGCTCCCGCTTTGGGAGTACAGAGATTGGATGGCCCTGAGAAGAGACCCCCTCACCCCATACTCCTGCAGTACCTCCCACAGTAACTCCCTGGAAACCCGGTCATACGCCTTCTCCAAATCTACAAAACACATGTAGACCGGATAAGCGTACTCCCAGGCCCCCTCCAGGATCCTTCCGAGAGTAAAAAGCTGATCCGTCGTTCCACGACCAGGACAGAATCCGCATTGTTCCTCCTCAATCTGAGGTTCGACAATCGGCCTGACCCTCCTTTCGAGTACCAGAGTAAACTTTCCTGGCGAGGCTGAGTAGTGTGATGCCTCTATAATTGGCACACACCCTCTGATCCCCCTTTTTGAAAAGAGGAACCACCACCCCGGTCTGCCACTCCTTTGGTACTGTTTCCGACTTCCACGCAACGTTGATGAGGCGTGTCAACCATGACAGTCCCTCAACACCCAGAGCCTTCAGCATTTCTGGGCGGATCTCATCCACCCCCGGGGCTTTGCCACTGTGGAGATGTTTGACTACCTCAGTGACCTCCCCCCGGGAGATTGGTGTTGATCCCCCGTCATACTCCAGCTCTGCCTCTACCATAGAGGGCGGAGTTGTCGGGTTCAGGAGTTCCTCAAAGTGTTCCTTCCAACGCCCTAACACTCCATCAGTTGAGGTCAACAGCGTCCCATCCTTACTGTACACAGCTTGGATGGTTCCCTGCTTCTCCCTCCTGAGGTGTCGGACAGTTTTCCAGAACAACTTTGATGCCGCCCGAAAGTCCTTTTCCATGTCTTCTCCAAACATCTCCCACACCCACTGCTTTGCCTCGGCCACGGCTGAGGCTGCTGCCCTTCGGGCCTGTCGGTACCTTGCAACTGCCTCGGGAGTCCCCCGGGATAACAAATCCCTGAAGGCCTCCTTCTTCAGTCTGAAGTCTCCCAGCAAGATTAAAGAGTCCCCTTCAGGAGCCCCATACAGGACTCTTTCCAGGGTCTCCAAGAAGGCTGAATACTCTGAACTGCTGTTTGGTGCATAAGCACACACAACAGTCAGAGTTTTCCCCCCCATAACCTGCAGGCGTAGGGAGGCGACCACTGGAGTAAACTCCAACAAAGAAGCACCCAACCGGGGGATTGTGAGTATCCCCACACCCGCACACCTTGGGCAACTCCGGAGAAGAATAGAGTCCAACCCCTATCCAGAAGTAAGGTTCCAGAGCCGACGCTGTGCGTAGAGGTGAGCCCAACCAGATCCAACTGGTAACGCTCCACCTCCCGCTCAAGCTCCGGCTCCTTCCCCCCCCAGAGAGGTGACGTTCCACGTCCCCAAAGCCAGCTTCTGTCGCCCGGGTCTGGTCCGTCGAGACACTCTGCTTTCACTGCCACCCTTCTGGCAGCGCACCCGACCCCATCGCTGTTTCCCGTAGGTGGTGGGCCCGCGGGACGGAGAAGCGGAGGTGTTGCCCACGTTGCCTTTTCGGCTGTGCCCGGCCGGGCTCCGTGGCCTGGTTCCAGAAGGGGACCCCGGGCTTCCTCCGGGCCGGGTATCCTCACTTCTTAGTTCGTCTTTCATGAGGTCTTGTATATGTACTGAGATGAATTAAAAACACAACACAATGTACAACATGCAAATGGAGAGTTGAGGTTAGTAGTATGTGTGGGGTTGTATGACAGTGGGGTGTGTGTAAATGTTGTGCAGTGCATGTAAACAGAGGAAAGGAAAACACCTAAGAGTGAATAAAGCTGCATGTAACCAAAGGGGGGGCTGCAGGGAAGGAGAGAGGGAGACTGTTAGCAGCAGCCAGGGCTTTATAGACTAGGAAAACCCAGCCTAGTTGGGACTAATGATGCCCTGCCACCAGGTACCTCAGGAGTAGAGGAATGGCAGATTAGCAGGGAAGGGCATGGGTAGTAACCAGAAGATGTAGGTCATTCATTAGTAGTCGTGTTTTTGGCATGCACCATGGAGTTTGTTGAGTTGATGACCGCACTGAATCCTACAAAATACTTTTCAGTAAAATGTTTGTTGGGTTTTTCAATGCAATGCATTAATAATGTGTCCCAGGATCATGACCCATTTTATGCCTTTTCTGAACATGTCAGCAGCGCTACAAGAGGTACAGGGTAACAACATGAGGCATATATGCAATCATTTTCCCTTCATGTGCATCAACTGTGTTGGCAACTGTCGTTTTCTTGCCTTTGTTTAATCCTTCACAAGCCAAAATATTCCCCAAGCTTGTTTTCTTTAATTCATCTTTGATCCTCTACACCTGTTAATCAGCTAGGATTCACATGATCTATATACAAAATGTTGTTCAGGTTATTAATAAGTCTGGGTTAGACTTAAACATTAGGAGCCATTTGGAATATTCCTTTCACTTGAGCAATACTGTTTTGGACCCAAGCCCCATTCAAACCTTCAGACCAGAAATACGTTTTAAATGTCGAATTTAATTCATCACAGTTTATGTGTCTTTAAAATCATATAAAAGTGATTGTGTTTGGAACATTTACTCACTAACTCTTGTCATATTGATTGATTGAAGGCAATTCATTTTGGTAGCCTTGCTGATATGGGAGAGCTTTGTATTAACAGCATCCTAATGTGTCCGAATGAGTGCCTTGTTTTGTTTTTATTAATTTTATTAAAGCATTTTTTAAGATTACATATATGGATTAGTGATGAAGAAAAAAGAGGAATGCTCATAATTCATGTTTTCCAAGAGCCATCAATGTAAGAGGTTTACCATTAATGGTGTCATGTGGAGTTCAGCAAGACATATCGCTTTAAACACCCAGAGCAATCCAGCCTCCTTTAAAAGGGAAAATTCCCACGGGTAGACCTTGCAAAGGTGTAAGTCTCTGCATGTGTTCATTAGGAAGAGTGGCATTAAGAAAACAGAAATGGAAACCAAAATATAATTTCATGTTTCCCTCATATTAGTCACAATCTTTGTCACTATTTCTACTGTATACAGCCCACTTACAGTAAAACATCAGGTCCCAAGTTGGACTGTACAACCATGAAAACACTCTGGTAAGAGAAGTAGTTATCACAGCTAGTAAGTGTTCATAAATTAATAACAGAACTGAGTCAATTAACTCCCTTCATTAGACACATTTTCTTCTGAATTTGACATCTGCAGCAGTGGCTTACCAGCTAAAAATAAACTGCAGTGAATCATTATAACCATCAAACGAACATTCAAACACATTATTGTACAGATGGCTTAACCCTGGTCAACCAAGACAAGTTTGGGGATTCAGATGTGTTTGCCTGCACTGCATCATGCACACTCTGGTAAGCTGGCAGTTGTATAATGCCAGCATAAAATACACTGGTTGTATTACAGCATTATTTTTGCATCAATGCTGATGTGGCCTATTATTTCTATTTGCAACAAGGCAAGAAAAAAGAATCATAGAAGTAGCAACCATCAAGTGACATTAACTAGTATATATAGTGAGTAAGCATGGCTCTCCCTAGGTGTACAACCGCACAGCCAGTGATTTTTGTATTGCTGGTGTTCTAAAAAGCTTTCCCACAGAGCAGTTAAAGCTTGGTGTAAATGTCTGCATATATGGCTCAGCATTATTGCTTCACAATTGTTATGAGTTTAATATAAACCTATATACCTTGATCAATCGGCTAGGTTAAAAAGTCACTGTCAGCAGCATGAGGGTTTTTTTACTAATTAGCACACCTTCAGAGGGCAGCAACAAATCAGTGTCATCTCCTGGTGTGGTGTTTGTGTTTCAGTACTGCGCATGCAGACTCTGGGCTCTCTGTGGCACATGGTGTGGGAGCAGAGAAGTGCCAGGTCCCCGCTTTATCTCACTGCCTGCATACAGTTTAGCAGTTTGATTTCAGCACCATGGATAGAGCCCGTCAGTTGGACAGGGGAACTGGACTCCAGCAGCATGAAAACAGCTTGGCGCTATGCTTATCCTGTTGTAGCCCATTACACTAGCGAAACAACCAAACATTTTCTAAGGCATGTGGGCATATTTTCAAATAAGTTGTGCAGAGGTAATTGAGGCAGCATGTACCTACAATAAGTTCAAAACAAAACTTTTAATTCAAGTTTAGGGCTATCCCTGAGGGTTATCTAGAGCTGGCTGGCTCCATGTCCTCATTTAAAGTAAATGAGCATGCTGCCTAGGAACATGTACTGTGAAATGTAAGAACTTGCATTTTTCCAGGCTATTTGATTTACTCGTATGCTCAGCAGCAGACCGGGAAAATCCCTCAGAGTTGGGCAGACCGCATCTTTCACTGGGACAAGCCGTGAAGCATCCCTTTCGTTTTGCCATCTGGAAAAATGAAACTGTGCTCTCCACCGTGTAACTACGCGATCCCAGACCGTCTGTCAGTTTTACCGACCTGCTACCGGCAGGCTATATAAAACGACTGTGAGTGGGATACGGCTATAACATAATGCACTCTAACAGAATCTACTCCAGGCTATGATTCCTTTTCACCGTTTCATTTTCTTATGTTAAGGTACACACCACATTACTTCCAGCTTTCATACTATAGTCGCGGAGTGATCGCGCATGAATGTTTTTTTTTCCTTTCCGTGCCCAGATGTTAATGCTCATGAGGTCGTGACGGTGAAAAAAAACGATGATTTCAGCGGGATCCCGTGGCGTCTGCTTCCTGCAGCTGTAGGCGGCCTGAAGTTTCCTCTCTGTAAGCTGGCATTGGTGGGACGCACCAAGTCTGGGTTGATCGCGGAGTGGCCCATTGCGTCAGGATGAATTGGCTTTGTAATGCAACTAATAAGAGCACCTTCTCAATCCCACATTGGTGTGCTCCAGCAATCCAAACTGTCAAAGCACAACAGATTAACTATCTCCGTTTCCCATGTTCACTTAAACACTTTCTCTGTTTTATTTCCTAGTTGATGACGTTATTGCGCAACATCATTTCTGTTTTCATGAAAGATCTAGACGAGTGGTGATGGATACAAAATAGGAGTCTTGTTAAGATTTCCACTGTCAAGCTTACACAGAGGGGGACCACGAACACGTAGTGCTAAAACACACACGCACTTACGCAGATTTGTTTCCTCTTTTTTTTTTTTTTTACTGCTTTCCCTACATGAAACTCGATAAAGCCTTATCAATTGGCAGCAATAAGGCTCGGTGTTACAGCAAGTTAAGGACGGCAGACAGGGGAGGGAAAAGTGTTGGATGGAGAGGAGGGAAGAGAGAGAAGGAGGCTGAGTGGGTAAGAGAGAGAGAGAGACGGGGCGCGCATGTCCGGTTCTTCCATGCAGGCTGTTCTCCGAGCCAGTCATTCTAGCGAGTGTCCTCACTCTTCCTCTGCCTCCGTCTGTACATGTGCACCGGACACACAACTCTCTCCTGAGCGGACACTGCGGGGAAAGCAAGGAACGAGCCCACCATGGAATAGGAATACTGCTGGACAAAACGGGGGAAAAACCTCTCTCTCATCTTTCTTCCTTTTTCCCCCTTTTTCTGACGCCCTTTTCTCTCTCTCTCTCTCTCTCTCTCTCGCGCACCTCTCCCCCGCGCTCTCCCTCTCGATGTCTCTCAACAGTTTCTAAAGGAATTGAAGGAAAGAAAAATGAGGATTATTATTTTGTCTTGGCACTTTCTCGGGGTGTATTCCGCCCTAATGGGGCTGGTGACGGGGGCTTTCCCCAGCTCAGTGCAGTTAGGTGAGTTGGAGGATTACTGAATTTACGCACGAGCACTCAGAGCTGACACACTACACTGAATGGGAGAGGATTTTAGCGGACAGCAGTCACCAGAGAACGGGGATGCACCGGGACGCTCCAACACACAAAATCAATGTAAAATGAGAAATGTGCGCATGAATGAAGGAACAAGAGCACATACTAGTATATCAAACATATTTCCTTCTGGTGCATCTTATCTTTCTTGTCTTTTATACAATACATTTGAGTTGTTAGGGGGGATTGGTGTGTTATCTCTGCTGTGTGTTTTTAAAGGAACACTTTCACTCCATCTGTCTCTTTTTTGAATGTTTGTGTATTTTAAAGACTGTTCGGGGTTCATGAATGTTTCGGCGATCTTTGTACCCTTCTAGTCTTCTTCACTGTTTAGACACTGCAGTATTCTCTCTCTCTCTTTCTCTCTCTCTCTCTCTCTCTCTCTCTCTACCTCTCTGCCCTTTTCCAGTTACCCTCATGTCAGTGCGGAGGAAACCTGTCTTTTCAACCTGCCTTTTAGATCAGAGATAAAGTTAACTGATTCTTGATCATCGTTGGTTTGCTCAGTGCATTGGGACTCCACATGCATGGAGCTGTTCCTCTCTCTCTTGCACACACACAAACGCACACACACTTAGTATAGGCATGTATGTGATAATGAATGCACTGCATCACTCCTTGTGGGGGGCAGCTGGGAGGTCCTATAATGAGATTCAGCTCCTTGACTCCTCCCTACAGCTGCCAATAAACTTAATACGCTAAATATTTTCTGCTTGGCACACACACACCTATTTGCACAGGTTTTCAAGCATGCATGTGCAAACGTACACAATGCAAATGCAGTCATACACATGCACACATGATACTGTGCACACAGCTGCAAACATGCATTTTAATAAATGTACAGCATGCGGTACACACTTTTTGTACTGGAAAGCGTACATGTGCACACACAGTGAACATGCATGCATGTACAGTATAAAACACATGTGATCATACAGAAGCATACACATGCACTCTGTCCTTCTCTCCCACTGACCGTCCTCCTTAAGCACTCGTATATACTTACATGATCATGCACTCGGCTCTCTCTTAAAGAATCATTTGCATATCTCTGCATTGCACACAAGTATAATTTCTGTTGAAGCACAGACAGTTTCTTTTTGCAAGTGTGTGTGTGTGAGAAAGAGACAGAGACTGACACAGACGAGAGCATTAGTCAGATTTCCTGCAGAAACAGCTGCACATGTACGTGTCATGTTGGGACATATTTATAAAGTCTTTATGTTTTTTACATGTATGTGTTTGAAAGTATGTGTTCCAAGGTGGAATTCTAATAAAAAAACAAATCATATTTTATTTCTAGGCAAATTCACTTTAGATTTCTGATCATTCCCAGGAAAATCTAGATTAATCCTAATGATCAAAGATGCATGTGTTTAGTGGCTCTCTTTGATGACTGATCTATTTAGGCACATAATAAGAAACACAGATAAAGAATAAATGAAGGTGATACAAACTTTTAGCACGAACGAGACACTGAAAGTTACACACATAAGTGACATTTTATGTGATGGTTGCTTTGTTCAATATGATCTGCCTCCCGACTCCTCCCCTGTCATTTTTTTCCCACCCTCCCTTCCTCCCTCCACTTTCTGTGCATCCCAATGCGATGCCAAAGCTTCACAGTCTGCCATTGTAATACAATTCAGTTGGGTTGAGTCTGATTCAGTTCAACTTAAGTCAAGTCGGTTTGTTTCCGCTCAGTTTAACCTACCATGTGGAGCAATGTAGAACTAATATATAGGATTAGCATATCAAACAAATGTATATCAGTGAAATCCACAGCAATATAACACAACCTCATGTTCTATTATCCTTCCTTTCCCAAAATTGACATGTTTTATACTGACTTTGACTTCACCTACAAATATTCCCAGCAATTTAAGCTTTTAGCATTGCCGTGAATGTTTTGTCAATACATTGATTATGGCTTGGTTAAGGTTACCCTATCTTCTCCTAATGGCCTGACCTACAGCACTTGCCCTCTCTGGGCAGGTCATGGTTAAGAGCTGTGGATTAAGTTACATGGTGACTTTGACAGTTGTCAATGGGAAGTATCTCAGTAGTATGTTTGATACATTTTCAGTGTATGTGAGTGGTTATTGGCATTCAATTAAAGTGTCAATATCAGTGGTTACTCTCAGGTAAGGGAACACATTTGAAAGGATCTCATGACATCTAAATGAATAGAAGAGTCAAAGTATTTTAAGCAGCTGAGGTAATATGCCTCTTCTCCTTCTTAACTTAACTCTTCTCTTTTAAATAATACCTTTGCTTTATTTCTTCTCATCATCTTCTCTCCCCTCTAATTCTTAATATGTCAGATGGGCCCTATTAAGGGATACTCTCCATATTAAAGGGCAACTGACACATAGACCTCAATTCCCTCTTCCTCTCTTATTGAATGGCCCGTGCCCCTCCTTTATTTAGCCTACACCGTCTATGTCGACCCTCCTCTGGTTTCTCTCATGTCCTCCAACTCATTATCTCTTTGACTGCATTCCCCCGGTTTTTCACAACTAGCAATGTAATGCGCAGTGTCGGTATCCATCTTTGTGTTCATGTTTATGTTTGTGTGGGTGTGCTAAAACACAAATTACCTTTCGTGACAAAGCTAACGAAGATCTTTGCATTTTTTTTTTTTTTTTATATTTCTTTATTGAAGACACATAGAAAAGACATTTGGTACATTGACAGGGACCACAGTTCAAAGCTACTAGTAACCATTTAGTCTCTACTATTGTGCATCAATTGACAAGCCATACATGGTTAATTTTCACTTGAAGGCATACAGTATTTAAGCCACCTTCATAACTCAAACAGACCAGATAGCCAAAATATAAAGGAGTAGTGTACCGACTAACAGAACTAAACAAGATAATAATAATAATAATAAAATCAAAATAATAATACTAAAACAATACAAAGACAAAAAATTAGTATACATACATAACAAAGAGGAAAAGGGGGGGGGGGGGTAACCATCAATCAGTAGACAAAAATGTGAGAGATTGGAAGAAGGTTACTAATGAAGATCTTTGCATTCTTCTCTCTCCTATGTTTTTTCTGCCCCTCCCTCCCTATCTATCTTTCTTTTCCCACATTACTCTTCTTCTTGCTGTCTCTCACCCTCTCTCACCCACTCCCATCTGACCCCTCTCCCCCCTACAATGACTCATTTCCTTTTTCACACCATCGTCCTTTTCCTCCTCTTTGCCCCGTACCCTTATCCCTCTCTCTAGGTGGGTTGTTCATTAGGAATACTGATCAGGAGTATACAGCGTTCCGACTAGCTATCTTCCTCCACAACACCAGCCCTAATGCTACGGAGGCTCCATTTAACCTGGTCCCGCATGTCGACAACATAGAGACGGCCAACAGCTTCGCCGTCACCAATGCATGTAAGTACATGAATATGTATCACTGAAAATGAGGCTTAAACTAAAAGCCTACACTATCTATGTTTCTACATTTGTGTTGGGTTCAGATTGATTAATTAGCAACTCAAGTTGTTAAAGGATCAAACTGAAAATGTCTTGTTGTAGCCTTCTTTGGTGGATATCATGTGAAAACACACTTTTCTGCATCAGTTGCTAAAATTGCAATTTTGAATAAATGCATTTTAACCATTCTTATAAACACATTTCTCACTGCAAATGTATTTAGAGGCAATGTTAGTGGTGTATTTATCCCACATTCTGGCTGATACTGTTCTTTATATCATACCTCTGCTCCTTTATATATTATTAACATCTTGGCAGTATCCATCCCATCTGCAAAAAGAGCAAATATTACCCATCGCTATTTTAGCTTATAGATATAAAGTTAGTCTTGGAACTGCAGCAGACAGTGGTCAAAATGATTCATTTGTGTTCAGAACAGTACTTTAGTCATCAATTATCTCTTGAAAGATTGACAGCTAGTCGTTCAGTGTACGTTGCTGTTCTCTGGGAACCTAGATCTTATCTTCACACATCCTGTTGACCTGATATAATGTGCCAGACAGTAAGTGGTTTTTGTTAGCGTTGGTATTAACATTCCTATTTGGCCTCTCTGGTCCAGATTTAGCTGTGGGACCCCTGCAGGTTTCCACTTGGTGACGCTCCGTCCTCTGCACAGCTTCATACCAAGATTATAGCAAGATCTTCATAAAGCTTATTAATGACATCAGGTTCCCTATTTATATTGAGTTTATATTCAAGATATTGGCATTAGCGGCTTTTGAATCAAGTTTTGACACCAAATTATTTGCCATTGTCTTGTCTATCAATTCTATGAAATCAGTGAAATCCTGATCCTCTGTAGGGTTGTGAGCAAACATCGGAATAGGTGTATGCCCGAGTGACTCCCGACTATCTCTAATATTAGTGTTTGACTCTCCCCTTTCTGTTGGGGCATGTCTTTTGCATATATCAGAGAAAGAATAGTATTAACCAAATGCTCGCCAGTTTACGTCGTCCTACACTTTTACGTTATTGTTTTCCCTCTCTTCACTACGCCGCAACATTTAGTTGCTGCACCACAATGAGTGACACTGCTGTATGCCACACTGATCTTATTTCCTTTTAAATTGGTAGGTTTGTTTCTGGGTCGTGACTGTTTCTTAGATGAGAAGAAATCTCTAAAAGATATTGGTTGTGTAATTTTCTTGCTTTGCCTTCGGGTAAAGTAGTATTAGGTTTTTAGTTGTCTGTACTTTGACACAACACAAAGTTAAAAGTTATAGTAGTGGGACTGAGCTGTGTATGGATGTTATGTTGAGAACAGTTTATTTAATCAGTTCTCTTTCTTAAGGTGTTCAGACAGGGCACTGTTTTTTGCACTTCCCTTACAGTACAAGCTGAATGTCCCTCAGGGGTATCATATCATATCCTCTCATTTACAATGCCCTTTTGTGCATCAATCTTATTTTAGGGACGTTTGCAAGTGATTGTACTGTAATGTTTCATCTTCTTATGTTATTAAAACTTTAATAAATCAACCACTGCGGCCACTAACAAGGCAGGGTGAACTAAATCAATACAGGAATACAGAAGGGTCCTTTTGACGTAATATCATTGTATTTCAAAAAAAAAATCCTTCAGTATTTCCAGTTTGTAAATGAAAGCTCACAAGCTGCTCCTAGTGAAAATCCCAAAGAAGTGGTTCTCAAAGTGCTTCAAAGTCTGAAGGAACGTGAATACAATCTAGCAATCGATATATGTTGTGTTATAAGTAAAATACAATTTTACATTTTACATCCCTGGACGGTAATATTGTATTACATAGAATCAAAAATCAGTGTGTTTGTCTCCTGCCCCCTGTAATGTAGCCACACTTGAATGAACTGACTAGTTAATACCACCTACAGTGATTGGAAAATGAATAGACCATTTAATACCTCCCACCTACAATATGATCACATGCGGCATCTATTTCTGTTGACTCTTAAGTTGCTTGAGTGGGAAGCTACACATTGAGTACTCATTAAGTAGGTTTGGTATAATGTAAAGGGAGGAGTATGACTTTATTAGTGATGAGCAAATGGTTCTGCTCGAGGGAAAAGATAGGCACAATCAGTTTTAAATGTTCAAAACAATGTATGTTCCAAAAAGCATGGCTAATAGATGTTTTACACTGAGCATCAGAAACCTTCCTTTCTCTTTTTACCTTTACTAATTATGCTATATTCACTTAAACAACAATAACCTTCCAGAGGTTGAGTAACAACAAAGTTCATGATTTGCAGTCAAACACAAACCGAGGGAACCATAAATCCTGTATATGATAACTAAATTATTTCCGGAAATTATTCATATAAAATTGGTTAAATCTTCTGTTAACTACTGTATGTTATGCTGTTTGACAGTAACACACACACGCGCACACACACCAACTCACACACCACACAAATCATATCATTATAATTAAAAGTCTCCTGAAGCGATCGGGTATTTATTTATTTCTGGTTCCACATATTCATGTTAAACACACTTTGGATAACCACTGGACACCTCTGGCTGTCAGTGCTGTGACATCTTGATGCAGCGTGATCATCAGCCACTGGGGTTAAGCAAGACATATCAGAATTGAGGTTCTGTTAAGTAATTGTACAACACAATTGTATTTAATTTCAATACACACACTCTTGCAGGCATTGGGGCATGAGGGAGGAGTGTTAGGGAAAGGAAGCTCGTATTGGAGACCCCTCTGCTGTCTCTCTGCAGGCTTCACATAACAAGTGTAACCTCTTCCCGGTCTCTCTTTCTCTCCAACTTTTTCTCTTTCTCTGTCCCTCTCTACAACTCTTTCTTTTCCACTTGCCATCACACTTGTCAATCTCTCTTCATTTGGCTCCCTGTCACTCTCCACCTTGTCTCCCCATCTTCCTCAGCTCCTCTATTCTTCATCATGTTTTTCCGTCTCTCCCCTCTCCACAGGCGTGGCGAATGGATCTCTAAATTAATCCCTGACTCTTGCTCGGGGTGGTGAGCAATGCTCAGAATTAGAGTTGGGAATTCTGCCTCTGACCTTGGCTAGTTCCTCTTTATTCTATTATTCAGGAAGTCTGAACGGATCATAAAAATCCCTGGTCCCCATCGTTTTCCATATTCACAGAGGAATACAACCCAATTCCTTGTCCCAGGGTCACACATTCGTATATCCTCTTTGGCTGTCAATCTCTCTTTGTTGTACCCTGCTTGCAAGCGTATACCTGTGAGTCCGTGTCTTTTGTAGTACAGTATATATATGCTTATATCTGTGTTGGTGTGTGTTTGTGTCTGACGTTCTTCTCAATGTGTTGGCATCTGTGTTTCTGTGTGTGTCTCTCTGCCAGAGAAGCACACGATTCTCCTGGGCTCACCGATGTGTCTCTATTCACTGGCTTATAGAAAAATAATGTACATGGATTAGCATGACCAAAAGCCGCAGCGGATGTGTGTGTGTGTGTGTGTGTGTGTGTGTGTGTGTGTGTGTGTGTATGCACGCACGCATGAGTGGTGACATTTCTGTCAATCCCGAAGGCATGTGTGAAAACTTGTGTGTCACTGAGGTGCAAAGGATCATCCGCTGAGACAGAGCGTGATGAAGATAGACAGAAAGTGATAAGGTGAATTAGGGACGGAAGAGAAAGAAATGGAGAAGAAAGGATTTGTAACAAAGAGGTGGTTATGCCAGGTTTGTGGTGCCAGAGCTTAAAAGGCTCAACGATGTGCCGCCACGGCTGTATGTGATTCTTGATATGTGGGATGATAGTCCTTTTTAATCAGTTTCATGTCCAAAACTAAGACAAATGACATGATTACAAACAGTACCTATTGTACAGCAGTTGTAATTATGATGTGTAGTGTGGTGTCTTTGTTTTGGTGGTTGATTATTGCAGTGATGCATAACCTCATTTGTCATCTAGAGTTAATATAGATTGCACTTATAGTGAATCATTCACAAATCAATACTGTTTATGTATTATTGACGGCTACAGATTGCATTTACATGCAGGCTGCACCTGATTATCTTTGCAGCCTGACTGATTTAAACGGTCAGAGTCAGAATCTCCTTGAGGTGTCAGTCTTGTTTTGTCCCTCTATTGTTAATTAAGGACTAAATTAAATAATTCAGATATGTGGAGACGATAAGGCTTCTGAATTCGGAATGGTAGTTACTGTAGATCTGCACTCATTTCATCAATTACTGTATTTGCATTTATATAAAGTTATATTGAAATATTTACACTTCACCTCAATGTAACCTTGCCTGGCATGTCGGTTACTGGGGTTACCAGGAGATACCACAAGGGGATTTCTCAGCTAGCGCTTCTTGCGTCTCATGTTTTCATGTTTCTTATGCCCCTAAAGACTGTTCATATCAGAAGACAATATAAAGAAAGTTCATGAAAGACTTGGTTGTTGAATTAATGTAAACTCAACATTTGTAAGGGCAGTCGTTTTTCCTTTTTAGGTAAAAAGACCACACAAGTAAAGAGTAATGTGCAGCATGCCAGTCATTAATGAGAAAATAACACCTACGGGTGAGCAGCTAATCACACGGCTACGTTCTAAATAAATCAACGGCTTGACTCACAATATTCATTTGAAATTGATCGTATTGCTTCTGTTTAGAAAACATTGTCTGTTCCACTGCGTACCATTGACTGCTGCGACAGCAACGTGAGCTAACATGACGTCAACACTGATCAAAATGTTCTCTAATTGTCCAAGTCTGTTCACATTTACTTTTCCATTAACCAGTCTTTAAACACTGTAAAAGCACATACCATGTTCCCTGTATGTACTTCCCTTCTGTCTTCTTCTGGAAATGTATGTGGTCTAGCTTTCTGAGTCTTTTAAACTCTTTCCTTCTCTCTTGCTCTTTTTCGTTTCTTTACTGGGTACAGTTTAGAAATCATTAATCCAAAGTTTCATGCTCTCTACAAATATAGAAATACATATTCAAAATGTTTTCCACTGCGTTTTGTGATGTAGGAAAACTAATGTTCTGTTTGCACGTCTCTGACACTAGCCTTAGCAGCAGTCTGCTTACAAAAAAGAGCAGACCTCAGAAATGTTAAATCAAAATTGAGTATTCAACTAATATGTAATAATAATAATAATGGGTTCCATTTATAAAGCACTTCATATTCGAATTCAAATCCCGAAGTGCTACAAGCAGTGAACAGGAACAGTATAAATAGACATGACACAACACGGTAGAATTAATAAAAAGCAATACATTTTTTTTTTTTTAAATAGAAAAATAAAAATGAAAGGGTGGTAAAAAAAGGTCTAGGCAAAGGCTAGTATGTGTAATATGTGTAATAAAAGACTATTAAAACATACCTGGATGTAACTCCTGATACATTAGTATATGGTGAGTCTACTTATAATATCAAATAGTTAATACATAAAGTGTTAACAAAGATAATGTGGGAATTAAAGCCAATATGGCCAGATCACAAACTCTGCATCTACAGTAGTGTTTTGGTAGTGCTATAAATGAGCAGATCTGATGCTATAAATTACATTTTAAATAATCTCATACACCATAGGAATGTAGGACTCCCATAAACCCCTTGCATCATATGTCATTTGTAAGTACTCTACCTAACACACCTTTTTGTTGCTTGTTACAACTGACCAATCACAGTTTAATAGCTCTCTGTTGATTTTAAGTGGCTTGTTTGCACCCTTTCTTAGCACCTGCTTATTAAAGACTTTAGTTGAAAACACCCTTCAGTTTGTATTCCCCTGTTGACAAGAAAATGACAGCATCATTGGTTTAGCTAGCTGAAAGGGTGTTTATTCAATAATGACCATTAGGACACACATGTATACCCACACACACTTTCAAAGAGTTCATCATCAGTGTTTCGCATTCACTCTACATGTCCAGGCTTGGAGCTTTGATTAAATTGATTCTTGGCACACACTGCTACTACTCAGCACCACCCACCTACACACTCAAGTGCAAATAAAAAAAATGTGCAGTCTCCCTCTCTCTGACACGTGTACACATTGATTTGCCACCCTGTCCGTACTGTATATATTTCCAACTTCCTCACATACAGCATCTCTCGTTGCCTTTTGCTTGCTCACTTCTTTCATGAAATGGCTCAGTCGTCTTGTACGTAGATGATTTGAGAGGTTCTATAATGGCACTGTACCATCATCTTTATTGGTGATGTTTTGCGTGGTTATATGTCTTCTTAATGGCCACACTGGGGAAAATAGAGTGAAATAATATCTGAAACCCTGGCAGGGCAAGGAGATTTATTTTTGCAGCAAGCCTTCGTTTATTCATGTTACTGGCAAACTGAAAGTCTGGCTGCCTCTCACTGCAACCTAAATGCTTTTCATGGCATCAAGACAAATTATCTGCTTGAGCGTTAATTGCATGGGAATAATGGATTTAATTTAAACTCACATTTACAGGTGCCTTTAGTGGAGCAGTCATTTGTAAGTCACCAGTAGGCATTAACGCTGTCATTTAAATGCTTTGATGTTCTTTTTCAGTCATCAGTTGAAGTCATTTTTTGGTAGAGTTTTAATGAACATTGGTAAGAACAACAATACATTTAGAGATGCATTGCAGCCTAGTATTTATTTGTTCTTGCAATACTCACATACAGAGTTTGCATATATGTTTTTATTACCAGAGTAACAATTTGAAAAACACTAGTTTCACAAAGAAGGTTATTTAAATTTCCCCAGACATACATAGTTATGAGTTTGGTCAAAATGGCTAAGACAGGAAAAATAACATTTAGAAGGTATGGAGGAAAGTAACAGAACAGCTGGAGTTCCTGTCTTGTAAATTACTTGTAGACAAAACATCTAAAACAGACATAGTTATTGCTTTTATGATGTTCTTAGAATAAATAAATACTAATATAACATATTTTTGGAACATGATGAAGCAAAACATGCACAATCTGATTACGTATGGCTCTTAACCATGCAAGGGAAGTCTATAGTCTTTATAAAGGAATTAATTGATATGTTATGTATACTTCAGCATCATTGGGGTCATGGCGCTTGCAAACCTTTTCATTTTCTGATCCATTGATGATCAAATGCTGAACTGTATTTAGGTGTGTGTTTGTGTGTGTGCGCCTCCGTGCATGGTGGCTCCTATGGAGTGCTGAGTGCTCCCTAAAGAATCGCTCTGTTGCATCTTTTTATTCTAGCATCAGCAGTAATGACCAAACAGCAAGCAATATTATTGGACCATGCAGCATGTCGCAGTGAATCCACTTATTTGCTCCAGGTAATTTGATTTCATTTAGTGGTACAATAAAACCGACTGTTTCTCATTGTGTCTCACTTCTTTCATTAAAAAGTCTACCGTCGTGGAATAAAACTGACGTCTTAAGGCACTTGCAATAGGGAAAGAGTTTTTTAAAAGCAGTAAAGGTTCTTGTTTTCCACAGATATTGCTGAAGGCAATGGTGCCCGGGCTGCATTAAGCTCAAGAATTTTGACAAACTATATTTTCAGTAATTTGTTTTTTCTTTATTGCCTGTTGGGCAAATACACATGGGGTCACTTTTTTCAATTTCTAAGAACAGGAGCAAGCTGGGAGCAATGTTCTAGTCATCTTAAAGTTGTAATCCTTTATATCGTAACAGCAAGTAGAGTTCAATACGGCAAGCGCTCCTTGAGCAGCAACTTTCTTGGTAATGAAACACAGCTAGTGTATCTGTTTAAAGAGCAGCCACACAAACTCATAATAATAATAAAAAAAACACTCATTTGTCATTTCAAGTTTAATTTGAGTTAATGCTGCACATGGTGTGAGTCGTTTACCACACAAGAGCAGGGCACAGTACATTGTACCTTGTTAAAGAGTTGATGGTCTTCAGCATGTCACCCCCAGCTCTTTTGTTATTCAGAGGCTTACTATAACTGTTTATCATTTTTCCATTACTCCCTTGAAAAAGTGATCCGCTGACAAAACAATGTTGAAAATGATCATCTTGTTTTGCCAACATATGCCATTCGCATCAGCAGTAATTCAATACAGTTCAATGCAGTGTACAAGATTACCCTATCTAGAAGTATTGAACGCTGTCTATGTGGTTAAGCCAACACAGGCAGCTATGGTTATAACATATTAATGTTATGACTTTTTAAAGACCTATAACATCATAAATATGTTGGAGATAAAGGTGTTAGTTTGAAATATGTTGCAGTGCATAATCTTGTGGTATAGGAACAAAGGGTTTTAGTTATTAGGATGAAGATGAAAAGACATCTATGGAGTCATACTGAGCCGCAATGATACCGTATTAATGAAATTCTTTTTTGTGGATCTGTAGTTCCTTGAGGCAAGATGAGACACAGTGAGACAGTCGTGTTGCAGGTTTTATAGAGTAGCAAGCCTGAAGCTGGTTAAGTAAAATCCTCCCACAACATGCTGCAGTGTTTTGTCTGCGCCAGCCGAGTGATATTAAAGTAACACGTCAATCAGAAGGATGGAGAGGTTTCTTTCTCCAAGTGGATATGAATCCTTTGTCAGCAACGTATTTACTTTCCTCTTTAATGAACAGTTATTAATATTGTAAGACCATTCACTGTGTCTCAATGAATCGCCACATTCCCTGGAGGCTGTGTCTCTTAACCCACATGGTGACCCACACCTACAGACTTGTATATACACATATACAGCCTCAGGTGCCTTCGTCTAATGTGTTTCATTAAGACCTCTATTTTCCCAGTGGGCATGATATCTGAAACAGAAAAAAAGAGTATGTATTCTCTGTTTGTTTTCCACTCTGTAGTTGTAAGATGAAAAGCATGAGAAGAGATGACAGTGGATTTTAAGTGTTGCCCATCGCTTAAGCAAAACACAGGGGTGTTTATACTGAATGGAGACATGTCCCCAGTAATTGTCTCTCAAGTCTTTTTGTTGTTCTTCACTCTTTGGCTTAGCTGCTGTTGTTTTCATGATCAAAGGATTTCCATTCGCAGTCTTTCTTCTCTTCCCTTTCATTCCTCTCACTTTGCTTTTTTTACGCTTATAAGCACAAGCATGCACTCGTGCATAATCACAAACAAACATGGTGCTTTGCTGGTCTCACTTTTCTGCTTCTACTGCTTCAATTCTCACCTTCAATTTCCTGGAGTCATGTTCACCATTTTCATTTGTTTTCACCTTATTTAGAGTATTTCATTCTCTCTTGAACACCCACCTCTGTCTGTCATTGCGCTGTCTGTCTCATTACTCATTAGCTGTTAAGTGGCTTTTGGTGTAGGACAAAAGCTGTGATGTGTGCTTAGTTAATTTATTTCAACTCAAACTGACACATCAGCTGCTGAAGCACACACTGTACCTACACCTACATCATCACATCTGTCACTTACAGTACATTTATGTCCCTATGTTTGCTTTGCTCTACCTATTTCTGTGCGCCATTCTCGCAAGCTGGGAATTGGATTGATTCCAATCAATGATATATTGTAAATAGCACTGTTTTAATGCAGTACAGTTTATTAGGACATTTATTTTTAATCATAAGGCTCACCGTGCAATCTAAGTCTGCCCCTCTCAAACACAAACCCTCATGCATGTGCGTTTGTTTCCATGGATTTATGATGTGGATGAAAGGAAGGGCGTTAGTTAATATTGATGAGTGCTGCCACTCGGTCCTCTCACCGAGGCTCACTTAGAGATGAGAGGCATGACCTTTACACACACACACACACACACACACACACACACACACACACACACACACACACACACACACACACACACACACACACACACACACACACACACACACACACACACACACACACACACACACACACACACACACACACACACACACCACACGCAAATGCACTTTCTTCCCCAATCCGTGGCCTTCTCTGGAGTTGCCATGCGTCTGCATTTGTGTGCAGAAACGTGTGTGTTGGTCTACATTTGTGGAAACTCTGGTGGCATACCTAGAACATTGAGAGATGTTCCTAAACCTCAAAGCCAGTCACAGCCTTGGACCCATTCATCCATTCAATGGCCTATTGGTATTCAGCAAGGGTAATAGATTCCTATGTAACCAGCAAGTAATTCATCACACTTTCAAATAGGAAGAGACAGAGTATAAAGCAAAAAGCTATTCAACTGATCAGAGCAGCAACAGGAAGAGAGAGAAAGGCTCTCATGGAAATAGAAGAATAATTAATTATGCACTGCGTGGCGATTATCAAGGGGGCAGATTCACATAAAGAGGCATTCACATGTATGCTCACACAATCTCAGTTGAAGCAAGACATCTAACCTTTATGCTAGACAGAGAGATGGCTGCTGTGTATGTTTGGACATGTTCTTGTTGTTTGTGTGTTTACTGGCTGTAGAGGTCAATTTCTTTCTGACAGCATTGGTATTTATCTCCTTAAGCTCACTGGTTTCCTGTGTGTGTCGGTGTGTGTGTGCGTGTGTGCGTGCGTGCGTGCGTGCCTGCCTGCATGTTTCAAAAGTCACATCACGGTTTGCCCACTCACATTCTGGCTCTTCTTTCTGTGGTAGTTGAGTGCATCAAATAACACACAAACACTTGGCATGCGCAGGCACATGCACATGCACATACACACACACACACATAAACACGCACACAATTGATTTGGCCCTTCAGACATTTCCAGTGATGGATGGGACCCTCCCTTGATTCTATGTTTACCCCAGAGCTCTCTGTGTGTCTGCCTTCTTATCTTTGCAGGGATAGAAACATGAAGAAATCCCTGTATCATCACAATAGAAACTGGTCTTTTTTTAATTTTTTTTTAATTTAATCGTTTATTTGAACCGGGACAGTGCACATTAATGAACATTTTAAACAAAATAATGCTTTTAAATGTAAATGAGCCGGATTTTAGCTTTGAGCTAGTTTCCATCCGTCTGTGTTTGTACTGGGAGGATACTGGTGATGGTCTGCATTTTGGACTATCATGTTCTTTCATTCAGCCTCCTGAATCTCCTTCTTCTGAGACAGCAGTGAGGCAACCTGCATACAACCACTTGCTGCCTCACAAGGAGGTACCTGAGGAGTTGTCCTTCTCTCATCAAAGAGAAACATGCAAAGAAAAGCAAAACAAAACCCAGTGAGCCGGGTTAGAAGACCAGGCACATTGGAATCAAGTTGCAGACTCCTCTTGTGATTGGATATGCAATCTAAAGTCACCAAGATATGTCTTATTATGGTTTTACTTAATCTTTTGACTTTAAATATTGCTTCTTCTACATACATACTTCTTCCATCACTAGTTTTGGTCACCCATCTAATGGCTTGGGTGCTCACAGTCAAAGGGCACACGTCTTGTGACATTGAGTATTTGATAACATGGAGATAACCCATAACATGAGAAAATGTGTCTTTGTTACATATACAGTATACATAACAGTATACATGTATATTATATGGATTATATGTCCACAAGGAAGCCTATCAATAGAAAGTAGTTAAAAGCCAAGAACTGACCCCTGGGGAATACCACATGGAAGGATGGCACAGGATGAGGGTCATTTCTTCATTACAATAGAGAAGGATCTGTTAGAGGAGCAAAACCAGGCAGACGTAATGTTTATAATACCAACAAAGTCCTCAAGATCATTCATAGGTATACTGTGGTCAACTGTATCAAATGCAAAACTCATATTAGGCTTAACTAAAATAAAACAAGCCCAAAATGAGTTACAAGCAAAAGATCATCCCTTACTCGAGCTGTTTCTGGGCAAGTCATTTTCATTGATTTAACTTCTGTGAGATTAATTGAGAAGCAAAAGCCTTTTATTTTTAAAGTTAGGTTTTAAAATGAACTTAAAAAGGGTAGAGTGTGTTTCCAGGAGAGGTTGCACTACTGGATTTTATAAAGCTGTGTGGGACAGAGCCAGGTGACAATGAGCACTTGATATTAGAGTGCCCATTGCGTTGTGGGCCAACAGCTTGAATTATAGCTTTCAAAAATGTTGGTGGTGTAATCTTCTGGCATTAAACTTAGTTTGAAGTAAGTTGACTGGCAGAGACTTCCTTGTCAGATGAGAAGTGTTATGGTCACAGGTGTGATAAGGACCCTAATGTCATCTATTCTGTTTAAGAAACTGCTCACATCTCTCAGGGGATCCTTTTATATGCTGGCTGGCGGGAAGGTTAAGCACTGAGTTGATTGACTGAAATTATACCCCAGGGTTGTGGCAGCTATTACCAATTCAATTAAAAAAATAAAGAAATACCTTGCTTTTTAAATGTATGCTGATGGTCTAGTATCAAACTTTTAAGGATATTAAAAGACACTTTTAGTTGGTCTTTCTTCCATTTATTTTTTGCTCAGCTCTCCTACATTCTCTATTTAAGTTCCTTAAAGGGCATTATGTTTTGCTAATTTCTGAGCCTTCTGATAAACGGTATCACAGGAAGATGCAGCTAAGAACTCTTGGCAAAAACTAGCTAGCGAGAGAGTAGTCATTCAATGTTATTTAGAGATACACCATATGGGACTACAGGTCATTTATTTGCCCTTACATGTAGGATAATCATGTTAGTGAATAATTACTGCTTGAATGAAAAATGACTAATACTTTATATTTTAAGAACATACTTAATCCCAAGTGTGTCATACATGCTCTGTATGAAAATCTGAGCATCAACCATACCTCTTGGCAGTGCAGACAAAGTTCAGAACAAGGTCAGAGCCTTCCCATCTGGGGCCCTTTTAGTTGGAGGAGTCACCAGAGGGTGCTTGCTAAATGGGATCACCAACTGCCTGGAGGACCCCACTGCTGTTGTTTTTTTACTCTCAAATTTGTTCTCAAGGTAGAGGGCACTGCACACGGTCTGCTCCAGAGTTATTTAGCATGTTCTTGAATGTAAGTACATAAGTAATTCGTAAAATATGTATTTTATATTTTTCGAGTTATGTTTTTCATTTTAGGTTTTAATCCATCCATTCGTCTGCAGTGAACACTGCGTTTTTTTTCTAGTATCTAAATACTGTTCATTAGTAGTTATTATTGTCTGTTGACTGAGCAGCTGGATGGAAACACAACTCTGAGACCCTGGATTGCAATAGTTGTCATTGCACAGTAAGTAATTACACATATACAGCGATAGATTTCCCATAGCTTAATGTTAAACTGTGTGTGGGAGTGTTTTTATGCTGCAAAAATATACTTTTATTTTTCTTATGAATAAAGCTCTGTCGCTTTGTTTGTTCTTCTGTCTTTTTGTTTGTACTGTCTCTCAGGCAATATCAGTTGGTCCACCACTTTTTGAGACTGATATTTCATCTACAGTGTTTATTTATCCAGTGATATCTCTTAACATCTTCCAACATTGCATCTTAGTGACTACTGTGATCCCCTCAGATTGGTCCTCTAGCACCCATGTGAGTTATGGTTTGGTTTTGATAGAAATGTTCTGACAATTCTGAAAAGGGTTGCGTTGAAATTAAGTACACATATTCAACTTTGTATGTATTCTGAATTTGCAAATATGAGCATGCTAACACACAACTAAAATGGTGAATATGGTAAACACTATACTGGCAAAGCATCAGCAGGTTAGCATAATTGTTTTAAGCATGCAAACATTAGCATTCAGTTCGAAGCGCAGCGGTACCAACTATGTGATTCTTTTTTTCTTTTTTCTCTGTTTCTCTGCTTGTGGTAAAACATAACTGACATATGGAGGCAAAAGGAATATTGCATCAGACAGGTTATGGTATTTGTAAGGCAGTAGGTGAGACTTGAAAAGAAAGATTGGGGTCATGAATCTGTTTGGTGTCTGCTGTAGGATAGAACAAGAGGGGCAAGATAGAGGAAGGAGATGTATAGAAGTGGTGGCGAAGTCGATAGGGACTTGGCTTGGCTTGGCAACTGGAAGGTCACCAGTTCGAGTCCCGGCAAGACCAAGTGCTACCGAGATGTCCCTGAGCAAGGCACCGTTCCCTACACTGCTCCCCGGGCGCCGTCCACGGCAGCACACTGCTCCTAACACTGGGATGGGTCAAATGCAGAGGAACAATTTCGTTACATAGTACAAGAGCAATTTATTTATTTAAATGTATTTATAAGTGACACTTCAGAACTGTACATCAATGTATTAACAGCTCTCTATTTATGAATATGATTCAATTTTTATCCAAACACATATGTGTTAGTGCATGGCAAGCCAGTTGTGTGATATATATATATATATATATATATATACAGTATATTGTTTCTGCTTGATGCTCTAGAAAATAATGTTCTTGTTGGCTGTAGTGTTTGCATGGAAAATTATAATTGTGTTTGTCAGTGAAAGAGTCATTAAAGCACCGACAACGAGCATCAACTATAACAATCAGCTAGTGGGGATTATTACAGTGTCTTATCATGGCAGGGTTATGCAGACTGTGAAGTATTGGAACCATTGAACATGCACTTACTCTTCTATCTCCATCTCACTCATCCACATGACTGTAGTCATGTCATGCACACTCACACATGTCCTTTATCTCGCTGCGCTCATTCTCCCAAAGGCTCTATTCCTCACACACAGACACACACAAACGGTCACACGCCCGAGGGGATGGATGATAGTACAGATGGCATACAAGAGTAATATTCTCCATATGGGAAGGTAATATTGTCAGAGCAGTCGGCTGGGGAGAAAGAGAGGCAGATTATATCTCAGAGTGAGAGGCTGTGTTTCTATCGTACATGGCCATAGGATTGTAAAAGACAGAATTTGGTAATGTGTCATAATTGCTGTTTATATCATCGTAAAAAGATACTTTTAATTGTAGTTGTAAAAAGAAAGCTGCAGCTCCATTGGGCTTTTTCTTTTAAATAAAGTTTTGAATCTGTATCGAATCATATTTTAATTTCTCTCTTGTAAGATAGGAGGTAGCTGAATATGTATATGTTGTTTTAAATAGTAAACTAGATATATGAACTATTGCCGTTATACCGTTGATTGTGATAACTTTGGAGAGACTGACTCCACCTCTCAGGTAACTTGTACACAGGCGGACAGGGTAAGGCAGATCACTTTAGTTTTTGTGGTGATTGGGTTTAGTTAAACTGTGTTACCGATTTGCACAAACACCTGTGACAACACCACTGCGTTCCCTATTGGATGTGGCTTTTGAAACTAATAAATATGGACGCCTTAAACACATACTTGCTAGGGAGCTGCCTCAATATTTAAAATCTGAGTTCCTTCTCCACCTTGTATGTGTTTGACAATCATGATTGCTTATTTAAAGTGGACCTATCATGCTATATTATAATAATATAGTGTAGGACCATACCTATATAAGGCATATTTATACTTTTTTTTTTTCAAAATACCAAACAGATCATGCATTTTAGCCATGCCTCATTTCGCTCAATTTGCACTTTTTTAGCCCTGTTTTTGCAAGGGCTGATTCTGTGAGAACAGCACCACCTACAGGCCTGGCATATGTACTACAGCGTCTCCAGCGCTTTCGAACGGCAATGGCCGTGGCTGTCTCCTCCTGATTGGTGGAGTTGGCCCAATAGCCGTAGCGCCACTGTCCTGACGTCAGGACAGTGTTCAAATCTGGATCAGTTTTTATCAGATCCGTTGCAGCCCCTTTTTTAGAGATTTGGGTATGGAGGAAAATAGAGAGGGTTGTATTTTCTGACACTTGGTGAGTTCCCTGGAACGCCGGGGACACATATTCATGTATAAAAGACGTACAAAAGTGCATTTTGCATGATAGGTCCCCTTTAATTAATCTGGAGTAAAAAAAAAAAAATACTAAGCAATGTGTGACAATCCCAGAGACGACGATATGGTTATACGTTTACCCGCCAACACAACTAGTGGCAAAAAAGGTAATTAAAAATATAGTTACCCTGAAAAGAGATACTAAATGACATTACTCTGCTCTAGATCGCTTCCAGTGTTGTAGAAACAACTCTAAAAGACTACAGGGTATAGATTGTAGCTTATTTTTATAGAGCAGATCTATTTTTTATGAGAAGGTTTCTGCATTCTGATCTCCCAGGACCTTCTGAGTGTTTGTCTGCTGTGGATTCTATATACAATGCTGCCAACCGAGAGAAAATGAGAGATAGGAGAAAGAGATAAAGAATAGTCACATATGACACTTACTACATATTAAGCTTGGGAACATGTTTTTCGTTACTAATTGGAACAAGAATGCATATTTTCTCTCGGCAGTGTATAAGCGGCAAACTGACTCTATAAATGCGTGTTCGTGCTCATCCAACCATTCATCTTAGATGTTGTTCATATCCTGCACACGTCTTTGCACATTTTCCGTCATTTTACATTTTGTGTGTGCAATTATCTGCACTGTTTGTGTGTGGTTATCTGCATGCAAACAGCTTAGCCTGACGATAGAGAAAGAATGAGTCATTATCAAGCAAAGCCCCTGGAAGCTTGATGTTCAGATAAGGCTCAGAATGTTTATCCGCACATGTGTGATGATACGTGTATAGCATAGAAGCCCGGTGGTGTATGTAAGTACTGTAGCATGGTTACTGTTACAAGGAAATGTGTGTGGATGACCTAAAGTCACTTCTTGAATGTTTATTGCTCAACCTGAAAAAAAGAAATTACCAATTCATTGATCTTAACTCTCCAATCAAAATGCGAGATAGGAGTACTGTATACGGAAATTAGAAAAAAAAGGAGGTTGTTCATGCTGGTTCAAGTTTGATTTGTTATGTTGAGTAACCCCAAGCTTTGTAAACAAGAATAATAAAGACTAAGCCCTCATTCAACACACTTGGTCAATGACGAATAGCTTTCTGCTGACGTACTGTATTCTTCCACTTGTCCTTGTCCGTGGTTTCAAAGCCATACTTGTTAATGGATTATGTTGACTGAACAGGGCTGAAATCAATGTTTTGCACACTTTCTCTGTCAAGAAGTAATCCGGTTTTTAACTAGGACATTCTGGTGCTGCGTCTCTTTGATAAAGTTGTTTCACTGTATTCACTTGGCAAATCCTCATCATTGAATTCCCTACCCAAGGAACAAATAAATAAATCACTATGAAATGCAATGTGAAGAAAATTCAAAAGAGAAAACAAAATCTGCACAATAGCTGCAGTGTGTTTGTACGTCTTGCAGACCTAGTGTTTACATGGCATTCTAGGTGACCTGACTATTGTCATTTGAAATGGTATGGATCTTCAGGGCTTAGGTTTTCTATCTCTCTGGTATGGATTGAACTAGTAAAGCCATTAATAAGACAACCGTTTTTCTCACACTAAGTTCAATCTGGATCAATGCTGTATCCGTCATGGGAGGGTTATTTGTTTCCATTTTCTCCTCATTTTCTTTATTCATATCCACTTTGCCAACAGCTCAAACTTGTATTAGCTATTGTTACCTAGATCTCAGCTGCCCTTATTTTCAATGATGTGCCCCTACCTATTCATACTTTAGAAACATTTTTGCTCAACCTCTGACCTTTTTTACAAACCACTGAACAGCTTCACTGAATAACTAAATATCGAGTGCCTTGTTCAAGGGCACCTCAACACAGTTTTTTGAGAAAGGTTTTAGAGCACTACTCATTTCCTTTCCCTAACAACACCTGAACCTGACATCATCTGGTCACATCCCTGTCTCTCTCTATTAAAATCTGCCCTCGCTCTAACTGGATTTACTTTGACATTTAAACATGTTTTGCTTTGTCAATTCACTCAAGTTACCCAAGCATGTTGACAGGTTATTCTGTAATAACAGCCTTAGGTTCTGCTCTCTTGATGTTGAATGGCTTGAACAGCATATTGAAACTCCACCTGTATATAATACCTGAACATAACAAAAAAGTAAATAGAGATATTTTGTAAAGAAATTGGAAATTTACAGAACATTCATTATCCCCTCACTGATAGAGGGCAACCTCAAACTGCCCTCATAAACTAAGGAAAGACTGCAACATAGACAAGGTTCATTTAATGTTCGAAAGGTCAGTTTAAATGATTAAGGGTGTATTATAAAAAGGTCTCTGTAGGAAAATGAAAGCTGTGTTCGTCCTTCGTGTGTGGTTTGGTCCGGAGAGGCTTTACATCTTGTATAACTTGTTCAACCATGACCATCAGTAATTAAGTCTCGAGAGAATTCCTCAGTGTTATTGTGATTCTCGTATGTTTGTGTGTGTGGATATTGTATATCATTGATGCTTTAAAGTGTGAGTAATAGGGTTAAGGTGGACTGTCTCCAGGGAAATGTATGAGCATACAGTGTTGGCGGGAAATGTATGAGCATACAGTGTTGGCGAAGTGTGTGGGTGCATGTGCGTGTCTGTTTAGCTTTCATCAGCAGAGGTTGACTTCTTGCCTGGGGACGGGTACTGTTCACTGCTGCTACCCTGCAGTCTGTCTGTGTGGAGACTCCCAGGGGGAATGGAAGTGTAGCTACTGTGGCACTCAAAGGAACAGAAAGGATAAGAAAAGGTCTTGTTTTTTTTGTACACAATCACCTCTGTCCCTTCATCGAATCATTTCACTTTTTCATATTCATGTGTGCTTTTTAACCAGAATTCCAAGAGATAATTGCAGCAACAGACGCACCTGGCAGCTGTGATTAGGGGATATGGCTGATTACTGAGTTAATGCTAACTATTAATACTTCTGGGTGTTTCGTGGAGGCGTATACCAATTACAAAATCAAGACAATCACCATGTTTGGTAAACAGACAGGAGTAAGATGAAATGTCAAAGTCTAAACACAATTACCACACATGATTTGCTATTTCCCTTGAAAGCCTCTATGTTTGAGATTTCAAATATCAGCACCGTGACAGGCCAATCTAGGTACACATTATGGAGGAAAAGGCCACCAATCATAAATACGATTGAAACCTTTATAACGCCTAGGGTAATTTGCATTGCACAAACTGCACGAAAGTATTTTTTTTAAAACACCATAAACATACATAAATGACAGGACATAATATGACATAAAACCTTATTCATTTATCTTTAATGCACTCGTAGAAATAACCGTACCTTCTTTTTTCAAGGGCTATTGACTATATAGCAAATAGCTCTCATCTAAATTCAGCAGATTAAGCAAGATTGTGTTTTGTTACATGGTATTGTTATGTGTTCACTTGCTTAATAGCTTCATCTGTCAAGCTTATCAGTATTTTTTAGAACAACCTTTCCTAATTATTCCCCCTTGTGTAGGGCTGAGTTTAGTCCTTGACAACTACATTAGCATTGGAAGAAACATGTCATTACCAGACAAGTTTGTTCACAAATTTTCTTAAATGATTAATGTGTTTGTTTTGGATTCCCAAACCTTCTGTCTAGGACAATCTGTGTTTACCCAGGCTGGGAGCTCAGCAGACACACAAACAGTCGCCACAGTCTGGTGGTTGGTTTGGAGAGAATGCAGTTTCGGTTCCATTTCTTGACATTTTGATTGTAGACTTCTAAGTCACATGCAAACAAAGTGTTTTCTTTGAATTATCTTCAACCCGCTGGTACATGACACAGTTATACATAGTTTAACTGTGCCCACAGTGGTTGCCAAGTTGTCCTCACAATTTCTGCCAGTAAACATGTGCTAATTAAATACAAAATGTGAGGCTTTTGATTTTTTGATTTGAACCACACAGTTGTCTGGTTAAACTCTACATGAACCCTGGCTGTTATACAGAGAGATGTACAAAGATATAGCTGATTCTTCGAGAAAACTAAAAAGTGCATATACTGTGCAGAACAACTTGGTATGTTAAAGGCTGTATATACTCCTTGTTGTTTTATTGTTTTTACTATAGAATAGGCGGTGAGTTAAAGAGTACAATTCTTGAAATTGCAAAGTAAAACCCACTTTTGCTGGTGTTGACAATGCAATATATGCAGCTCATGTCCACATTGCATACATAATACAGTTAAACAGGTCTAGTGCTATTCAGTTGACATAATGTTTTGGGGCCAATATTGTTATCACATAAAGTTGGGTAAGAAACCTTAAAGGAGCTTGTTTATATAAAAAAGATCCAAATACAAGCTTGAAATTCTACACCGCGCTATTATCTCCTCCATCAGCATCAGCAGGGACTGCAGGGTCAGCTGTGGAAAGACTTCCAGAGATTCCAGAGAGTCCTTACGAGCAGAAGGCATATCACAGAGTTGGAATAAATACAAACAAATACGATTTGGTACTCCTAATTAAATAGCTGCCTTTGCTCATTCGCAGAGAGATACAAGGCACTTAGGGGTTGATTCCACCAAGCACTTCTTTTTTTTCAAGCTATAGCAGCAGCATTTCAACAGATGCTTGGGGGAAGTGCTAGTTGCTATGCGATGATATGAGACTACTGGAAGCACAAGGCTCTTTGGGTAAAATTGTGCTTAACTTTAATCACACTAGCAAACTAAATAAAGATACCCTCAGCTCTTACAGTTTAGGAAACATATTTTTAATTGCAAACAAGGAGGTGTAGAGGCCAGTGAAAGATGCTTCCAAACACACAGCCTGACTGTTCCAACAGAAAACTGTGAATACACACAATTCTCCTTTTTTAATTTCAATACATGTTTTTTTTCTCATTTTAAACTGATGTGAATAGTATGTGATCAGAGACTCTTCAA
Source organism: Trematomus bernacchii (assembly GCF_902827165.1). Taxonomy (NCBI): domain Eukaryota; kingdom Metazoa; phylum Chordata; class Actinopteri; order Perciformes; family Nototheniidae; genus Trematomus; species Trematomus bernacchii. The sequence continues at coordinate 1,351,928 of NW_022987910.1, forward strand.
AACATCATTTTAGACCTCTTTAAGTGATTGAGAGGCCATCTTACACATCTTAACAGCCATCTTAACACATTGTATATATGCAAAAGCTATATTCCTTAGTTCTACCGTAGCAGAGAAAGTAATTTGTTTTTTTAACCATTCCCCAATGAGCTATATTACAGTTAGGGTTCCTTGATTAAGACATTTAACAGATTGAGTTGGGAATCGACCAACAATCATGCTGCCAATAGACAACTGGTTCTACCTCCTGAGCCACAGCCATCCAAGCATGTCCTGCGTTGGGATAAGACGAGCCAGTTGACTTTGACATGCTCTAAATTGCCTCGAATTGGATTGAATTGAATTGACCAAATTGTATTAAAACAAGTCAAATTCTATTTAATGCTACAGTAAAGACAAGTAGAGATACGAGGGAAGGAGATAAATGGAGATGGAGAAGAAGACAGAGGGGACAAGCAAGAGAGTGAGATGGATGGAATGAAGGAAAAATGTGGAAAGGCAGGTGAGGAGTGAGAGCAGGAGAAATGGCTGGTGGGATGTCATTTCCTCCATTAAATTACTACTCTGTTATCGTGTGTGTGTGTGTGTGTGTGTGTGTGTGTGTGTGTGTGTGTGTGTGTGTGTGTGTGTGTGTGTGTGTGTGTGTGTGTGTGTGTGTGTGTGTGTGTGTGTGTGTGTGTGTGTGTGTGTGTGTGTGTGTGGTTATATTTTTATTACTTCTTTGGACATTACATTAAGTAATATTCTGATATTCTGCCTATCGTTGTGGTTATAGGAATGGAAAAGGGTGAAAACACACATACACACAACAAAGATATACACACTATGTTTCCCAAACTTTTTGTCTTATCTTGACCTGTCCCCATGTGAAACCAGATATATAAACACACTCACTATCTCTCTCTCCCACTCTCTCATGTCCCTCTCCCATTGTTTACCCATACACATTTCAATCAAAGCAGAAGAGACAAGGACAATCATAAAATGATAGTGATAGAGATGATGCATGTTTACAGGGAACAGAAGGCTGAAGGAGTTGCACCATAGGAGCAGGCTACACAAATGTATCCCTAAAAGCTTCTTAATCTGTCGCACTGTCTGCATCATTATGCATCAGTTAGTGATCAGTGCTTGTTCTAGAGAAAATTATGCAAGGAAAACGTTTTAGTTAATATGGGCAACTTTGTGATGAAACTATTCCCCAGCCAAAACTGAAAAGGAAGACGGAACCACGCAGGGAGAAAGTCCTTCTCAAAGTAGCCCTCTAACCTTTATCCGATCCTAAGCCTAACCAAATGTTCTGCATGACATTAGCAGATCATATAATGGTTACATTTGTCCAACAGTCATTGTTAACAGTTTTATAAGGCATAGGCCAATGGTGTCATCCTGCCACGTAAGAAAATGTCATGTGTCGTTCTTAAGGGCAGCTACAAATGATATCATTTGATATTTAATTTGGACAACTTGTTGGTTGTTTTAAAGAGATTCCATTGACTTCATTCTATATTCATCAGTTTGATACAAAACAACAAATAAAGAGACCATTAGGTGTTAATTAACAGTTGTATAGCCCCAGCAGTCCCCTGTACAAGCACACTTCTGTAATAATGTATCTACATTTGCCCTAGTTATCTCGGTAAACTCCTCATGTTCTGCACAGAGATGCATCCACCTGGGGCTGTCAGGCCTGCATCATGTGAAATTGATAAGATGAGGATATTTGAAGGTTTATGCATTGCTACAAAACTGTATGGAAAATATAAAAGCACATCACAACAGAGGAGTGCATGCCAAGTGTGGCATGCCAACGTAGGTAATCATCGGTTTCTGCCGGTTTGCCTGTGTGATGGCTCCTTCAGAAAGAGATAAAAGGACCGTACTTATTCAGTATGGTCCTTGCATAGCGAGTGAGATTCTCCTCCCCTCCTCTCTTTCTTCCCCTTCTCTACCTGTCTGCTGTGATGAATGGTTTTGATATCAGCCGTGTGTTTATGTGTGTGTGTGGGTGTGCATGTGTGTGAGCGAGTGCGTGTGTGTGATGAACGACTGTTCGTACCGGACAGGCCCGCAGGGCTTTAGCTACTGTTAGTAGTGCTTAAAAATGACTGGAGTAAAAAGGCTCTCTGTCACACATCTCTCTCTCTCACACACACACACACACACACACACACACACACACACACACACGCACGCACACACGCACACATATGCACACACAGATTAGCCCTGCTTAAAAGAGTGTGTCCTAAGGGTACACTGCGCAGCGCTATGACAGGTGACATGTAGTTTCCTCCTTTTTTTTCTCCCTTATCTTCTCCCTGCCTCCATCCCCCTCCCTATATATTTCTATCTCTGTGGCCGCAGACCTCATTGTTAAGGCAAAGTTTACACATTGTCATTCTACTAGTATATACCGCTGTGTGTGTGTGTGTGTGTGTGTGTGTGTGTGTGTGTGTGTGTGTGTGTGTGTGTGTGTGTGTGTGTGTGTGTGTGTGTGTGTGTGTGTGTGTGTGTGTGTGTGTGTGTGTGTGTGTGTGTGTGTGTGGCTGCTGTGTCATGCTGTGAGCAGATATGCTCTGAGCCACAGTTTTGCCGTGGGCCTGTTTTTTTGCTAGGTTTAGTTGTTAGTTGTAACAAGATGTATAGCTTGCTTCAGTGAACACAGGTCCTAGGGATATTTTTGTATTGTTGCCATGATAACAATAATGGTTTCATACCTTAAAGAGCTTGATATTTAGAAGGTTGGAAAGCTTATTCCAATTACTGATTGAATGTTTAAAGGTTCTTTATACAACATTCAGAAAATAAGACAATAATATAGCAGCAAATAACTGCTAATAATGGTGTCACGAGTAGAAAATGAAGTTACACAACTTCTGTTTGTGTTGTTATCCTTCACTTTTCTTTGCTATCTAACCTAAGCCGGCCGAGTGTGCAAATCCCTCCTTGTATGTCCCGCTTTCTGGCTAATCGCCCCCGCTCTGCACCACACTCCCACAGAGGTTACCGCTTATAACGCCATCTGACTTGCATCAGGAGCGCCCAGCCTCCTGTGGTTGTTTGCACTTTAACATTGTTAGCACGGACATCACAGCTAGCCGCCACCATCTAAGCTGCCTCTATGATTGTTCTTCACATTAAAGATGCGAGCCGTGTGCTGGCTATCCCTGAATGCCGCATTAAGCACACCAATTATAATTTGCCATGAATTTACATCAGTTTTATGTATTTCAGCAACCACACTGCATTATTTCCATACTGATGTCGTTACAATGTGCATGGCAGCTGTGTTAGCCTAACAACCAATACTGCATTTAAGGACACTGATTATAGACACCCTGTCTTATCTGCTCTGGTTTGAATATGCTTTAAATGCAACAAATAATCCTCCTGCTATTAGGCTGTGGTCGAGTGCATTTCTATTGCATACAACATGGAGCATTAGACAAAACCATAGCCCTAACTTCACCCAAACTAACATAGGTCCTACATTAAGTACATGTTGTAGGCATTTGCATGTCATCTGGCCAATAAAGCAAATAGTTTCAGCTGTGTTTCCTTCGGTGCTTTGTTACAGCATCAGTCTAAAGAGTCTCTGCTATCTTTTTCTGGTTATAGTATGATGCATGATGTAGATACTTCATCATAACTCACTTGCTGCTCAAGGCAATTGTCTACTGTATGTTTTTGCATGACAAAATATGTACAATATTTGCCTTCATCAATTTTGTGGGTAATGCCTCGTTTTGACAGGAGAGCAACAACCCAGGCCAACTCTGTCACTGTGTGTGATGTGTGTGTCTGTTTTTGCACCACAAGCCTGATCTTCCAAGTAATGTGCTGAGCTACGAAATATGAACTTAAAACACTAATGGGATGTCACAAAAGTATGTTAATTTCCTCCTGACTTCACAGAAGAGGAACCGATTGATGATCAGTCTTGTCCATGGCTCATTGGACAGAGATAGTACCAGATAATACCGACGAACAAACCGTCAGTGTTCAATCGGATTCGCATGTAATTGCCTCACTCCCCATTTTCTTGTCACTGTCCTTTTTCACTTTTGACTGAATCGCAGAAATGCCACAAACTTAATGGTCAGTCATTATGTATGTCCATGATTCCTTTTAAAGTCCAAGGCTTCACGACACATCACAACAGGGTATTACAAATTAACAAACTCAAAAATTGGCTATTTATAAAACGTCAATATCACAGTCCTGCATCCCATTTGTTATTCAGAAAGTAGAGAGCATTTATTCCCACAAAAAACTAATATAAACACTAAATATCAGGTTTGTCAAACAGCAAATCTTACATCTGTCTTTCAAAGTATTAATTTAACTGCCTGTGTTAATTGGGATCATGCAAAAATAAAAGGTAAATCCAAAAACAATAAATAAAGTAAACAAAAAAAAGATTAACTGAAGTTACATTTTAGCATATTTTGATGAGCATGTTGTATATTGTAAAATAGAAATACAGACCAAAAACATACAAAAGATATGAAGACTTTAACATACTTGTTTTTGCCCTCAGTAGTGTACACACGTCTTTATCTCAGGATAACAAACTCTAACAAGGTAAGCTTGTATGTAATTGGAGGCGAAGCCCAGAGCAATCTGCACATGGTTACTGAACAGTCAGAGGACACACTTTAGAATAAAAATGTAAATGTTCATTTTGAAGAAAACAAATAAAGCTAGTATTGTGGCGGCACCAAATACACACATTTCTGAAGACTCTCTTTCGCAGTAGATAAATCAATAGAGGAAACCCAATTAGAGAAACAAGTTAATAAGCTTTCAAAGAACACTACGCTAAAGAGAAACAAGACAATGTGTAAGCTGGTTGGAAACTCGAGCGCAGATCGATGCCAGCATCGTCCCTTTGGCATCCTGAACATTTACCCTTGTGAGCAACAGAATGTGGAAGCCAGTTACGCTCCCAAAACTTACCTTGTATTATTTTACCTTGTGATTTTCTAATAAAAGAAAGCACTTCATAAGCCAAGAGTGAAAATGCAAGTGTTGGAAATGATACTCAAGTGAAAACTAAATCATTGCAGTTGTGTGGTTGATTAATGATTATCTCTTTTTCTTCTTATTAGACTGCACAAGGGAGTAAGCCATGTTTCAGCAACAATTAGCATATTCACTAACAGGCCACCAAAGGCCATAGAGATAGCTGACCCCACTCTTAGGCCCTCATTTCCCCCAATCAGTGCTCTTATTCTCAGACCCTTCATTCGTGCAGCCTTAAGGACCTGGAGGAGAAGTCGTGGGGGGGGGGGGAGAAAGTGCAAGGTGCAAGGAAATGGAAGAATGTAATCAAAGAGAATAAAGAAGTGGCAGTGTGGCTGTTCTACCCAGGAGCCTTTTTCTCCTTCTGTTCCTGATCTCTGACCCCATGTTCAGCCCTGAATTCATTTACGGGTGACCGAAAAAGACAAAACTGTGTATTCTGGATGGCCTTTGAGGCAGCTCTGTGCATGTCTGAGTTTGAAACTGAATACGTTTGTATTTTCTGCATTCATTTAACCAAAGAAGGCAGACACACACACAGGAAGAGATGTAAAGGCATTTAAGGACAATTTCCATCCCCTAAAGGGCAGCATTTCCTCTCTCTCTCCCTCTTTGTGTACATTCAGTATATAACTTCAATATCCAATTTCTTCTGCTTCTTTTCCTACCTCTATGTTTTCTCTGCAGTGTCTACTTGGCAGACCTACTCTCTCCTTCATCCCTGTCTGAGCCCCTTGTGGGTTTTGAAAACTGCTCTCTTCCACTTTTGCTCTTTTTCTCTCTCTCTGTTTGTCCTTTCTTCCCCTCAATGAGTGCCTCTGAAGTCCTCTTTTCCTCTCTGCTTGAGGCAGTTATGTGAAAGAGGGACAATAGGCAGACAGCAGAAGGAGGCACACAGAGGGATGAATGGCATCATTCACAAGCAACACACGCAGCGCAGCGCACATTACACTATCACTCTCAATAATCACTGCCCTGTTTATGAAGCTATTGCGGCTCAGTTATCTTGTAAACTATGTTCTGGTGGAGAGGATCAGATATGAAATCCATAAGGTGGCTGAACTCCCCTGCCAGACTATTGATTGTAAAGCTTTATTTTTTATCTTGTCTTTATGATGCTGCTGATGAGCACTCTAGAGGCCTGTATTAACTGAACATTGCATATTGGCAATCTCTATATTATAGATTTATTTTAATTAAACAAAATAATAACATATCTATTAAAAATAACTTAAGATAAGCATATGTCTCTGGGAAGGACTTTACAGTTCTATTTGATTCACCAAAGATGTAATTGGCCGAAAACAGTCAGTGCGTAAAAACTTCTCCCATAGGCCTTCTCATTTTTGTGTTATGAAATAGTGAGCATGCCTTCTTGCACAATATCGACCCTCAGGCTTTTATCTTGTCATCATAACATTGCTGCTTAGGACGGATGAGTTGTTGTCTGGGCTCAAATGTAGAATAAATAATGTTTATCTTCGAACGAGGAGTCATTGTTTCAAGTCTAACGAAATGCAAAGGCTGCTCATATATATTCTATTCTTTTATAGTTTTTGTGATGATGTCATTTGTATGGCATGTTCTTATCTCTACAGTATTTTTTGGTTCTTAAATCCACTGTAAACAAAACATCACATTTTACACAATTCTAACCTCTGAGGTTGCAGTGGTGTCTTTTTCTAAGACGTTGCTCTATTGTGTCATAAACTACAGAATGTTGTAGTCTAGAGGAACAAGTTGAAAATCCATACAGGGTCTGTCTTCTCTGCCAAAAATTGATCTCCACCCAGTGTCTTCTGTCTTGTCTTTATGCTACACTCAAACAGAGCTGTGGTGCCATTGTCATTATAATATAAGTGTTTTAATATCTCTACAGAAGAACCCTTTCGTCTTTGTGTCCATATAGTGTTTTTCACTGGCAGAAGAGTGCTGCCAGGGCACTGGGGAACACTTCCTCTAAGCTTTTAAATGACATAAAAATCATGACAACATACCACACCTTTAACCGCCATTGTCATACTAATCTATATTGGTTACTATCTACATGTGTGCCATTGATTTTTTCACAATGACCATCAGCCAGAGGATTCTTAGTTGCCTGAAAAGCAGCCACAGTAACGATAACAGTGAATAGAGACTTTGAACTACAGTAGAAGCATTAAGAGCAAGATGGTCTGAGTACTTTTACACAAATACTTGGTGCAGAATTTGTTTTAGATGGTAGCACACCAAGTACTATATGAACCATTTTATCTGAAGCAACTTACAATAAGTGCAATAAACCAAGACACAAACTAAAAGAAGCCAGAATCATGTGGTAGTTTCAAATAAGCCCCCATTTTCTAAGTGCTAATTTGTATTTATTTTATTTGCCAAGCAGCAGTTTTTTTGTCTAAGACAGAATATGCGTAGACTCTCTGCTGTCGTTATATCAATGGGGAGCTTGTTCCACCATTTTGCAGCCAGTATAGCGAACAGGCATGCTTCTGTTGAGGGGTACCTGGGTTTGACTCGCAGTGATGGAGACGTGAGCAAATTGGCCGATTCAGAGCGCACTTGCAGGAGAAAGGAACAGATTTCACCATGTCCTGGATGTAGAAATGGCCAGATCATTTTGCAGAATGGTAGCCCAGTACCAGTGTCTTGAGGCAGATTTTGGCAGACATTAAAGGGAGGGGAGGAGTGGTGTAATGTGGGAGAACTTCAGTAGGCAAAGACCAGTCAGGCGGCTGCATTCTGGATGAGCTTTCAATGTTGGATGGCACATGAAGGTAGACCAGCCAGGAAACAGTTGCAGTAGTCAAGGCCAGAGATGACAACCCTAGTCTATCCTTACTTTCCATTCTTTTTTACCATATATGTTATTTTGCTGTTATATACTGACAAAATGTGAAAGGAGGAGAGGCTTTTCTTGCATCTTGTGCATCGTGTGTTTTAAATTGTTCATGTTATCTACAGGTTTGCCAGTTAACCTGTAATGCAGGGCTGGGTGTGGTGATCCTGATGGTGTTTTATGAATGATTTAACTATTCTGCTCAGCTCTGGCTGCTGCAGACTGCAGGGGCAGCTGTGACTGGCACACAAATCTCTTCCCTGGTATCTGGAAACACTCTGCACAGAACACACAGTCCCCGTCATATACAATTATCATTATAAGGAGAAAAAAAGACAATAACTTAGCATTGAATAACAACTAAATATGGCATTATTATATCATGTAATTAATTATAACTCAAGTAATATTACAAGGCGAGGGTACAAGGTGTCAATACAACAGTTAAATCATAAGATTATAGATGACTTATTTACATTTTAAGAAGTAACATCTTGTTAATGTGTTTTTTCAAATAGTCCCAACAAAGATATGAATACAACAACTTTTATAAAATAATAATCTGTATATGTTTTTGATGAAATAAAGGAAACATCGCAATTATAAATTCAATTTAAAAAAAAAAAAAAAAAGATTGGTTTCAGTGTTGTAAAGCATTATCCCGTATTTCTGTTGTACAAACTTGATCTTATGTCTGTCTTTACCCCTGAGAGCAGCTATCAAACACTGGAGATAAATAGGCCGTTTTACCCAGCATGCACCTACCATTCCCCTGGTGAGATCTATGTAATTGAGAACAGTGAGGCACAGAGATCTCCCCATTTTTCTTCATTGAATGTTTAACCTTTAAAGACCCCTTTTTGTCGTTGTTTGAGAGGGACAGGGGATGTTTATGTGGAAAAAGCAGCTCAACAGTTGATGCCTCATAAACGTGGTGCACATTATCTGAATGCAGGAACCCCCGGCGATGATTTTGAGATTCAGCCCAGCACTACCTGTTAAAAGGTGAAAATAAGACATTTACTGTATAATTCATGCAAAAAACATCATTTTTCCCAAGGCTGCATGGGATTAGCATTAAGTGGGCATGTATGTACTATAAAGGGATGACTTGCGGGAACATTCATTTTAATTTAAATATCTCGAGGTGAGAGGTCAAGGGACCCCTGTGAGTATGGCCAGGCATTTCCTCGCCATAATGTAGTCTAACTTCACCTTAAATGGTTCTGAAGTCAGAATCCAGGCAGTGATTGTCTCTCAGCATAAAGTAACATGTCAAACAAATGAATAGTAGAATATAAACAGTTGCTGTTTTCTGTTTGGGTAAATAAGTTCAACGATTCACTGAAATATATTTTTTGGACCTGGAATAAACAGAACCTAAGTAAAAGAAAAAGGTACACTACAAAATAACCTGAACGCGTCATCATTCATCTCACTTTTAGAGCCTACATCCCTAGAGGTTACAACTGTAAATGTCTGAAATATGAAATGTCAGTGTAAGCCACTTGGTGCTCACTAATTATGTAGCTCATAAAAGCTTATTATTGACATGTACCTTCCTTCCTCTTGGTGTAGTATGCTGCACTGTACTGTAGGTAGCCCTGGGCATTGCCAGGAAAAGTACGGCAGATGGCTTTTGAACTATTTTGTATATTTCTTTCACTCAGGTGCTTCTTTCATCTTGGCCTTTACCTGCATGTAATGAACGCTCAGTGTGTTCTCGTGGTGTTTCTGTGATGGTCTGGAGAATGTGTGTCTGCAGCAAGAGAGTTATTGTTCAGACTAATGGGAGAGAAGCCCCTGCAGCACCAGGACTACAAATCAGAAAGTTCAGTGATGGAGGAGGGGGGGGGGGGGGGGGGGGCTATGGTTGTGTGTGTACAAAGTGCATATAGGTGACTATGTGTGTAGTGTGTGTTTTACTTTTGATGTTGTGTAGTGCAGTGACAGTAAAAGCAGGAGCAGGTTTATATGTGAGCATCTGTTCTTGCTGTCATGTGAAATACAAACAAGCAGCCGGACTGAAGACAGGAACACGATGCTGAGGGAGGTGAAGGGGGAGGTGGGAAGTAGAGAGAGAGGAAGGGGAGACACATGGGAAACAATTCCAGAGAAGCAAAGAGAGCTAGATGTTTGTCTGTGTAATATTATACTGCTTGAGCAACATATTTTCTTCCCTCTTATGCAAATTGGACAAATTGAATCTGAAAGAAGAAATATAGTGATGTGCCGGGTGTGCAGATGATTGAGAGGTCTCTCTAAACGCACAGAGACACAAATGAAATGAATCAGAGAGACAGGGATCGCTGCAGTGGAGGATACAAGGATGCTTAGGCTTGATATACTGTATAGAATAATGCTGATAAAGGAGGGTCGTTTTAAAGAGATTTATGGAGAAGACTGCACACAGAAAGAGCACGGTTTGACAGACAGAGGGAATAATTAAGAACCCGAAAAAGACACGAAAGTGTACACAGAAAAAACAAACATATGGAGATTCTGAGAGAAGTGAGGGGAGGCAAGGAGAGGTAGAGGAAGTCCCAGGAGACCTATTGTGTCCGATGCTTTTACTGTGGTGATGATGCACCCTGTCGCTATTCCCCTCCTCTCATTAAAGCTTTATGAAGCGAGCTTTGCACACACTTTATTACAATGACGCCACTGTCTGGCACATTCCTGCCTTGCGGCTGGTGGTGGTGGTGGTGGTGGTGGGTGGGGGGTAGCAGGGAAACAAGCCCATGGAGACATCAGAAAGGGAAACATGGGATAAAGAACAGATATGGAGAGTCAGAGAGGCAAAGCCAGAATCAGAAGGTGGAAAATAAGGGTATTTGAGGAGGTGAATGATAGGCGAGGAAAACAGGGAAAGTAGATGAATAGAGAGTGAGACGTACATAGAGCTGTTTGTCATGTGCTCTGGGCCTCTGTGTGTATGGTTGCAGATGTTTTGGTGTTTAAAAATAGAATGGTTTGGGATTAACACTACCAATATTTCCTTATAGTTTTCATGGGGACCCAGGAGGTGGGTGGAAAATAAAATGTGCAGACAGTGTTGTCACAAACTGCATCTAGGCCATTTGTTTCAGTCAAGTTCAAAAAGAAATTCATCATTCGACATGGGAGAAGCAATACACTCCATGTCACTTCAATACTTGCTCTTGTTTTGCTGCCTTCCTTCAGTTTTTGCTCTGTGTCCTCAAACAGCTGGTCCCAGAAACACAATTTAATTTAGAAACAAGGGAATACCATTTGCCTTGACGATGCTGTCAAATAAATTCAGATGTATGATTCATAGACAGGATAAAGACAGCATTTCTCCGCCATCACGAATAAATGGAAGGTATAATCAATCAAACTAAATATGAGGAAACATCTTAACTGTCTCTGCTTTCTTTTTGCTTCAATCCTTGTCATTTCGCTGTTATTTAGATTTGAGATGAGTTTTTCCTGCCTTCTGAGCACCTCATTATAATGTCGAACTCAATGATTTAGTGAGAACATCTTTGTGCATTCCAGGTACTGAACTGTAAAATATAGCACCTGTCATAGTTCATCACACACAGTCTCATCTCCATCGCCATCTCTCAAGTCATGTTGCTATGATCTAAGCTATCAAATTAAACCTGATAGTGCAATAAAAATCATCCTGGAAAGCACTAAGTTTGTTGACTTTGAGGACGCAATGACTCAGCTCCTACTGAATGACGCATGCTACGTACGTATGCTAGTTGTCTGAATTGAAGACATTTAGCTCCTGTCATAATCTCAGGCTAAACCTCTGCCTTATCGCCTCCTGGGTGCAGGGGCCTTGGCTTTGTTTAATTGCCACAAGCCGAAAGCGTCAAAGCTGCATCTCCCTCAGTATATACCCCCACCGAGGCTTATAGCTGATAATGGAATTACGCTGAGTCCCAGGAGGAGGGAGAGAGGGAGGAACAGAAAAGAGGAGGCAGTCGCAAAGGGAGAGAGGGGGAAGCGATGATGTTTGAAGCTGAAAGAAAGAGGATGGATGCAGTGTCCGCCTTGGAAACAGAAGAGAGGGGGGGAAAAGGTATGGGATGTAGTGATGCTGAAGGAGATCAAGAAAGGGAGAAAAGGTTACAGTGATGGCCGGCTGTTGCCAAAAGCAAAGTCTGCAGTCCCCCTGGCTTTCTGTTTACTCCAGTGTGACGTGTTACGGGGTGGAGAGTGAATTATGACGCAGGATAGAGCTCAAGCTCAAAACATGCTTGCCTGAAAGAATCTAGCCTGAAAGGATGAATGGGGCTGAAATAGAAAGGAGAGAGCGGATGATATAAGAGGATGAAAGAAAAACAACCATTAAAGAGTGTAAAAAGAAAAATGAGTAGTCACTTCATTTGCTGAGTCCTAAGAAAGCGAAACACGTGTTTGTGTGCACATTTTGATTGACTCTCTCTCTCTGTCTCAAACACCTAAGTGGTTTCTTTTTTTGTGTTAAAACATAGTTGTGATCAGGCCGCACTGATGAACGACAAACCGTAGCAGAGGAAAGATTTTTGAATAAGCGCGATAGCGGGGGGGCGTCGGTGCTTTTCACTCAGCTCTGTCATGGTTGAAAGCTGCGGGGTGTTTGAAGACTGAGTCCCAGCGTTGTAGTAGAAAATGACTTCACATTTGAAGCAGCTTGGTCAAGGGTTTTTTTTATCTGCCGGTGTGTGTATATGTGTGTGTGTGGGCATGGATGAATTTTAAGGATGTTAGGCTCCAAGCAGGTGGGATTATTTGACTGTAATTTCCTTAACAACTGTATAAGCAGCCGTGCCAGTTTTGCTAGTGGGAACGATTTGGTGACAAAAAGTGTTAAATTGCTTGCCAGGGGCTAGTAGGGTTGTCTAATGTTCACCCATGTATGTGTGGATGGTTTTGCTTGTACTAAAACAGAGAGATTTTCATTTGAAGCCACAAATCTGTCGCTTTTTGTTTTGGATCAAATAAAGATTTTTCAGGCTCTTAAAAAACTGATTGATGACTATTTCAAGATGTATCTGAGTTTGATGAGACTTTGTTTTGGTAAACTATTTACATACCGTACCACTCAAAGAGCCTAATTATCTGAGAGTCACTAAAACGGTTTAAATGTTGAACCATATTCCACATTGTGAATTTGAATTAAGCAACATGTGTCTTTTCCCTTCCTTCCTCTTGTTTGCACATTCTTCTTACACTGTGCATTTGTGTTTTCTAATGTCTCTCCTCTTTTTTTTACTTCCTTCATTTGAAATCCCTCCCCAACAACCCGCCCTCATTTTCTCTTCCTTCCTCACATCAGTCTGTTCTCAGTATTCAAGAGGGGTCTTCGCCATCTTTGGCCTTTACGATAAGCGCTCGGTGAACACGCTGACGTCGTTCTGTGGGGCCCTGCACATCAGCCTGGTGACGCCCAGCTTCCCCACCGAGGGAGAGGCTCAGTTCACCCTGCAGCTCCGGCCCTCCATCAGAGGGGCTTTGCTGTCACTTCTGGATCATTATGACTGGAGCCGATTTGTCTTCCTCTACGACACAGACAGAGGTAAAAGCACAATGAAGAATACATTAACAAGTTACATTCAAGAGTTTGTGTTCCAAATAAAATAACAAATGTCAAAATATTGGATATCTTTAAATATATTTTTTGCGAAAGTTCTTTGGATTTTGTATAGGATTTAGAATGGGTTTCCATATAAACAGGAATAATCCTCCAGGGAAATCATCAATTCGTCCAGTAATATTGTTGGAGCCTTAACGGATTGTTCCTTTTATTATCCAATATAATATAAAGCACTACTGTATAAAGCGTTATTTCTACAGCACAAGGGACAACAAATAATTATACGTTTATCAAATAAAAGTTAGAAAATAAGTCAAACAGAAACTATACAAGAGCAATTCATCTCCGAACTACAAGGCAAGCAGTTTATATATACCCACAACCAGTGTTGTTCATAAGCTAATAATGGAATAATTACTATCTCAAGTGAGGGTGTGAAGAGTACAAAAGAGCAAATACATTAGTTATTTTCTCTCTCTGGGTTCAGGGATTGAAGGAAGAAATTGCTCGAATTTAGTGAGTCAAAGTACATGTTGATTTATAAAACTCCACCAGTTTTAACATCAAAGTGCAGAAGCAGTTTCTTTTAAACCCTGTATGATTCAAAAGAAAAGGGTCAGAGGCATCTTGGGGGATTATAGGGTAGTACGCAAAAGGGGCTGCTACTCAGTATTATAGTCTGCATTTACTGTATACCAGAGCTGTCCAAATGAATGTGACTGTAGTGAAGATGTGTCCTTATGGTACCCCCAGAGATTAGTCAAGTCTGATAACAAGACCTAACTGAGTAGATATACTGTCTTCTATTGCTGGGCTTAAATTAAACAGTTAAAGGAGTTTAAAGCAGATTTCCAAATTAGCCTAGTTCCAAATAACTTTCTTTGCATGAATAATTATCCATAAATGTGGGTTCAGTTTGAAATGACGCAACAAAATTATAATATCATTATATCAAGTCGTAAGAATCTCTTTAAAGGTCTGTTTGCCTGGGATTATTTGGCCTGAATTTAACTCCCAAATGAAGCCTTGTTTTCTCGTTGAAAAAGTACAAAGGTTGTTCTTTTGGATATTTTCTCTCCTTATGTAAGGATCCAGCCGCAGAAACAGGAGTGTAATTTGGCAGCTTTGAGCCAGAAAGTCGGGTTTGGCCTCAACTTCTGCAGCATTCACCTGGCTTTAATTTAACCATCCTATCATACACTGCACGTAAGTTAGGGGCCAGGCACAGCTGACGCCCTCGGCCCCTAACCACTGTCATGGGAATGCTTGGCACGTTATCTCTCTCCCTCTCTCTCTCACACACACACACACACAAACTCACACACACACACACACACACACACACACACACACACACACACACACACACACACACACACACACACACAGACACACAGACACACACACACACACGCTCAAACTAAGTCCCCGCCACAGGGAGAGAAACACAGGTCAAACATGACACAGAATCCCCAGACCATGGTATAGTGGCGTGTTAGGAAATCAGTGAGCTGCACAGTGTGTGTGAGTGTGTGTGTGTGTGTGTGTGTGTGCCTGTGTGTGCCTGTGTGTGCCTGTGTGTCTGTCTGTGCTCTGTGCTTCTGCCAGCCTTTTTTCTTCCTCTGCACCCCCCGGGTACTAACCCAGACAACTAGGAGCATAGGAAGAAAAAGGAGAGACAAGGGGAAGCAGGAGGGTTAAGTTAGGTGATTCAAGCCTGTGAGAGAGCCTAAAAGAGAGAAAGAAGGAAAGACAGGTGCGAGAAATTTCAGGAAGAGATAAACAAGGTGACGGGAGAAGAGGACAAAGTTGAAGTAGATGAGAGGCGCCTGAGGGAGGCAGGGGGGAGATTACATTAGGGACAGGAAGGAGTCGTAAGAGGACAGACAGGACCACAAGCCTTTGGGGATATACAGTAGCATATTACAGGAAAGGGGGTAAAGATGGAGAGAAAGGAGGGAGAAATGGAACGGAGGATGGATGCCTAGAGTTTAGACTTTGCTCACCCTTAACTTGGCCAAAGCAGGGCCCTTCATTATAGGCTCCCATCAGGCCCTGCTGCCGGTAATGTGCTGGAAAATGGGCAGTAACACTGATATCAGTTTTATGCTCACTGCTCTGCTCCACAGACAGCCTGCAGACACACACTCACAAACACAAATTGTCCAGAAACCTGCACATGAGCATACAAATGCAATGTTTATACAACATGCAGTAGATGTATGTAATAAACATCTGAATGTGCATTAATGGATAAATAAGGCAACTGTGGCACAGGGGGTAAAATAAGTGTATATATCAGAGAGTCACTGATTTTAATCCAGTTCTGCAGTCAACATATCGTAGTGTCCTTGGGCAAGATTCTTAACCCCATAAGTGATCCAGATAAAAGTGTCAGCTGAGTGAAATGAATTATAATGCAAATTCAACAGTTCAAACGAACATGTACACATAAACGACTCTAAGCTAGTGTATCACTGAACACAAATACAATAATTTAGGACTCAGACAAACCTTTTCACAAAATCTCTCTGTGGCAGGAATGGTGAAAGAACAAGCTGCACACATGAATATAGACTCCACACAGAAATACACTCACATTCCCACACATACACACCTTGATTACCGAGGCTTCAGCTGTGCTTTCTGTTTCAAGTCAAGCAGTAAATTGCTATCTCCACATAAGCAGAAAAATAAAACGGATAACAGTTGGAACTGTTGCGCTGCAGTGTGTGTGTTTCATTTTGTCTTGTTGTGAGTGTCTGTGTATGTCAGTGTCATAAAGACATATGCTGTGTGTATAAATGTGACTTTGAGTCAAGTGTGAAATTATTCCGTTTTATTCCCCACACAATCCATTCTAGCTCAAAGCAGATTCAACAAAATACTTGGAGATTTGATAGAGATTACAACTATCCTCATGGTAACATTCAGTAGCTGTGTGCCAATAATGTGATCCTGGCTTGTCTCCCATTTATGTTATTTCTTCCACTTCCCCGTATCATTTACATTAATTCATCATTGCTTGCGTGGCCACCAGCTGCATATTAAATGTGAAACGTACCCTATATCACGTAGAGAGTCACATTCACCTGATTTAATCCTCCGTTACTGTGTGGAAGAAAAACATGTCCTTACTGTGTTTGGTTCCAGGATATCAAAATGATGAGTTGATTGAAGTGGAAGCGTGTTATCAGATCAAGTGCATTTTAATCAAAGTTCACTTTAGAACAAGAGGCAATGAGAAGTTTAATGTCAATGAAATGTCACTATCAACAGTCTCCATTGTGTCGGCACATAACTCTTTGTTCTGATAAGCTTTCTGAGCTGTTTGATAACGTGACATACAAGAAGGAGTGTTGCTTGAGTGCTAAGTGCTTTGCCCCCCCTTTTGAAGAGAAAACATTACCGTGTTGCTTTGTCAAATAAAATGGACTGATAAATCTGCTGGATATAATTTCACATCAAAGATTTGGGAAATACTGGTGTGAAGGGGCCCTATTATGCTCATTTTCAGGTTTCATATTTGTATTTTGTGCCTCTTCTGTGACATGGGAACATGCTTTAATGTTCATAAAGTGCTTTATTATTCTCATACTGCCTGTGCTGCAGCATCTTTTTTCACCCTCTGTCTGAAACCAGAGCCCAGTCTGCTCTGATAGCTAGCCGGCTCTGTTGTGATTGGTCAACCACTTCGACATGTTCCACCCCTTAGCCTATCATGTACAATGTGTTTGAGCGCTAGCCAAAAGAACGATGAGTGTTACATAGTGATGTCACTACAGTACGTCCTTGAAGTGAAAAAAAGGACTACAATTGAGGCGTGTCAGGCAGAGGGGAGTGTGTGGGAGACCAGACCATGTACATGCACTACAGGAAAGGGAAAACCAAAGAAAAGCATAACTTGCAAAAAATGCAATATATTACAACCCCACATGCCAAGAAGACTGTATTAATTCTCTCTTTCTCCATTTTTCTCCCTTTACTCTCTGTTGTCTAGGTTATGCAATACTGCAGGCAATTATGGAGAGAGCGGGGCAGAACGGATGGCAGGTCAGGACACACACACACAGACACACAGATTCCTGGAAACAGGCAGGAGCGTGCAAGGACACTCATCATCTCATGTTAAGCCACCACACTTAATCACATCAATGTTTTTGTACTTCATTCCTCAAACACAATTCTTAAAGAAATGTTGGCGTGTGTTCATGACATTTATCCGATACTGTTGTGTTTGTTATATGCTTACACACACTTCCTGTATGTATGTATATATGTTAACCCAGGTGAGTGCTATCTGTGTGGAGAGCTTCAATGAGGCTGCATACCGCCGACTCTTAGAGGACCTGGACCGACGTCAGGAGAGAAAATATGTTCTTGACCTGGAGCCTGAGAGACTACAGAGCATCCTAGAACAGGTAATATCATAATACTTCAAACCAAAGTTACTTTGCACCGGACAGAAAATATGAAGCTGCTACACAAACTATAATAAGATTGGTGATGAGAGAAGTAATCTGGCAGGTAAAAGCACCTTACATCAAAATGCAACCATTTATGAGAAGAAATAGTATTCTTGGGCTTGTGTGCCGCGTAAATGGTAGGATGGAGAACAAATATATATACTGATTAACTCGAAAATGTACTTATAAGTTGAGTTTAAATTAAACTTGTTAATGTTGTGGTTATTGACGGCTTTTGCTGTACATTACATAGTGCCTTACTAAACACTGTAGTACCCAGCTAGAGCACACAAAAGAAAGAAAGAAAAACCCTGCTAGCTTACTGCAGGCACAGGATGATATTTGAAAATGATCTGGAACCTGAAAGACCCTGAAGCATTTTAGATCATGAGATACTGCTTTATATTGAGACCACACTATGGTTAAAGATGCACTCTTACTATCGCTCAGATTCTAACAGACAGGGGCAGAGATTACATAATTGAACTGGACTTAACAGCTCTTAACACGGAATAATGAGCCGCAAACACACCACAATAAGCCACAGACAACAGAGAACGCTGTTTTGGGAAGTAATTAAAAGCAGAACCTTTTTAAGAAATTCAAGTTATCTTGCGCTGCCAGTTATAGCGCCCCATATTGTTTTTGTTCACTGCATTACTGGTGTCTGTCTGCCTGCTGACTACTTCTCTCAGCCAGTTGCCACAGCACTCCTTATGCTTTCTGACATCTGGAGAGAAAACAAGATTTTAGTTTATCCCTGGAGTTCATAACAGGGAGTGAAAAATGTGTCTTCTCCAACAGCTATGATTGCAGAACACACCATACTGTCCACTCAGATACAGTGAGTGAGTGAGTGAGTGAGTGAGTCACCTGTCATCACATGTGATCCTCTGTCTGCACATATGACAAACTCAGTGACACTAACAGCTAAACTCTAGTGCTAACATATAATTGGCTACCCCTCCCACACACACACACAACTCTCATATTGCTAATAATGCAGTACATACCAGTGCACAATATACGCACAAATAATATACACACCAGCTTTCGAATACACTTACTCATACAACACACACACACACACACATACATATACACTTATCACAGTATCCCAGACTGATAGAAAGACAAGACATTTCCTTAATTGGCTGCTGTTGTAAGTGAACAGAGAGACAGAGACACACACACACACACACAAGTACATAATGAGACAGACACTCGTACACAAACACACACTCCCGACAAAGTGCGTTCTGCAGTGCTGGCATTGGCAAGTGCCCATGCTCTGGGACAGAGACTGCTCTGTTTGACTGCTCCTGCCAGCTGCGGTGTGTGTGTGTGTGTGTGTGTGTGTGTGTGTGTGTGTGTGTGTGTGTGTGTGTGTGTGTGTGTGTGTGTGTGTGTGTGTGTGTGTGTGTGTGTGTGTGTGTGTGTGTGTGTGTGTGTGTGTGTGTGTGTGTGTGTGTGTGTGTGTGTGTGTGTGTGTGTGTGTGTGGGGATGTGGGGATGTGTGTGTTTCTGTGTGCGTGTTCATGGGAGCATCTGTATGTGTTAGTACTTAGCTGTTGATATGTGGCGGTGAGAGAAACAGAATGAAAAAGATC
This sequence comes from Trematomus bernacchii, assembly GCF_902827165.1. NCBI lineage: Eukaryota > Metazoa > Chordata > Actinopteri > Perciformes > Nototheniidae > Trematomus > Trematomus bernacchii. Next base: position 1,371,419 of record NW_022987910.1, read on the forward strand.
TAAGCAATTTATTAATTAAGTTAAGGCACCCCGCTAATTTGGAGAGCCTTTTTCCTCTTTTGTCAAAACTCTAACAATGTTCATATTTTATTCTACATCCCAATGTCCAGATGTAACAGAGATTTCTAAGTTGAGTCAAATTAAACTTTGCTTCCCTACTATGCCATACTGTTAGCCATGCAATTTCAGTAGATGAAGTGGATCATCTTGGACGAGCTGGTTTGTTGTTGGGATAGCTGAAAAGCGTTAAAAAGGTGTTTTTGTACGTATGTTCCCACTTATTATATAAAAGACTATTTTGTGTACAAAAAGGAAAGGCAATCATCAGTTATCCCAAAACAAGTTAAATCATTCTTCCTGCACGACTTGGGGTTTTTACATGAAGTTGGACTTCACAGGTTTTTTTGTGTGTGTTCTTGGTTGAAAACAGTCTACATTGGTAAATAAAAGCAAGGTTATTTCCATTTGTCTTACAATAACAACTTTATAGCAGGCTGGACGGATTAACACAGCCCTAACGGAGCCAACACATTGCAGCAGCTCTCTAAACGTTCCAAGAGGCAGCAGAGTTTGAGCCAGTGTGGTACCACGGTCCTCACTCTGCTTTTAATCAGTTTGACTATAACCAAAGCCACAGATGGGAGGGAGTCTCTTTATTATTTGTAGTTGGACTCCCCCTCCCATGTTCTTAAACTAAATTGAAACTAACTTTACAGTATGTTATCAAGCATGGTAATTCAATGGTGCATCGTTTAATGTGAATCCTAAACACTACATGCATTATCATTTGATAGCAAAGACATTTATAATCTTTATCTGTTTTTCTTTCCAGGCTGTCAGTGTGGGGAAACATGTGAAAGGTTACCATTACATCGTAGCCAACCTGGTAAGAACCTTTGATAACATTCCTTTGCTCTGTTTGTTTTATTTTTCGAGATGTCTAACAAAAAGACAAACAAATAGGATCAATATGAAGTCTTAAAAATTGGAATAAGCAATACAAATACAATCCCTGCTCTTAAGCTATTATTATAAAAAAGTGTTTTACTCATCCCAAAGTAGATTTGTTTGCGGTTATTAGCAGTAAAATAAACCATGTTTCTTGGTTCCATATTGATCTTTTTAAAACTCCCTCCATTGTCCCTTTCACATTATCTCTCCTCAACAAAGTCAGAGCTACATGTAGCAGCTGGAATTCTCTTTCACGACATGAAGTATCGCTTTAACCTTAATCTTTACAATCTGTTCCACCGCAATTCTCTTTGAAACTGTGAAAAAGGGTCCATTGAGCTCAGGTCAAGGATAAGCTTTCAGCAATTAGTATCCATCACCCAAAGATCACCCTCACATGTCTCCACCTCTGTCTTTGGCCTGTTCCCAAATGGATCCCTCTTCAGGAGCACTTAACTACGAAGTGTCACTCATCATGAGCTCACTCTCTCAGCTGGAGAAGTCACTCCATATTCAGTGGGGGTAAAAATAATCAAATAAACGTTTGCAGTTTGAGGAAATATGATTTTTGTCAGCAGAGGTCCACACAATGTCAGAGGATTTTGTAGTACACTTCCACTCTGTGATTGCAACATCCCATGTTTCACCTCTACATCTCTCTCTCTCTCTCTCTCCCTCTCTCACTATCTCTCCATCTCTCCTTCACAGGGATTTAAGGACATATCTCTGGAGAGGTTCATGCATGGCGGTGCCAATGTGACTGGTTTCCAGCTGGTGGACTTCAGCAGGCCTATCGTTATTAAACTGATGCAGCGCTGGAACAAACTGGATCAGCGAGAGTACCCGGGATCTGAAAGCCCACCTAAGGTGATACAATATGCTGTCTCATACTTAAACATAAGGAGAGGAACAAGCTGCCACTACCTTAACAAATATAATTTTTAATTGGTGAAATAGCGGGTTATGTTATGGAAATGTTCTACCTTAGGCCACTTCTCTTTCAGGAAACAAAAATGCAGAACTGTACTCAATTAAGCTATTTTCCATGATATTGGTACCATACAAAACACGAAAATATTTGCAGTGAACGCACACATGACATTAGTGTGGAAATTCTTCTTAATGCCTGAAATTCACTATGGAAACCAAATGTGCAGCCTCTTTACACAGGTAACCCATCACAGGGTGATATGCTGCATTTGAACCATTCAGAGTGTGATATGGTGCATTTGGTACAGCTTCTAAGCCAATCAGAGTGTGACCTCAGGCTGTTGGAGAGGTGAATTGGCTGATCCTACTATGATTGAATACATCAATTGTTGTATGATTAACGTGATGCATGCAGATTCAAACTCTATTTCCTCTCTGAACGCATTAACCCTCTCTCTGTCGCTCATCCACACTCTCACTCAGGCCATACTGTATGCTCTTATACCAGCTAGATAAAGATGAACTTGTGGCTGCAATTGCACCTGGCTATAGGTCCTTTTTCACACGGTTAGACTGCAATCTTAAAAGCTTGTGCATGGCATTTTGCAAGTTGTTTCTTTATAGTATATAAACTCATACTTAATGCAGGGCAGGGGAGTAAACTGAGATGGGCAACATGACTAAATCTCCTTTCTGCACCATATTTCTCTCATCTTATTGTACCACCAGACTATTAGGGGGCGACTTTTTATATAAGCTACATTTCACATACTTTCTTATTATGTTAACGTTTACATTTAATAATGTTTCATTTGTATCTGTTTATTTCATTTAGGAATTATATTTGTTTAATTTTCAGGTTAATTTTCAGTATTTATGAATATAAAGAAAATTATAACCATCAAACATCTGATTTGAAAATGCATCAAAATAAACACATTTTATTGGCTGCTATTCTATTTCATTTAGATCCACTCAAATGACCTGCTGTAGGTCACAGGGACTCACTACGTTGAACATTTTCCCCTTCATTGCTTCAATAGTCTCTCTTACTGCCCTTACTGTGCTTATAACCCTCTCTATTCACCAACCTGAGTGTCCATTTCCTCTCACTGCAAATGTCCCTTTTTCTGTCACATTAGCGCACCTCTATTTCTATCCACACCTCCTTTGACCGGACACTGACCTGCTGCCAATTGCGCTTGATTTGTGCATATATTAAATCAAAATGTGTCCACCTACCCATTAAAAAGACATCATACAGCAGCTATCTGTAGTTTCCTCTATGGCTCACACCCAACTTGCAGTCCCTCTCGGAAAGACACACACAAATACATACACATACACACACACGCATGTTCAACGCTGCAACTATATTGACGGTCATAATCTTTTATTATTGGAATGTCCTCTTTCACACAAGGACAAGTGTTAGTTGGCCAGTCCTCATTCTTAGATGGACCTGATGACTTTGCATTAGTGCATGACGGCTGCATAAATCCACACATGTACACGAGAGCCGTTAATGGGGGTACAATTATTTACACGTGATTGTGAAAGATTTACACAGTGAACATGCTTAGTTATTGTCCACTTCTTGAACTTCCTGAACATATCTGAAGTGCACTCAAATGTTATCTTCCAAATAATATTTGTCCTGCTTTTTGCAAACAAGGAAACTTGGGTTTAATGTTAATGATTTAATGAAATGACACAAACCCAGATATCTCTAGTGACAACAGATGCTTCCAAATGGCTCTAGGCTAATTTGTGCTGTGTAAAAGCTGAGCTCAGTTAGCCTTGGGCCAACTTGTAGCCTCAGGCCAAGTAGAACTCTGGTGTAATAATGTGCGGCGTGAAAAACCCAACAGGGACATGTCCCCGGCACACTAGAGACTGCATTTGGAGCTAGCTCTGTGCTTTTGGCCATCAATCAAAATCTCTTAACCTAGTGATTCTCAGCTGCTGTGCCCCGAAATGAGTTCTGGAGTGCCTGGAGATTTTGTTGAAGTGTAATGAAAATGATCAGTGACCTGGCAAAGAAATATATTAACTTCATAAAAAGTGAGGCAAACTGCTTGTGATCATCACACATATATATATATAAGGTACAGCCTTTTTGCTTTCTATTCAAATATCAAATTAATCATGTCCCCTAATTGCATAATCAGAATATGAATAGGTCTACAACATCTGTGTTAGCATATACAACATGTGTGTTAGCATATTCAACAGCTTATGGGCTCCCTTTATCAATATTTGCCCATGTGTAAAACATTAAATGTTTGCCAGACACCAGCGCAGAGCTAATTGTATTAATTGAATATGCGTGTTCACAACAGCGATAATGAATTAGCTTTGTGGTGTTTTTTCTTACTTTGATTAACACAGCCTTTGCTATATTATGTTCTCTTAGGTACGTAGGTCTATGGTGAGATAATGAAGTACTTCAAAAGCACGTAGTGTACGCAGTCTTTGCACTGGATTTATTTTAGATGATGATAGAGACAGACAAAATCAGTATTGACTTGTTGGATTTTAGCTGAACTTGGAGATTTAAAGCAATCCAAGAAATATCTATAACAAAGAGGTGTTCTTTCTAAAAGCCATTACTGTTTCCCAAAAGTACCAAAGGTGTTTATGTCTCTCCTGCTGCAGAAACAGACACAAAATGCTTGGCTCACGTTTGTTGTTGTTTTCTCCTTGAATCTGATCCCATAGTCGTCATGTGTCAGTCGCACGCCTAAAGGCTTCTTTAGTTTCAGCGGGGAGAGATGAAAGGAGAATGACATGGTTTTGCAGCCTTCCAAAACACACCTCATGGGATTCAAATCAAGGGATGTCAGTAAGAGACCTGCAGAGGCGTGGAGAGCATCGGCAGAGTCTCAGCCGACTTCCCTCTTTCCTCCCATTTTTATCTCACCACTCTTCACTGCTGTGATGTGAAGGCGCCCGCTGTGTGTTTGACTGCCTCTGTCTGTCTGCCAGGCGCCGTGCTTCAGTGTGTGTGGGCTGGATGGGTTTGTTGCTGCTGAGTGTGGTGCTCTTCCTCGCTGCGCTGTCTCTTCCCTGTAATGAATTCGTCAAACAATCTGTCAAGATCACCACTACATTTAAGAGTTTCATTAAAGAACAAATCTTGTAATCTCTTACCCTTTCCCTTTTTCTTACTTAATGTAACATTGAAAAGGTCCCCGTTTTAACTCACGTTTGAAGTGCCACATCTTATTAAATGATTACATGTAATAAAATGAACATTTATACATATTGGAAAGGAAAGTTCCACCTTCAAAGGAAGTACCTTAACAAAGTGGATTGACATAATGGCAATGCAATATAATTTAAACCTGTTTTAATGTAACTTTAATGCCCCAGTTACTGTTTTCGAAAACTATAAGCCTGTCTAGAAGTGGCACCTTTACAGTGATGTTACATTTACAGTGATGTTGATTGATGTTCACCGGTGTTAAGTGTTGATGTCAAATAAAAGTCAGACTGTTAGCGAGATGGATTAAGGCTCAGCATTTTTAAACACCGGTAAGGGTATTCATATGGAGTTAAGATGGTCAAATGTTATACAGCTTGGATTAAGTTATGTCTCATTTACTGAATAAATCATATTGACATATGGTACAGCAACATTAGCATATTCTCATTTGGGTTTTTAAATCACAGGAAACATATATTCATTGCTGTGTTTCTCATCCAGAAAGCGGAGTATGATGCGGAACCTATGATCACTGTAAAGAAAATGTGGATGCTTTTGTAAAAAGCCAATGAGCACCAAACACATCTTTAAAATATATTTGGGTTTCAGTTGTTTGAATTACCTGAGAATTAAACGTTTGACAGGATAACTTTCTGTCATACTGTGTACTGACAAAAAAAAGTTCAAAACCATGTCAAAATTATAAAATGTCTCTTGTTTCCTTCATTCTTCAGTATACCTCATCTCTGACATATGATGGCGTCCTTGTGATGTCCGAGGCCTTCCGCACCCTTCGCCGTCAGAAAATTGATATCAGTCGCCGTGGCAACGCTGGGGACTGCCTGGCTAACCCAGCTGCTCCCTGGAACCAGGGAATAGATATGGAGCGTGCACTCAAACAGGTTAGCACAGGTTTAAGGTTGTATAGTTTAGGATAGACAGGTTGCAAAGTGCTTAGACAGATGTTGCACTCAGACACACACACACACACATACACATTACACATACACACACACAAAAAGCAATCAGAAAAACAGCTGGCATGGAAAAGGGGAAAGTATACCAGAAATCTATTTCGACATTTATGTGTTTTCTTGTTTGGACTTTGATAGAGTACCCACCAAAGTCCAAACACACACACTTGACACACAAACTTGTATGGCTATACTTTCGGGTACATTGATAGGGTCTAAGGTTTTCATAAAATCAAACTATTTCTATTCCTTTTTACGGTTTCAATTTTGTATGCATTTTTTACATTCAGTGATAATCTAAAAACACATATAGTAGTTATCAGTGTCCGCCATTCCTGCCCTGGATTTAGATTGCCTGCCTTAGCAAAGGATCTGCAGGAACCTATTAATGCATGTAATAATACATGTAATAAGGTACTGTAGTGTATAATTAATTTAAATATTATGATATGAACCTTAATGCTGACTCTTCGTCAAGTTACTGAGTTGATCACTCTGATGCTGCTTCACGTTTAAAATAATATGAATTGTAAAACCACTGTTTGTTTGACTGCACTTTACACATATATAACCTTTGTTTAAAGAGTTTTAAACAACACTTTCATTTCTGTTACAATATATAATATAAAAGCATTGCCAAATCACCCCTAGAAAAAATACTCAACATTACTAGTGTATTCTTTTTTTATATTCCTCCAGTCCTTACTTTCCTTGTTGTTGTAAATGCAGGTGCGCATTCAGGGCCTGACTGGGAACATTCAGTTTGATCACTACGGTCGGAGGGTGAACTACACCATGGATGTGTTTGAACTGAAGAGCAACGGACCACGCAAGGTAGGCACTTCTCACGACTTAAAAACAATTCAAAAACACTTTGATTGTGTGGTTTGAACAACTTCAAACCCCTACCACAGCCAACCTATTCTATTCAATCAATATTTATTGTTAAAAGAAAATAATTAACTTCATAGTTATCTCCTTGATTCTTAATTAATAACTGTCCTAATGCCTTTATATGCCTATATGTTTATATAGCTTCTATTGGACCAACACAGCTTGACTTTTAATAGCTTTTCTCAAGTACTCATTGGGGAGCAGGTACAACTCAACCTGGGGCTACATAAAGCTCTGCAGTGACACAAATAGCAAAAGTTTGAGCATAATCCTTCTTCGGAATAGCAAAAAGTAGGAGGATAAGGCTCAGGTTGGAAGTACTCATAATTTCTCTTTACTGGAAGAAAAGTATACATATAGCGCCGATAATAAAGAAATAACACCATGTTCCAGCTTCTCAAGTGTTCCTTTGATGGCGATATGTGTTTATTGAAGGTTCTTCGCTCACATTCAATATCTCTCAGTATCTTCTACAGTTCTAATGGGAAATATGTCAGAGTGAGATCATTCTGTTGAATATTTTATTTTATTTTTTAACTTTTTATCCCTTCTTCATCATTTCTCATTTTCCTTTTTATGTATCTGTTTGAGGACCAACTTGATTTCACTGTACACATTTTAAATGTCATATTAAAATGATTTTCACTACAAAGACTGATATATTTGATATTTCTTTTTATCACTCTGTTTCCCTCAGATTGGCTACTGGAATGACATAGACAAACTTGTGTTGGTCCAGAATGAAAACGTTCTGTCCAATGACAGCACGTCGATGGAGAACCGAACAGTAGTCGTGACAACTATCATGGTAATGTACCCTCAGACTGCTTTAATTTCTTCATTCATTTGGGTGAAGCTGTCCTTCAACATCAGTCCGTTCACATCCACCACTTCATTTCACCCACACCTTGCTTCAAAGCTCACAGTTGCCTCATATAGATTATTGAAGTTCATGGAGATGCAAATGGGAATACAAATCTGGTGCCCAAAAGGTGATTAATATTAATTCTGTTAATAATTAATGTTACATTGGTGCTTGATTAAAAATAATCTGACATCTTCCAAAATTAGGTGCATGCAATGAGAAAGAGAGGGAAGAGGGTATGCCAAGATTTCAATTCTAATTAGTTTGACATCAAATCAAATCAAATCAAATCAGGTTTTATTTATATAGCACATTTAAAAGCGATTTTTGGTCGAGCCAAAGTGCTGTACATGTAATAAAAACACATTACTACAATCACAATAAAACGACAATAAATTACAACAGATATATATAAAAAACAAAATAAAAATAAAAAACATAAGGAAAAGTCAGGAGTCGTGCTCCGCTCTAACTAGAAAGCCAGAAATGACATGAAATATAGACGGATTGAAAAGTAACAATGGGTGAAGCCTTAACAAAGAAGGTGTTACAGGTGCTGTCGTATGGGGTTTCCCAATTTTGGGTTTGGGAACCAATGGGTTAGAAAACGCATCTTAGGGCTCACAAGATGATTTAGAAGCTATAAGAAAAAGGAGATATTCCACTTAAGCACATATCTTTCAAATGTTCCACTGCTTGCATTTTGTTCAATCAATTAAGGCAAAGAAAAACATTCATTATTGGTTGTAATCAGTAAACATTCAAGTTTTCAGTAGGCATTGCTTTGTTTTAATTGGTCACATATAGAAAAGGTGAGAATGTCACTGTACAAGACATGCAAATATAATTTAAGGTTGAACCACAGGCTGGAGGCTGGAGTTTTGCTCACAGAAAGTCATGGCAAAACGTTAAACTTTAAGATGTGATGCGTCTGACTTTTATTAATGTCAAAGAAAAATGAGGTTGGAGTAGGATGAGCTGTGTGAGTTGAAGAGAGCTCTCAGAGCACAGCCATGAAGGAGTGGCACTCGTCCAGCTGGAAGATTGCACTAATGTCTCATTAGTAGGCAAATCTAAAACTGGCCTCACATCACCATTTAGAAGTGACCTTAGTCCAGTGTCCTGTAATGGCTTCCACATAGACACCAGTCTGCAGTTCAGTGTAATTACTTCTATTTCTTCTACAAACATGGATAAAGGAGGGCTAATCGGTGGATTTGTGCACATCCTCTGCTTACATTTGATTTCACTTCACCCATCTGCAGTCTTTTTATGGTGGCCATCCCCTTCCTGTAAATGCAATCAGACTAATTCAATTGGGCATGCAAAATGATGCAAGTGAAAGCAACTCAAAAGACTAATTTGAGCCCAGATATAAAACAAGCCACAGATGCTTCAACTACATCAATTCAGCATTTTGTTTCTAGCTACGTTGCTTTATCCAGCAAACTTCTAAGTATGACCAAAATATCTGTATTTGTACTGCAGTGCTTATACCTATAACATGTTCAAAGACACTATAATATGTTGAAAGTCTTCAGTGCCTCTGGTGGCCGAAGGTGGTAGTCACCAGTCTGTTCTGCACAGAGGAAAAGGTTACACAGGAAAGAGTTCAGAAATATGAATTCAGTTGGACTAAATGTCCCCAGTGAAAGTCCCGCCTGCAGGCCTGCACACTCCAACTAGCAATGTGTTAAACATCAGTGCAGTGTGCAGAGTGGTGCCTACAGCCTGGCCTAAGACAAGAAAATACAAACACATGATCACAGTCAAAAAAATGAAAGGGCAAGTTATTTTTCTACGTCAAAGTCCTATTTTGAATATGTTAATATAGCATTACTGTAGGAACATATCGCACTCATTTGTTGTTCCTGTGGCTTGTGTCTCTTATTACATTCATTTTATGTGGTTGAAATATATATGCAAATTAGACTTTGGTATTACTGCATACGTATTTTTGGTGTTTGTTCCTCCCCTATATCTTCCCACCCATGTCTGTCTTCCCGCGTTCTTACCTCCATGCCTCCCCCACCTGCATATTTTTATGTGGATGGTGACCTCAGCAGGCCTTGGCTAACGTTAGCTCAGCCACCTCCTCCTCTTTGCAGCCTCTGATGATGAGGAAGCCTCTGCTGCGACACTGATGCCGGGTCTGCAGACAGAGCGACAGGCTCCAAAACCCTCGAAGAGGACAGACTGATAGACTGAGTGTCTCTAAAGCTCTGTACAAAGACTCAGTGTGCACTTTTTTTCTTTGTTGTAATGGCTTCTGTTTATTTTTGGTTTACAAATGTGATTTTTAAGTTATTTCTTTGTTAGGAAAGGGTCTGCAATGCATTAGCACAAAATAAAGGGCAAAGAGTGATTGAACGGATGAGAAGGAGATTCACAGCCACCCTGTGTTGAACCTATGGGATGCTCCTATCTTTTTGTCACGACAAAAGTCACAGCTGGACTGGAGCTCTGCAAGGAATTCTGTGGATTCTGTCAAGATTTGACATTTGGCCACATAGAAAAATCTCCAGACCATCAGGCCCTTTTTATTCAGACTATTTTCCCTCCCCATAATAATGACTAACTCCCCTGCTACACTACAGCAAACCTGCAAGACAAATTACCATCCACAGATCTATATTTTTTCTAAATATGAATAGTTCGATTTTTGGTAAGGAGAGAACTATGTGGAAATTATTTGGCGTCATTCCTGCATTTTTCATACCACACTTTTTGATACTACCCGCCCTCAATCATCATCTTTCTGCTTCGCCACTCTGTAAATCGACTTAGTCATGCTCACTCGATCACCTTTTCTCGGCTGTATTTTAGTTCCAGCGAGTGCCCTAAAAAGAAAGGTTTTAATCGCTATGGGTGTTTGTCTGACGCACAAAAGATGAACACACTTCACATTGTAATGACACCATTATGTGTGTCTTGTCTTATTAACTTTTACATAAGCATTGAAGCAAAGTGCATTGAAGAGGACTGATTGTTAAGCCTGTCAGCATGTGCCTCTACTAGTGAATACTAACTGCACTAGTTAACAATGACAATCTATTGTTGCATTTGCTTTGCCAATAGTTCATTAGAGCCTACAAAATGCTTGTGAAGTGATTTTGTATGTTTAATTGTCTTAAATATGATATTAGCATAAAAAACGATATTTTTACTTAAAGCAAATGTAATTTTCATTTACATAATGATTTCAATAGCTGGATTATCAAACAAAGAGCTTAAAAGAATCTGCACACAGTCCAATAACTGTTAAACTTTCCCAAAAAGTATGTCTATAAATGAGAGCAAGGGTGTAACTTTGGTTTGAGAAGTGGGGGGGACACAAAACAGGGGGTCCTCCGCAATGAAACATTTTTCTCAATTTAATTCAATTTCCTGCCTTTCTACGAATATATTAGGGACTATGGTGTTAAAAAATCCAAGAAAAATGTGTAGTATATATAATGAGGAGAAGATTTTTGTCTTTAAATTGAAGTTAAAAGCATCAATCTGGTGCACTTTGAGAGCAAAATTAAAATATTTATGGATACAGCTCTCAACACTCATATGAAACAGAACTGTATATATTTCAATATTCCAAAAACTATTAGAATATGCTCACAACCAATAACACATAATTGATATACTGTACTCCTCTCTCCTATCTTAAACGTACCTAGTCTGCATTCTTTCTTTTTATGTATGCATATTTTACTAATCACTCCCCTTTTAAACTGTGTCTTTTAATTTTTTACTGACATTGGAATGATTTCTTAACTTATTTTGAACAACTATTTTAAATAGATGGAAATATTTCTTTACATAGATGACCAAACCGTTTGAGACCCACTGAGATAACTTAGACTAAAGTTTACAATCTAATCACTCAGCGAGTCCTTTACATCGGCTAAACTGACGTTATCTCAGCCTCTCAGTCTTAATAAACACATTTGAAAAGTGGGGGGGACACAAATGGGATTTTGAAAAGTGGTGGGGACATGTCCCCCCTGTCCCCAGTGGAAACTACGCCCATGAATGAGAGGTCAATATACCTTCTTCCACACAGCTCTTCATCAGGATGCAGGACACTCATTCATAGAGCTGTAGATAGAAAATCAAGAGAGTTACATTATTTATGAGATCCTATTAAGTAGGTCAAATGACAAAGATAGAAGAAAGTATGCAAGCGTCTAAAGATGTTGAAAAAGATGTAACACGATCAACCCAAACTTAAAGTTTGTTTGATGCACAAAGAGTGTGGTGGTTGAATCATTGGCTGGACAGACAGCAAGGCTTATTTGCTGTTTAGTTACCTAGAAGAATGACTTACTCTGCAGCTGACAGTCATTGTGGCTGGAGGACTTAATTGGAAAAGCCTTTTAACTGCAGCCTACAGACTGTCAATTGTGACTAAGAGACTGGGTACCGAATGACTTTCGTCTGCTAAATTGTTTACTGTTAGAATGACTGACCGACTGACTGCTGAACTGCCTTGCTCTCTTTATTGCTAAATAGCTGCAAGATAATCATAATGACTTACTGGCCAAATATGAGACTAGATAGATGATTATGTACTATAATTGCGGTAATGAATAAATGAGTGCACTGATTGACCAATTTTGCTGACTGAAACAGGCTGCGACGGCCTGGCTTGCTTCTCTGGCCATCTGAATGGATGGCTCGCAGGCTTATTAAATGTCTCAGTGGTTGGCTACCCCGTAACGTGAGAGTCTGGCTTTATAAATGCTGAACTGATTGAGCATCTGGTTGGCAGCCTGAATTAATTTCTTGACAGATAGGTGACTGTCCATGTGGGTGCCTGTCTTCTCACTGGCTGGCTAACTGGCTTACATACCATGTCCTGTCTGCCTTTTTGGCTCCAGTGCGAAGTGTTTCATGTCTTATCAGCCCAAACCATTTGCTTCTACAAAGCCGTTCTCCCTCTTTCGCCCACCCGTTTTTCCTCCTTATGTCTGTCCTTTCAGCCTTTTCCCTCTTTACTTCTCGACTTCTCTTTTTCTTTATCTCAACTTCACACTTTCCCTTTGTTCTGTTCCTATCTGTCTTCTATTCTACCTGTAGCTATTTCTATTTGTATTCTGATCTGCTCCTTCATCCTCCTAGTTTTTTGCAGCCAGTATGCATCACATCCTTCTCTCTATTTAATTTCCATCTACCTTTCCCTCCCTTTTTCTCGCTTTCAACCACTTAATCGTTAGCCCTGTTTCCGTCCCCTCTCCTTACCCGCCATGAATTGCCATATCCTGACTCGTGATGCTTCGTGCAACACCAAAACCAAATGCGTAAAAAAAGTTATATTATTATTCAGTACACGCACTTACACTCACACACATCATTGGCATTACCTTCACACCAAGACAAAGGCGTCTGGGGCAAACTGATAACAAACCTTAAGGAGGCTTTAAAGTGAAACAGTGCCAGTGTTGGCAGAGCTCCCACTGATGTGTGTCTTTGTGTGTGTCTCTGTTTGTACATGAAGCTAAATTAACTCAACAGAGTAGCTTGCTCTAGTTTCAAATACTTTACTTCTAACATTGTTATTGGGGTTATTTTATGAAGAAGGCAACTGAGATGGACTTTGTTGTCACGAATTAGGTAAACGATTCGCCTTGAGATAATAGCCTTTTCTCATCTTTCAAGGGAGGGTCATTACAAAGGCGCAATCCTGATATGGGACACAATGTACAAACGATTGCCCTCCAGTAAATATAAATGAACCTAAATGATTGGTTCAACAATCTGGAAAATATTCTAGGTTGCTTCTTTGCTGAAAGTTAAATGCTGAAGGGGATACATTGATTGTATACATTACACGTTGTAGAACGTTTCAGTTTTATTATTGTCTTTGAGTCCAAAAGTTGCTCAAAACATTACAGGCATGTGAGAATCATTCACAAAATACTCTTCTTCATTAAGTGCACCGTCTCATTTTTGTTAATACAATGTATAGGGTCTCTAGCCACTTAATATCACAACAGGTTGAAAACAATTATAGCGTTTGATGCAAATCTTACAAATCAAAGCAAACACGCAAAGCAAGATGATTGTAAGACCTTTTTATTTTAGAGCTTCACAGTAATTAGACCACAACCTTGAAACAAGCTGGTGTTGTCCTTTAAAGCTCACATATTTGTTACTTTGTTCCTTTTCCTGCGGCAGTTCTGAACAGTAGTCATTGCTACAGGATGTTAAACTATAAGAATGAATTGACTAGGAACTGCTGTTTGCTGTTCATTAACATTATGATTCATGTTGAGTCAATGGAATGAGCCCTGGGACCTGCTAATGTCCCTGATAATGACATTTTTAGAAGAAATGTTTTTGTATGTTTTGACATTCAACCCAATGGGGAAATGTTTGTATTTGATGATGATGTTGGTGACAGAAGTGTTATTTGTCTCATGTGTGTGGTTGGTTTTGGAAGCAATGTATTTTGTTTTAACAAATTGTATACTGATGACTGAATAATGGTGCATTAGAAATGTGGTAATGCATTGCTCCAGGCGGTATTTGTTTGTTTTAAAATGTGAGTTTGTATCCCAACCTTTCCTATGTAAATTACCGACTATTATTATTTCATTTGTGATTTTTTTAATGCGCAAAAAAACATATGCATATCCCAGTTGTTGTTTTTTGACGAGTGCTAGAGTTATGGCTTTAAATCCAGCTTCTTTTTGCAGGTTGTGTTTATACAGTTTAATTTCCATTGTGAGATTCTTGTATTGCCCTGCCTGCTTTCTTGTGCTATAGACTTACTTTCAATGTAATTCAACTTCCCGTATTGAAGATCGTTAACTCCAAATCTGTGGCAGAGGAGTTGTAATCCTAAAATCCCCATTGTTTAAACTGTAATTGTTTTCAATGTGAATCAATTTCCTGAATGAAGAATTCAATCCAAAATATGTTATCTTTTATTATGTTTTATGAACTTCATAAACCTTTTCATAGCATGGGAGTGTTGGATACAGTAAAAGCCTGTTTGATTAATTAGATGAGATTAGTCTTTGATTAAAAAGGCTTTGATAGCATTTTAATAGGCTTAGTTTCAGTTGGATTACAGGGTGAGCAGCCTCAGGCATAATACCATAACTCACTGCTCCTGATAGATGCGCTGTCACTCAAAAGTGTGTGTGTGTTTATTTTTCCTATGAATATCCTACGCAGGTGTGGTAATGTGTGTGCATGCTGTGACCATGTTTCTGTGTCATCCCTAATACACCCACAATCTCACTAGACAACATTAAACCTCCTCTCTGCTTTCATCTTTTTGTTTACTGCATGCATAGACATTTCTCTATCTCTTACGACACATTACCAAAGCTGCAGTTTCCCTTTTTTTCTCCTCTCTTCCTGTTTTATTTTTCCCCAATCTCTTGTACATTACTTACCTCTAAACATAAGTGTTGCACTGAGTCGGGTGCAGGTCCCAGTGGAGGCATGTAAAGTCAGATGGAGGAATTAAACAAGGCACTAGAAGTCAGAAACACAAGATATATAAAACATCTTTCTTAGACATGGTCTTGTAAAAAAATAAGGAAAACAGCTACATATTATCTATCAGGTATGCATCTATTTCTATACATGTTTGGGTGGCTGCTGTGTTTTTCTGACAAGATATCTGGGAGACTTCCTTAATAGTAAAAGGTGTGATTTCAGAATATTAATGTTATAGTCAAATGTCTGTTCTTCTGTTAAATCTGTCGACATTGCATTGGTGTATATTACAGAGCCATGGCCCTTTCTGTTCAGTTCGAAAAAGTAATATAAGTGTATTTTCAAACCGTATGTACCTTGATTTTTCTTCGTGCAGTATGTGTTTTCCCTTGGTACAATGTTCACAACTAAACTACTTGTACATGTTTATTCTTGCTTTAATAATCGTTGCTGTCATGTTCCTCCAAACACTTTTGTCTTTCTCCCCTTATGCTGGCTTTGTAGGAGGGTCCCTATGTGATGCTGAAGAAGAACCATGAACTCTTTGAAGGGAACGACCAGTTTGAGGGATACTGTGTGGACTTGGCCTCAGAGATCGCAAAACACATCGGAATCAAATACAAGATCTCCATTGTACCGGATGGGAAGTATGGAGCCAGAGATCCAGAGACCAAGATATGGAACGGCATGGTGGGAGAGCTTGTTTATGGGGTAAGTTTGGATGGGAAATATTTGGATTTTACTGTTTACTACTAATTGTTTATTACTTAGTTGTTAGAGGTGTTTGTGTTGCAATGTCATTAGCTTAGGTTAATGTCTTTAGTGAATCAGACCTTGGGACGGGTCAGATAGAGATTGTAAGTGATGCCAATTCATGGCCCCAGATGAAAATAGAATTTTTCTCGAAGATTTAAACAAGATAACCCACTGAGGCAACTGTTCAAACATTTCAAAATGTACTTTCTACAAAGTATAGGACATTATAACATGTTCAACTTCCAATATACTATAATGCAATCCAGTACACAAGATTGCAAATTATTGCCTCAGAAGAAATGTGTTCTCAACACTTCTCTGGCTCAGAGTTAACCGAACTTCTGTAATTTCGTAATGAAATACTGCAGGGCTTAAACATTGCTTTATTTGTTCGTCTGATGTTGTGACCCCACCACGGGCCATCGAGCAGCGGCAGAAAAATGCTCAAAATAACTCTGTCGCAGTAGAGGAACTTGTTGTGCAGAGATGCTTTGTCTCAGAGGGTTCACGTATTTTTCCAGAAAAGTTGTCTAATAATGCCGTTGCCCATGCGCTGTTTGAGATTTCACACCACCGTCAAACGTTATCAACATGCAGGAGACAATGTCACTCTTCACTATGCGGTAGAGTGGAACTGGAGACGTTAATAGCAGAACACATCAGAATTAATTAGCCTCTAGAAGTCGTCTAGTGGAAGGCGACACAGCATGAAACCACTGCTTTGACCTATTAGGTTTATTTGTTCCAAACACTTGCAGCCATACATGTACATGATGACTCTTCTGTCACATAGAGGAACTACTGAACAATGGCAACACTTCTCTGCCTCCTTTACATATCATATTTGTAATATTATTCTCTCTGTATCTGTAACCTTCATCTACTTTTCTATTATCTTGAGTTCCTTTTTTGCCTGATTTCTGTCTCTTATCTATTACATTTAATGGGTTGTGGACATTTCGTTGCACCCTTGTTACTTTTCCACAAAGCTTCCATTTAGCAGTTTATTCTCCTGGCATTGTCAAATCCTCTCGCCTTGAGGAACACTTGTCAGTTAATACGAGCCTCTTTTTCAGTTGAGACTGCAGACATTTAGATACAAGCAGCTACTCAGAAACAAATACTTAGTGTGCTGAGTGAATGACGTTTTTGACTCTTCTAAAGATTCTGAGTGTGTGTTTAAGTCCATGCAGGCTCATACATATGTATATATATGTATATATATATTATTTATATTATATGTTTCACTTTCATGCCCAAGTATGAATAACTTCTCTGTCATCCTACTGGTATTCCTTCTACCTCCTCTTTCTTTTTCCACCCTTCTCCCTCCTCCGCTGTGCCACTGCCCTTTCTTTCCCCTGGTTTTTTATTTATCTTATCTCCTTCCTTTTATCGTCATTCTTACCCTTCCATCCTGCATGTCGAGGAGTTCACAGATAATTCTTCCTCGCAATCACTGTTCTGCTTTATGTCAAGTTACTGCGCAGTAGCTACCATTTCCACTTTATATCCAAAATCATCTAAACACACTCTGTTTTTCCCATCCACTCTTTGCAGAAAGCAGCAATCGCTGTGGCCCCGCTGACCATCACTCTGGTGAGAGAAGAGGTGATCGACTTCTCGAAGCCCTTCATGTCTCTGGGAATCTCCATCATGATCAAAAAGCCCCAGAAGTCTAAACCCGGTGTTTTCTCTTTCCTGGACCCTCTGGCCTATGAGATCTGGATGTGCATAGTGTTCGCGTACATTGGAGTCAGTGTTGTGCTGTTTTTGGTGAGTGATTGTTGAACACTTAGAACTTGAGTTGGATTGCAGCGCTGTAGCCATTTGAAGAGTTTTTAAAGCTTAAGGGATGATAGAGCAGATGTCTTATTTGGCTCACAGACTAAAATAATCTCAACTATCGAGCGACAGCATATGCTTCTGATTGAGCTTGTAGACTCTTACAGAACACATTTCAATCAGAAGTCAGTTTGGTTATTTTTACTAAATAAAGAAAAGAGGAGATGAGTCTTCTTTTCATGGAGGATTTCATGTACAGCTGGATGCACTTTACTGATGATATAAGAACTTAATTATTGAATCTTCTGGGTACACCATGTGTAGGTTTCAAGTATTATTAAAACTCTCCTCAGCTGTAATGTATTTTTACAGTCTTCTTCTATGCTGAAAAATAATTACATACATAAAGATGTCCTATGCAGAAATAGCATCACAAACTACTCTGTATACATATATATACATTTGATACATGCAAGTTCACATATTCAAGAGGCACCAGAGTAACTGAATATTCAAGGATGTCTCTTCCACAAAAGTCACAAGAAGCGTACCCTCTAGGCCTAGTGTGTGGTATTTAGCTGAATACAATTCTCTCTCTGCTTCATTCTGTATAATAAGAAACTAGATGTGTTTTGTTCCTGCACTGTTCGTTCTTCCTTTCTAAACCTCTTAGTGATCTATGACATTTATTTCTTCCTCCTCTGTCTCAGGTGAGTCGCTTCAGTCCGTATGAGTGGCATGCAGAGGAACCAGAGGAGGGAACAACAGAGCTTGGCCCCACCGACCAACCTCCCAATGAGTTTGGCATCTTCAACTCCCTCTGGTTCTCACTGGGAGCCTTCATGCAACAGGGCTGCGACATCTCACCACGGTGAGTGAGGGAAATGGCGTGTGTGAGACAAACTGAGTGCATTTGTGTGTGCGCCCAACTGAGAGAGTAAGAGATCGTTTTTTGTGTCTGTATGCAGGATGTGTGGGCTCGGGATAGCGTGTATGTGCACAGAAACAAAGATACGCACACTCACAAAAACATGGTGACAAGTGGGAAGAAAACACCTGAACATTATCCAGTGGTCATGTCCGTATGGGTGTGCTCTGGTGGGAGGTCTAGCATTTTGCTAGATGTGTATGAATATTTAATACACCACTGAAGAGGCAGAGTCCGGCCGTATTTTTAGAATATTTATAAGAATATGGCATTTTATTATTGATAACCTGAGAATGCAGTTTATTTAAATATTCATGGCCATCATACTCAAGAGCTTTTGGGAGCAAATCTAAAGAGAAAAGCAGATAGGAAGGAGTGATAGACGAACAGTGGAAAGAAGGACAAGGTGTGACATGCTGAGCAAAATGTGTGTGGTTGAGAGAATAGTAAGAACTGGTTGAAGAGACATGAAGAAAAAGTGTTCAGCAGTTCGTATTGTACTCAAATCAAATGGTTAAAAATTCAGAAATGTCTTCAGTACGCAAAGATGTTACAGAGAGATTCTGTATACCTAACATGATCGTGTGCAAGAAGCTTGCTTGTCTTGACTTGGCTTGGAAGAAAAATAGTCCCCGCTGTTCTGATTTGCTCTACTCTTAATAACTTTAGTTCATGTGCAGTCTCACTGACATAGGTTAAATATTTACCTATATTTCTCATATATCTCAATATACATCGCTTCTGCTTTTTAAACATATCTTTAAAACCTATAATGTCTCAATCACTTCTACTGCGATACAACTGGCATTTAAAGGTGGGGTAGGTAAGTTTGAGAAACCGGCTCGAGATACACTTTTTGTTATATTCCATGGAATGCTCTTAACATCCCGATAGCAATGAATATCTTAAGTGCTTTGACAAAAAATCCATACAAAAATGTCATCTGTGGAAGCCGTAATACTGTAAAAAGCACGACCAATCATTTTAGCCGGCCCGGCTAAAATAACTGGATGGCCTACCTGCCTGTCAGCCTTCCATCTGTGCACAAACTTATCTCGTGCCCTCATTGGTCATGTGCGCGTTCGTGTGTGTTGGAGGAGGGGCTCTGTAAGGAAGTGGCAGATTTTTTCCGGCTGTGTATTTTCAAATTCTAGCGCACTCGAGCTGGTTTCTCCAAAATTACCTACCCCACCTTTAACATCTAGGACAAAAGTTCTACATTGTTTCCCGAACTTCACTTTCTTCCTCCTCCTCTTTTGCTATTCTGCCCTTCTCCTTCGCTCTTTCATCCATCTCTTTCATGCTCTCTCTTTTCCTTCCTCCCCCGCTCCCCGACACCTGTCGTCTCCCACTCCTCCCCTCTATACTGTGACTGACAGGCCAATTCTAGCCCCAACACACAAAATGGAAAACACTCACCAGCTGCAAGCACACACACCGAGACACACAGGATGTGCAAATGCATACACATCTCTTCTCATTCTGACATTGCTTACACACACATGCAGACCTCTCCATAGCTTGTAGGACTTGTTATAGATGTGTGTGCATAAGCTGCAGCTGTCATAGCGATAATGTGATACTTAACATGAGGCCACTGTTCGTCATACAAATCACCCGACCCTGTCACTTCCAATACAGCACAGTCCCTCTATAAGGCAAGATTATTGCAGTACTACACGCCTGATCATACTCGTAAAATGACAAACATGTCACTTGTGTACTTTTTTTCATAGTTTCTTGAAGGTTTCAAAGCACCCTTGAATCTTTCTCATAAAAGCAGCTCATAAAGTAAGGAGTTGTTATGCATGAAGCACAATGCCATGACATTAACCATAATGCAACAAGAAGTGCTACAGCTGTGTTTATTGGTGTGGCTCTGCTCCTATGAGGATCAGGAAACTATTTGATGCAGACCGGCTGTACATTTTGAACAGGGTATGCAACGTCTTGATACGTCCAGAGGACATTTGAGCAAACATTATCTGAAAACCGGTTTCTCGATTAGGACGGGGGACTAGCAGGGGGTGAAAGCAAGGAAAAGAACATCACATGGCAATGCTAGTAGCAGAACATGAAAAAGGAACATTGGTACTGCAGCGATTCTAAACCGCACATTCATTAAAACTCTGCGAGTCAGTCCGAGGTCATTATTTTGTGACATGCTGTTTCCAAAAAGTCTTGTACCTATGGCTATAATCAATATTGCTATTAAAACAACATTTATAATGTCAATGTGAGAAAAATGTGACAACAGAAAATGTTGGTTGTAGGGTGTGGGGGAGGGAGATGTTAGACAATCCAAAAAGTATCAAGATTAACATACAGGACCAAAGCTTCTTCTCAGTGTTTCTTAAAGGTAAATGTCAACATAACATTAGAGCCGAGGGAGGTTTCACTGCATTTGAGTCACGCTTCTACACACACCTCTCTTTGCAACACTCGATGTAATCTGTCACGCTCTGCTCACTCTTTTGTTCTGCTTAAGCTACTCCTGCTACGCCTCTCACAGTGAGCGTCACTGCAGCATCATCATCATCCGCTGCATTCACCTGTAGCTGATGATTATCGTTACTACTTAATCTCTCGACGCGTGGGCTTAAGTTCATACAGCAGGGAGTGAAGACATTTGACTGACTTATATGCATCAAACAGGTACTTTAACACATATAACCCTTCCATGTGATCTTAGTTGAATACAGTGACAAAGTCATGATGAACATTTAGAAAAATATAAAGGCATTATGACAAAGAAAAGAGTGAGATTAACTCGTTCATTAGATGTTATTAGATGTGAATGATAGAAGCCTGCAGGCCAGGCTTTCTACCATAAAACCATTTCAGTCAGACAACTCACGTGTTTCTTAATATGTTTATTAGAAGCAGCATATAGTTTGAGTTTGGCGTCTAGGCTCGGGCCTCATCACTCCACAGATTTTCAAAGAACATTGAGTGATGATTAGATAACTATCCCCCGAGCCTACAGGTAGAAGCTGGGGTGGAAGCTGGGGTGGTGGTGGGGCAGGCGAGCAGCAGCAACATGAAACACAGCAGCAGGAACATGAACGTAGCAATAGCAAGTGAACACAGCAGTGGCAGCAGCAGCAGCATAAGCGAGGCAGGAAGACCTGGCAGCTTAAATAGAGCGGCATGTTTAGGAGAATGTGTTTGGTTGGTTGTAAGAGGGACGAGGTGCGTCACGTGTTAATGTATCATTGGTGCTCGAGTTGACTGCCTGAACTAGCTCGCAGGCTTCGCCCCATGTGATGCACGAGCCTTCACTGTGACGCCGTGCTCTGCAGAGACATCATGTCCTTAAAAAAAGGAGACGTGTCATGCATATTATCATGTAATATCATTTTTCTATCTCTTCACATTTCCTTTAATCTCCCATTCTCTTGTTCACCTTTGCAGGCAGACAAAGTCATAGGCTAACTTCAGTCATGACTCACAGCAGAAAGGGGATAAAGCTTCAACAAGAGAAACCTTCCTGCATGCAAATTGCCTTCCAACAGAAATATCCAACATTTACTTTCATTACTATATTAAGAATATAGCATGACATGCTCACTTATTCACTCTGTGCCCCTGTATGAGCTGCATAGCAATTTCTACAAACACTGCGAGCCAATTACTCATAAAGGAGAATATATAAAGGAATTTGAAACATTAGACTCGGCCAGAGTTTCACGAACAGATCAAATCCACAGGGTCTCAATTACAGAGATGAACACTCTTCTGTGTGCTGTGTTGATTTCGAACAATAAGGCAGGTGTAATTTTACACAGAAATGTGATTTGGTTTCTGTATGCTTCAATGATCAAGGAAATGCTTTTAAAGCACGATATTAGGTGGCAATTTTTAAGATTTAAACGGTGTAAAAAGTAGGACAGTTTGTTGGGTTGTGAAGCTAATATGTTTTGAGTCTGTATTGACTTTACATATCTCCTCTCATAGAATGTGACCTTGACGCCAAACTATTTCTTTGCTGTACAATATTTGTCTTCAGATCATTTCCTTTTTCCATCTTCCATACGTCTGCCCCGACAATAGGATGCTCATTCATGGAGTTATCCATTTTATCCATGCTGCCACTGTATTGGCTCCCGCTAGTCAGCAGGGATCAGCGGATTGAGGTTGACATTTACTGTGCAGCTGGGAATAAAGGGAAGGAGGCTCAGGAAGACGTTTTTTATCGAAGGTTGAATGCCTTTTCTTTCTTTTGTGTGTATATATACTGTACGTATGCTTTGCAGTCAGCCTGCTCTGCGATTAACTGTGTGTTTTAACTGTGTGTTCTTTTACCCTATACTGAGAGAGAATAGAGTCAAATTGGTGTGTGTGTGTGTGTGTGTGTGTGTGTGTGTGTGTGTGTGTGTGTGTGTGTGTGTGTGTGTGTGTGTGTGTGTGTGTGTGTGTGTGTGTGTGTGTGTGTGTGTGTGTGTGTGTGTTGTGTGTGTGTGTGTGTGTGTGTGTGTGGGGGTGAGAGAAAGACTGTGAGGGTTGTGAATTGTGTATTGAGCTGCCATAGTTGGCCCATTGGTATTCAGTGTGGGTCCCTCTGCCGCTGCAGTCATCTCTGCAGTCTGGGAGACACAGTAACACACACTCCTATTCAACTCTCCCACTTCCTCCTTTCTTTCCTGATCCAACTACCATTTGCACTTGTTCCCTTCATTCCCACAGACTATCTCCTCTTGTTAGCTCAAATGTATTTCCTGTTGTGGACTCTTTGTTGTCTTATCATCACATTAGTTAATGAAACGGCTAAGGTGATGATATTTCACAGCTAGACATTACAGCATGTGTGTGTGGTGGTCAGCATGCATAGGAAAGAAAACAGGCTTTTTTTCTATGAGACTCATACACGCTCTGGCTTTTGCACTCAGTTTTTTTTCTTCACCTTTCCCATCAAGCAGAAGGTAATGGCTGGCAGCAGACATGGATGCATTCACACACTCACACCCATCGTTAGTGTGACCTTGAGATGGCATTTGCACCACACACACCTGTCATCTCTTTTGGGTTTGTAATGGCTGTGATTGGACCGGTCAGCTCGGAAAAGGGTGGCAACAAAGTGATGGACAGTCAGGTGATGGGACTGGAGATATTAAAAAGTGGAAATGAATACATTGCAGAACATAGTGACAGGATGTACATTGAGGAAGACCCAGAGTCAGTGCAGGAGAAGGAGCGATGTAAGCTGATCACCAGTGAACATCTCTCAGGGATTGGATCTGTCTCTGTCAATAAACATCTGAAATTACAGCTGTGTGTGTGTGTGTGTGTGTGTGTGTGTGTGTGTGTGTGTGTGTGTGTGTGTGTGTGTGTGTGTGTTTGTCATTGTGTGTTTGTGAGTGTCATGTGTAAGTATTGAGTAAATGGCCATTGGTGTGTTGAATAATTAATGATAGCAACAGATCCAGCCAATGGTTCGACAAACTACTGTAACTACAGTGGAGCACTAATTTATGATCTCAAGGTCACTGATAAGAACACATCACCACTTCCTGCTGGTGTTTTTTTATTTCAGTAGTCATATTTTGTTATATATATTTTGTTACATTTGCTCCCTAGGTGCCTTGTATCTTTTCTGCTTCACTGAGACAATATTATCATTTTAACATGGCTTTCATTATCTGCCTGCTGCACCTAATCTTTCATCTTTTAATCAGATTTTCCTTCATGTGTGTCTGTTTGTCTTTACGCCCTTAATTCTGCCTCCATCTACTGTATCGTATTCTGCCAGGATCAATCACACAGTCGAATCACTTTATTTCACACCTGTAGTCCATGTTAGAGTAGGCCTTTGTCTTTCTTTTCTTTATTGTCTGCTTATCAAACATGCACACTTCACTTTTTTAATACATCCGACACACTACCAACAACTGTCAGTCTCATCATTTGTTAACATTTCTGTCACCATCCCTTGAGAAATTATGTTTTGGTTGCACCCCAAATCAAATAACAGCAAAAAGTATTGCATTTCCCCTCTCGGCATGTCTTAAAAAACAAGCAAAATGTGATTTTTATAAGCTCACTATTTGCATTATCGAATGAAAAGGATGTCGCCCGTGACGTCTGGTGTCGAATTTCCTTTCTGAATTATTTCTTGGATCAGAAATAAAGACATAAAGAAAAATACTACCTTGTTTTGTGAGATGTTACACAACAGGTAAAACTGCTTTGTGAATTGTGGTATAATATCTGAACAATAACATGTTTATAAGTTTCACAATTTCAAGTAGGTTATGTGCAGTTTTTGATTGCTGGAATCATTGCTCCTTTTCATACTGGCCCTAAAATGATACTTTCCTAAAATGCTCCCAATGCAAGAAATGTGGGACAAATTCTAGTGCTTTTAAAAAGCAATATTTCAATACAAGTAGTCTGGGTTTTGAAAAACAAAAGGGTATCTTCCAAACAGTACAAAATGTTCTCTTTATGTTATTGCCCCTTTATTGCAGCTCAGCACAGAAAGACTTTCTGTGTAAAAAACTCAAAGAGAGAAATTTCTATAAAAAGACAGAAACCTGTTTTGACTGAACAGTTTCCAAGGCTCGCACAGACTATTATTTTATGATAGACTTGACGAAATGTATCGTTTAAGACTAACTAACTGAATGATTCAGATCGCCAAAACAGACATTGTTTTCCAATTCAAATATATATTCACATAGACTGTGTGTTCACAACAACTCAAAGACATATACACAGTGAAAAACATCCTTGCATTACATAGACAACAGCTATCCAGTGCTGTCTCAGTTTATAGTTGTTTGTGTCTGCTTGTATATTTGTGTTTGGATGTGTCAGCATTTAAAGGGGACCTATCATGCAAAATGCGCTTTTGTACGTCTTTTATACATGAATATGTGTCCCCGGTGTTCCAGGGAACTCACCAAGTGTCAGAAAACACAACCCTCTCTATTTTCCTCCATACCCAAATCTCTAAAAAAAAGGGCTGCAACGGATCTGATAAAAACTGATCCAGATTTGAACACTGTCCTGACGTCAGGACGGTGGCGCTACGGCTATTGGGCCAACTCCACCAATCAGGAGGAGACAGCCACGGACATTCCCGTTCGAAAGTGCTGGAGACGCTGTAGTACATATGCCAGGCCTGTAGATGGTGCTGTTCTGCCCTTATCTGCCCTTACAAACACAGAGCTAAAACATGTCAAATTGAGCAAAATGAGGCATGGCTAAAATGCATGATCTGTTTGGTATTTTGCACAAAAAAAAAGTATAAATATGCCTTATATAGGTATGGTCCTACACTATATTATTCAAATATAGCATGATAGGTCCACTTTAAGTGCTTTTATGTGTTTGTGCATAGCCATGTGTGTATGTGTGTGTTTGTGTGCTCGTGTTATTGTGATTACTGGCATTCTCGTAAGCAGCCAAAAAGCATAATTTGAGGAAGTTGATGATTGAACTACAGGGTAACATTTCTGGCTTGCATGACACTTCATAAGAAGGAAACAAAAACATCACCCCACACCAGAAATGTTCACATTAGCTCCTTTTGGTTTGTTTTGTGTTGCCATGTCGTGTTCAGCCTTACCCAATGAAAAGCAATCCACTATCCACCTACAACCTACAATCTGTTAGGTGATCAACAATCAGATACATTTGATGAAAAGAAACAATATAACTGAGAACTGTGTGTGTGTGTGTGTGTGTGTGTGTGTGTGTGTGTGTGTGTGTGTGTGTGTGTGTGTGTGTGTGTGTGTGTGTGTGTGTGTGTGTGTGTGTGTGTGTGTGTGTGTGTGTGTGTGTGTGGTGTGTGTGTGTGTGTGTGTGTGTGTGTGTGTGTGTGTGTGTGTGTGTGTGTGTGGTAGAGGAACAGCTTGCCATTAATCTTTCACACAGAGGATTGGGGAGGCAATCTGTTGGCTATCATAGATGATACATGACCCGCGATAGAATGATTCGCCTGTTGCATACCAACACAAATGACAGCACCACACAGGCTGCACACACATTCACACTGCCACAAGAACCAAGGACGTCACTCTCCAAGCTCACCCACGTACACCAAGGTGCACACGCGGCCTGATTGATTCAAGCATGCGCCGTCCCTTTCCAGATGGTAAACATGTTTCCAACTTCGATCCAAGGCCAAACACCGGGGAAGACCTCCTCCTTCTCCCTTTTTTCATTCACATTCTGTACAGGCGCACACACACACACACACACACACACACACACACATAACTCTAGTGCGACACATAGAAAGAGTTATGTAGTTAATCATGTCCTCACCCAATCCTTTTATTATTTCCTCTGTCGGCTGTTTGTCTTTCATAAGAACCATTTTTCTTGGATTACAAACTCATAAAAACCATATACTATATTGCCTCCCCTAATCATGTGATATAGCAACATTAATGGATTAGTTTACACTGGGATTTATTTGATCAGCGTCTGTTTTACCATTTACCTGAACTTAAGTTTACAAGATAAGAGGACGGTGTCTGTTGAGGCGGATACATTTCAAGAAACTTTGAGTCTAATCTTGTTGTCGCTGTGCTAAATAAGTTTGATATAAAAGTGCTCCGTATGCATTCACCTGCTGCAGGTGAATTTATGGCGCTCAGGAAACTCATCTGTCAAACAAATAACTTCAAACACCTAGATAAGCAGTTTTATGTTGATGAGTTCATTTCTATGAGATGACAACAGACATTTATCTTCACACATAAAAAAAACTTTTAGTAGCTTTGTCTTGCTGCAGACAAACTCCAGTCAAAAATGTGAGCTCACTCTGCCAACTCAGAATGAGCTCATTTTCACATTTCCTCATAACACATGCAAGTAGACAGAATACTCCACACACTAGCTTATGAATGCTAAATAGGAGTAATTTAAAGTGAAGTGTTACCAGAATACTCAATGTATCTAAAGCACAGGCTACAGAAATAGACATGGTCCCTAAACACTCCACTGCGGTCACCCACTAGGGATTGGCCAGTTATCGCCCCCCATCCCCTCTCTCTCTCTCTCTCTCTCTCTCTCTCTCTCTCTCTCTCTCTCTCTCCTCTCTCTCTCTCTCTCATCTCTCTCTCTCTCTCTCTCTCCTCTCTCTCTCCTCTCTCTCTCTCTCTCCTCTCTCTCTCTCTCTCTCTCTTGAATTCCAATGGCTTTATCCATATGACCATAATGCCTTACATTATTTGCAATGAATTGTACAAATATGAACAACTTCAAAAACCATATACATACACATACATACAACAAAAACAACTCATTACTTAAAGGTAGGGTAGGTACGTTTGAGAAACCGGCTCGAGATCGCTAGAATTTGAAAATACACAACCGGAGAAAATCTGCCACTTCCTTACAGAGCCCCTCCTCCAACACACACGAACGTGCACATGACCAATGAGGGCACGAGATAAGTTTGTGCCCCGATGGAAGGCTGACAGGCAGGTAGGCCATCCAGTTATTTTAGCCGGGCCGGCTAAAATAATTGGTCGTACTTTTTACAGTATTACGGCTTCCACAGATGACATTTTCTCTGGATGTTAAGAGCATTCCATGGAATATAACAAAAAGTGTATCTCGAGCCGGTTTCTCAAACTTACCTACCCTACCTTTAATATCAGCTAAATCCTATTTGAACTAAAACAAAAAGATGAATCATTTTGGCAAGTTTTGGATAAGAAAA
Organism: Trematomus bernacchii; assembly: GCF_902827165.1. Lineage (NCBI taxonomy): Eukaryota > Metazoa > Chordata > Actinopteri > Perciformes > Nototheniidae > Trematomus > Trematomus bernacchii. Next base: position 1,399,832 of record NW_022987910.1, read on the forward strand.
TGTCCAAAAGCACAGTATGGGAGTATTACACTTAACCAACACTAGGCAGGGTATTCTGCAATGCATGCATGGAAGGTGTACGCATAGGAAGATCAATGGCTCTTTAAAAAAAGACATGCTGAAAGGCATTTAACACAGTTTTTTGAAGTTTGTATAACTCCAAATGTTGACACTAAGATTTGTATTGTTAGTGCAAGTGTATATTGGTTCGCAATATTGGATATCCGTCTATTTGATTGCTGTGAGGTCTTACCTGGTTGGGAGAAAAAAAGTAATTGCTGTCTCCTATTAAGTATAAAACAAAACCTTACAGCTCTTTTTCGGAGAATCCATCACTGTGTATGCCAGGTTCATTAATTCAGGTAAACAGATCAATGCCTCAAGGACACATGCTATCAATTCATATCCGCGCGTGTGTGTGTGTGTGCACGCCTGAGTATGTGTGTGTGAGGGTTTGAGAGGATTAAGAGGTTTGCTGGCTTTTGAACAGCAGCAGAATGCGGAGTTGCTCCAAAAGGTGACAATTTATGCCGAGTCAGGCGTCAATGCACCTCAGGACTCTCACTCCTCTTCTCTCTCTCCAGCGCAGTCCACTATCTAATTTATCGCTGCGTTCACCTCACAGTGCTATCAACTAATTGCTTCCTGTCCGATGCTGGGCCCTATTTTTGTGATGCACGTAAGAGGATATAGTTGTCACCAAAATGCTGTTGAAGAGGATGAAAGTCAATATTTGTGTATTTAAATTAAAGCAATTGTTAATGGTTTGTGAATGTGGAAGGGATCCCTTGTAGAGGTGAACCTTCTAATAATTATTCCTCAATTCTGCTTTTTACCTCAGCTCTAGCGCTTTGTCATATTTCACCTCATTATTTTGTTTTGCAGCTCACATTTTTAATGCTTTGGTTCACTCTCACTGCTCTCAGCATCATTAAAAGCGAAAAAGCTTGAAAACTTCTCTCTACAAGCCCAACACCAAAAACAGCCAAACGTAAGAGACTCGCTGATGAGCAAAGAGCAGCTCTCGGCCCTTTAAGGTGGGGTAGGTAATTTTGGAGAAACCAGCTCGAGTGCGCAAGAATTTGAAAATACACAACCGGAGAAAATCTGCCACTTCCTTACAGAGCCCCTCCTCCAACACACACGAACGCGCACATGACCAATGAGGGCACGAGATAAGTTTGTGCACAGATGGAAGGCTGACAGGCAGGTAGGCCATCCAGTTATTTTAGCCGGGCCGGCTAAAATGATTGGTCGTGCTTTTTACAGTACTACTTCCACAGATGACATTTTTTTATGGATTTTTTGTCAAAGCACTTAAGATATTCATTGCTATCAGGATGTTAAGAGCATTCCATGGAATATAACAAAAAGTGTATCTCGAGCCGGTTTCTCAAACCTACCTTTAAGGAGAACATGTATATTGGATCAGGTGACCAGAAACTGGACTCAAAATGATTAATGCTGTTGGATTTTTGAAAAAGCAACAGTTTGGTAACATGACTCAATATCAACTTACAAAGTTTCATAAGATTCACTTTTGTGTTCAAGACCCTAACTGGCTCGTTTTTTTTCAGTGAAATGACTTGCAAATATAAAAAAGATCCAAAGATAAGGTAAGATCTGAAAAGGAATTGCTATGAAACATGTTTCCTTTTAATCTCTGTGAATAACAGAATAACTGAATTGTTATACGTTCACAGTATACTCCCCCAGAAAACCCAATCCACTTCCTCTCTCGCTCTTTCTAAGGCATGGATATTTGATGTAGCTTTGTGCGCCCATTAGATCTTCAAGGTCTTTCATTAACTGCAATGCTTAAAATAAAACATGTTGCTACCTTATCCCATATCTCTCTCCTTTTGCTTAATGTTCTCACTCTCACTTGCTCTCTTCCCATTTACTCGATGAAAACAAGTTTGTGCAAACAAAATGAATTGCCACTTACTCTGATGCTTTAGCTCACAATTGGTACATAAAGAGAGTAAACATGGAGAAAGAGAAAAGAGAGAATGAGGATGAGAGAGATGAAGGGCCGCCCAGATTACAATCTGTTTAATGTAGCCTTTGTTATTCTTTGTGCTGAATTCGTTCGAGGGTTGAGAGAAAATTGCTTTGGCAGTACTGTCATTTTCAGTCATGCAGTTTTGAAAAATGCTTTGTAAAATGACAGCGTGTTGTGTTGCATAACTCTGACTCAGGAAATAACCTTAATTATGTTTCCTTCTCTGTTTTCCCCTCTGTGTTTCTGTAATTTTCCTTTCACCCATTTAACATCAACCTTCATCGTTTGCTTTATCATCCTCTACTCTTTTTATGTATCTCCCAAAACCTTTCATCTCTCCTGCTTTCCTCAAGTTCTAACTCCCTTGTCGCCTTTGTCTCTCTTCTCTCCAGGTCCCTGTCTGGGCGTATTGTTGGAGGTGTGTGGTGGTTCTTCACCCTCATCATCATCTCCTCTTACACAGCCAACCTGGCTGCTTTCCTCACAGTGGAGAGGATGGTCTCCCCCATAGAGAGCGCGGAGGACTTGGCCAAACAGACCGAGATAGCCTACGGGACACTGGACTCAGGTTCTACTAAGGAGTTTTTCAGGGTAAGGACTTCTCACACTCATTGACTTAAATATTTAGGAGACATCAGGATCAGATGACCTACTGGTCTTGCATATAATAATTTAACCTTTTTAAAAACCAAAGCAGTGTGCACAACCGATTTCAACTCCAGTTTCAAGGATACCATTCCTGTCATGATTAATAACAGAATAAAAACACAATTATCCTATCCAAAAATGTAGGAGATACCAACAAATACTGTTTGACCAGTATTGCAAGACAAAATTATTTATGAGTTTCTCCCGTTGTGTTTGCTTCTAGCTGATGCATATTAGCACACAAAGATTCAACATTCTTCTGTCCCACTGGTTTCTCAATATCCCACTTCATTGACATTTGCTGGAAGAAGTGTGTTAAAATACCTAGTGTAGAAGAAGAAGGCAGCAATCTGACAAACATACTGTAGACGTAAACCATTCAGGTTTATGGATCTTTGGTTTCATTTTTCAAATAAATGGTTTCCTGATGAACAAATGCATTCTCTAGACCTCAAGGACACATGGGTGGATGTAAGAAACACTGAATGTACGAAGTATTGAGCGTAAATTCCACGGGGTGCCTTTAGGGAAGTGGATGTCAATTGTCAAATTGCTTATGGTCTTTATTTATTTGTAAATGACTGTTATATAAATGTGTTGATGCACGTCATTGTGTACCTTGGAGGGGAACAATGCCATACCACGGTGCTTTGCATCATTCATCACCCCCACTCCATCCATTATTGCAATATTGCTCACTTTACAGCATAGAAATCGGATGTAAACAGGGTACAAGGGGGTAATGTTCAGTTGCGGTTCAGGCAACCTGGTCTCACCAGAATGCGTGACTCCACCACGACTCCTTAACACCGCATTGCGTGGTGGAGTCACGGACTCTGCTACATTTACGTGTCTGCACCACGCAAACAACCCCAATGTAAAGTGAATGAGGCTCCTTTGTCGTGGTGCACACACGCATTTCTACAACGTCCAGCAGTGAGCTTTTATTCTATAAACGTTTTTAAAATCTACTTTATAGCTTGTAGTAACTCACAGGAGGCTTCTTTTATTTTATTTGTATTCATAATCATTTTTATTTTTCGTCAGAATGTATTATGGTGCATTATTCACCAATGTTTGTTCTCAAAAAACAATGCATTGTGTGTAATACAACTGTGATTTTTATTAAATTAGTTCGTTTTTAAGGAAGGCCAGAGCTTCAGCTGTGTCAAAGAGATTGTTCCCTTTAGTTAACGTTATTTAAAAGATAATTATATTCCTATTTGATTAAGTCCCCTTTATTGTATTACGGACCCAAAGAGCTGAGCGTCCATTCCCATTGGATAACAGAGCATTTTACACCCGGAAGTAAGTATTCTCCTTACTGTCCATTGATTTTATTTACAGTGATATCTGCACTACTCATCAACTCAAAAACACCAGATTATCCTTGTTAATTACACAACATTGATTGGTTTAAATTGTGTGCAATGCTTTTGTATTTTCCCCTTTCGATTCGGAGAAACAAATATTTGTTCGTAGTGTGTGGATGGCAGAAGGCACTACACTACCCAGAATCCTCAGCTATAGGACTACACCATGTGCTTAGAACGTGTCCTACCCCCCCCCCCCCCCCCCCCCCCCCCTTAGGTCACAAGCTCCTCCAACAGTGCAACACAATAAAACAGATAGGCTACACAGAACAAATAGTGCAAGTAAATACAAAAAGAAAAATAGTAAAATAGTAAAAAGTGAAATAGTGCAATAAGAGTCTATATACAAGTGATTGGAATATGATATATTAGATAAATAATTTCTAAGTAGCAGCCAGATGAATGTTATGGATGTTGTTTCTAAGTTCAGGTGTTTAATAGTCTTATGGCCTGTGGGATGAAACTGTCCCTGAGTCTGGTGGTTTTAGTCCGGATGCTGCGGTACCCGCCTGCCAGACGGCAGCAGACAGAACAGTTTGTGGGGTGATGGGGGTCTTTTATAATCCTGAGGGCTTTCTTTAAGGTTAACCTGGTATTTTTACTCCACTACATTTATTTTAGTTACTTTACAGATTTGGATTAATGATGTGAAATATAAACAACCCTTAAATCAGACTTTAGTTACACCGGAGTAAAATTCAGTGAATTCAGCCAACAATCAGGCGAGATATTTGGTAGTGGGTGCTTGAGAAGACTAAATATGTATCTGCAGATCCCTATAAAGCATATTCATTACTCGTTATTCTCTACTAATAGTTCATTAAAAACTGTATATAATGGTTATTTTGCACATCCCTTTCAAGATTTCAAGATTTTCTAAGGTTTATTGACATATCATATACACAACTACGGTGTAGTTATGCAATGAATGAAACACTTGGGTCACAGGTTCATCAACAGTGCATCACAATACATCTATCGATATCTGTGTACCTCCACCATTAAACATATTCTGCACATTTCTTATACTATCTACATACATCTTATAAGAGTATAATTAATATGTATAATATCAGTTAAAATAAGTGCTTCAACATAGTTAACATTGAAGGAAAGTTGATTGTCAAGTTCCAAAACAAACCATGCAATATATTAGACGTTAAGTACTTTGTCAGGCTTAATATCTGTAGATACCCCCAAAGCTTTTTTCTTATTTAAAAGACGACCTTAACCTAAAGTATTCTTTAATGTTTAAATAAAGCCTTATAAGTTTGTCTGTTTTGCACATCCTCCTATCAGGCACTAAACTGTTTTATTGTAGAGATCACTTACAGTATCTTCTTGATATTTTCTATTCTATATTATTTATATCATTGACCTTCCACTTTCCCACTATATTAAGAGTATGTACCCTTAATATTGAAATGTTTTCATCAAATATAACACATTCAAAAGTGCTTTACAAAAATGAAAGACATTAAGAAAAAGGCATTTTAAAACAGTCAATAAAAAGCAACCCAATCTACCTGCATTGCATTACTCTAAATGTGTAATAACGTGCTTTAACCAGTAGGAGGTGCGGGTTAAAAAGCTGTCAAGTTTACAGTGTTAACAAAATAAAATATACTGCTGTTTCTGGTTTAGTTTACGACGGATATATTCTGTTATTGTTTTGATATTTGTAACACAAAAGCGATGTAAAAAACCCACAGCAACACAGAAAAGATGGTCTTAACATGACCCAGCGGTCTAGTAGTTAATAAAAAACAATAATATCAAAACAAATTATTACTACTAACTTTATTGTGAAATTAAAATAGAACGGTAAAAGAATAGTTTCCGGTCCATTCTGAGGCCCGATCTCTGTAGATAAATAAAGAACTACGACAGATGTGTAATGTTTAATGCAGCCAAACCATTCATTACAATGCATTCATGTGATGACTTTCAAAGAGTAAAGCAAGCACTGCTGAATAAAGTATGATTTGATCTTTGACGAAACGTTTTTTTCATTGGAATGCAGTTGGAGGTCAACCAATCACAGAGCTTGAGGCAAAGCGGAACAATAGCTGAGGATTCTGGGTAGTGTAGTGTCTTCTACCATCCACACACTCCGAAAACATATTTGTTTCTCCGAATCGAAAGGGGAAAATACAAAAGCATTGCACACAATTTAAACCAATCAATGTTGTGTAATTAACAAGGATAATCTGGTGTTTTTGAGTTGATGAGTAGTGCAGATATCACTGTAAATAAATCAATGGACAGTAAGGAGAATACTTACTTCCGGGTGTAAAATGCTCTGTTATCCAATGGGAATGGACGCTCAGCTCTTTGGGTCCGTAATACAATAAAGGGTACTTAATCAAATAGGAATATAATTATCTTTTAAATAACGTTAACTAAAGGGAACAATGTCTTTGACACAGCTGAAGCTCTGGCCTTCCTTAAAAACGAACTAATTTAATAAAAATCACAGTTGTATTACTTACAATACATTGTTTTTTGAGAACAAACATTGGTGAATAATGCACCATAATACATTCTGACGAAAAATAAAAATTATTATGAATACAAATAAAATAAAAGAAGCCTCCTGTGAGTTACTACAAGCTATACAGTAGATTTTAAAAACGTTTTATAGAATAAAAGCTCACTGCTGGACGTTGTAGAAATGCGTGTGTGCACCACGACAAAGGAGCCTCATTCACTTTACATTGGCGTTGTTTGCGTGGTGCAGACACGTAAATGTAACAAAGTTCGTGACTCCACCACGCAATGCAGTGTTAAGGAGTCGTGGTGGAGTCACGCATTCTGGTGAGATCAGGTTGGGTTCAGGAGGTTAGATCATGTAGAACTTTAAAAGCTTTAAAAAACAAGCCAAACAATCTGGAAGGCACTTCTGAAATGAAAGGGCAGTCACTAAGAGAAAGAAACTGTGAGAGAGGTTCTGTCGCTCATTTGTTGAAGCTGACAAAAGCCAAACAGCAGAAATCTGCTCTGTGTGTAGGTGGGACAAGGACGAGTGACTAATGACGGTGTAAACCAATTTACAATAGTCCAGGTGGGAGGAGGAGAATGAATGGATGGCTTTCTCCTGAACTTGAATTGAGAGAGGCTTACATTTTGGAAGTGACGCTTAGCTGAAATTCATGGCTTTAACTTTTCAAGCGTTATATAAAACTAGGTTTTGGAGGTGCAGCGTGGGATTTTAATTCATACATTTTGAAGTAAGATTCACACAAATACAAAGGGGCATTTTTTGTCTATCAACCCCTGCATTAAATCACTTCCTTACTCTGTAAAATAACAGCAATAATAATAATCATAATGCAAACAATAAAAAGTGGTGAAGGTGGACAGAGCTGTATTCCTTAGGGAGATATGACTGTAAAATAGTTAGCAGGAAATTAAAGCTGAGTAGAGTGAAGCGGCCCAGATGAATCCTCGTGGCTTCACCCATTGACCTCTGCACCCATGTGAATTTCAATTACAAAATAACTCATAAACACACACACACAGAGACACACACATGCAAACTGATGAAGACACGGGCAAAACACCAGCGTCACCGCATGTACAAAAACAGATCTGCTCTGTCACATAATCATGCTCTGTAGGTATATTCAGAATTGTTTGTGTGCTCAAGCATTGTGTGTGTGTGTGCATATACCAATTTCCAGTTATGCTTTGTAAAGATGTGGGCGCTAGAGTGTGTATTTGGGGATGTGGAGTGGGGTTGGGGGGGTTGTAACAGACAGTTTGTGCTTCTGTGAGCGGCTCTGGCATCATCAACATAACGAGCGGGCTGAAATCTGCGGAGGGTGAAAAAGCAATTTACTCTACCACAGCTGAGAGGGATACGCCACCACCATTAATTATCTGTGTGTATGTATGTGTGTGTGTATTTTTGTGTGTACGTAAGCATGCATGTATGCATATCCAGCCACATATTGTAAGCGTGTAAATGTGCATATTAGTGTGTGTGTGGCGATTCTCACAAAGAACAGATTTGTGTGTGTGTGTTAAATATACTATAGTGTTCTCCATAGTGTGGATGCCTGAAGGTGACTTGCAGCATCCATTTCCTCCTTCAACCTCACTCATTGTTAAAGAATCTGGAAAGAGTCACACCGCATTGTCACACATCCATCCCTCCGAGGCCAGGCGCTGCTTTATATGTGCACAGTCATCATCATCACTGTCTCTCCCTCTCTCTGTCTCACTCTCTCTGACACACAAACACACACACGGGCGGATACAAATACATACACACAATGCACAAAAGCAACGGCCGATAGCAAACTAAATGAAAGATGAGCAGATATATTGCACTTATGGAATGAGAATGATAGAAGGGCTGAAGGTGTGAAGGGAGAGCATGGTGTTTTTTTATTTTTGATAAGTAAAAAATGAAAAGATAAAGAATGGGGAAAGAGACAAGGTTGAGAGAAGACGGGCCGGCTGGTCCTCATAGATGCGAGTGACATTATTATGGGAAAGGTGTCCGTCACGCACTAGTAACACGCTTACACACACGTACACACCACCCCCAGGGCGCTGGTTTCAGTATGAGGCCGTGGCTTGTCTCTTGCAGAGCAACAAAATCGCACTTAATCACCAGGAGAGAAAGAGGAGAAAGAAGCAGCAGCTCGCTGGTGGAGGATGACAGTTTGACTCCTCTGCTTGTTATTTTCACTCTCGAGTACACACAGTCCACACACACATTACAACACATAAATTCACACTTACATAGACTGGTGCAAAGAACTTCACACACACACATATGCATGGGATATACACAAAATAATGCAATCTATTGCCTCATACCAGACAGATGTCCTCGGAAAAGCTGTTCTGTTAGAGCCAGTGACCACATTCATAACGCCACAACCGGATCATTATGCCACTCTGCCAGTCATAAGGCCATTTTAAGTAAGACAAATGTTCGACTTGTCAGGAGAGATGTAGTGTTACATTTTAAATGTAGTTATAAATGTCATTATGCGCCAGAGGATCAAAATGTAAGATGCAAGACACAGCAGTCCATCAGCATTGTCATTTATTCAAGGCCTTTAAGATGGGAAATCAGCGTCAGCGGTTAGCTCTACATCAAAAGAAAGAAAATAATGAAATGCAGTGAAAAACATCTAAAACGAATAGTACAGTTTGCAGTTCAATATCCGAACTGTATTGTGTCTATTGTAGAAGAAGAACTTGTGGATAATCAATAAACAGCATTAAGTGTCATTGTGTTACCATAATGAGTAGCATTGTTTTCACCTCCTCAGCTCTCATATTAACATCTCATATTTGTCCTATCTGTCTCAGTGAGCATGGCATGTTGATTTGAATAATCAAATATGTGGTTGGAGGAGCTGATAACACTTCAGTGAGGTGTGAATGGACACCCAGAAGTAGACACAGAGCATGGATGCGTAAACAATAACAACGCATTCCTAAATAATGAGGCTGCCTCGTTCTTATTGTCATCAAAAAAACAACAATGCATGTTTCAAGTACTTTGAGTTTATCTACCCTGTCTGTTGATCTCATTACCAATCCTATGAATCCCTATTTAAGACATTATTTCAAACAGTTTACATTTTTATAATAGTTTTAAAGCACTTGACATTGTAGTTTCTAGCTAACTTTATTTAATCATGAACAAATTATTAAAATTTGACTAATTCTGGTGGTGGATTAATACACATTTAGCTATAGAGTATTTGCAGCTCCTGGACTTTGTTTGATTGACTCGCCAAAATACAAAAGTGATGTTTATGTTAATGAAGGAACATGACACCCACTGTGGATGTGTTGCTTACTGATGTATTTCCACTAGTTATTTATACAACAATAGGTGTCTATGGCCCAAAGGAATGGGCTGTTTGTTTTCACATACTTGTTCGCAGGATTAAATCACAGCCCAACAACAGAATGTTCTACCTTCAATGAGCAGTGACAGTTTTCAAGTGTCCTTAATTGTGTTTCACAGAGTCACTTAAATGCATGCTTTAATTTAGTGTAAATGCACAAATAGCCTGAAATCTCACTCCATGTTCTTTGATTTTGAGACCTTACCGATCCACAGTATTCTTTTTATCTAAAAAGACAGACAATTGAAGAGGGACAAAAACATTTTTCTCAAATTAGGTCATTTGTAAGTGTTCCAACTTACATGGTGTTCCCTTTGGAAAATGTTCCTCCGTGTTATACAATCTGTTTTGGACCGCAATATTATTAAAATGTTGCCAATTAATTCCTAATATACACCTTTGTTATCCTTCCTCTACCCTAGAGGTCCAAAATAGCCGTATACGAGAAGATGTGGTCGTTTATGAAGTCTGCCGAGCCGTCAGTCTTCGCCAAAACCACGGCAGAGGGCGTGGCGAGGGTCCGCAAGTCCAAGGGAAAGTACGCTTTCCTCCTGGAGTCAACAATGAACGAATACACGGAGCAGCGGAAGCCTTGTGACACCATGAAAGTCGGGGGGAACCTGGACTCCAAAGGATATGGGATTGCTACACCGAAAGGCTCACAGTTAAGGTGGGTGGAATAGTGTAACAATAGAAGACAGTAACAAAGCTGATACTGTCCTATTGCTGCAATATTCCACCTACCCTGCTGTGCCTTTTATACTTCACCTAGAACTGCCTGTCACTGCTGTCAGGTGAAAATCACCCACAAAATGTCACTCAAAATGAGTTAACAGATGACCAGCGATTTGGATATTTCTTATCAAAATTACTAAAGAATATGGCATCAGTACAATTTATGTATTTATTTTTAATACAATCCCAAGTTAAAGCAACTGTTTTCACCTAGCAGCAGCGATATAGAAGAGAATGTTGAATATGCTAATCATTTGTTTCATCATGGTTTGCTTGATTTCTTTATCTTTCTCATTCTGGCCTCTACTTTGCACATGTCTGTCTTTCCTTCACCTTTTTCTGCCACCTCTGTTAATTTAGGGCCTGTTAGCTCCATTTCTGTGTCCTCTGTCCTTTGTCTGTCCCTTCCTGCTCGCATCCCTTCTTTCTATCCTCTTTTAACTACTCTATTTCTCCCCAGGGCCACCTTACAGGTAACTTTGTCCATCCGTCTGTTGTCCTGTCTCTTTGTTCCTTTCATCCCCAGAGATGGTAGTAATGATAGTTATGATGATGATGATAATGATAATGATAATGATAATGATGACAATGATGGTTATGATTATTATAGCAAAGATTTATTAAATGAATATGACCGTGAGGAGGGTCAGAACCTCAGACTGATGCCGCTACATCCAGAGCCGTGAGGGGGAATTTATAGACATCAGGAGACAAAAAGTGAGAAACAGGAAGTAGAGGGGCCCGGCCAATGGGGGGACTAGAAACTAAACATAATGCAGGATCCCACAGCCAATTTTAAACAAACTAAATGAAACAAATATGAATGGTAATTGGAAAGACACCAAATTAAACTCTGATCATGGAGTAATCCTTAGTTAATTTGTTAAAACTGCACACAAATAAATCCTAATAAAGAGAGCATAAGCTGGAGGGAATGAATGAGAAAGTTTGAGTTCCATAGTTGGTCCTTTTATTGTGATTCTCTCTCAGCAGGCATTTGTTTATCGGGCCTGTTAACTTGATCCGACAGGTACAGTCCCAGTAGGTTTCACTGAGGTATTCTGTCAATGCAAATAATTCATTTTCAGGTGACTCTGACAGCACGATGTTACAAATGCCTGCTGAGGTAAAAATAATTGACTAAATTCAGCAAAGCTGGGCCACTTGCTGTCTCTTCTCTCCCTCCTTCTCTCTCCGTCAGCATTTCAGATTTGCCTTATGAAAGGCAAAAACAAACAGCACATCAGCCTCACATCCTGTCCTATAACTTTTCCCCTGTGTGTGGTGCAAACAAGTCTCACAAACCCCAGTCACTGTAGTCTATCCCTTGTTATTTAAACAAAGGTTTTTTCGTTTATGAGGGAAAAGTGACAGACAGCGGGTGGATAGGTCCCTTTTTTAAGCCCCCACCAGACAACATTTCTGGGACTATCCACGGTTGTCTCTGGCTTCTCTCAATCAGCGGAAAACCCGACCTACCAGGAGCGCACATGTGGCAGGAAAGTGTGCACATCAGGTGAGCCTGCCCCTCCTCTCGGTGTACTATAATTACAGCACTAATTTCACTTGATGAGGATAATGAATACCCTGATGATTAGAAATGTATGACGGTATAGCTGCTTTTGATGTAATTATTGGTATTTGACTGTTGTTTTCATGATTGGCAAAGATGTTTGAACTGTTTTCATCCATACCTTTTACGTTGATGAGATTAGTCATGGCTTGTATATAAGATCCCCCCAGATAACATTGTCTCTCTCTGAATCTCTTGACAATCTTTACTTAGCTTAATCTTTAAAGGTGTGAGGTGATTACTATTGCTTTCCTAATTTGTCCTGAACTGAGAACCTTCCAGCCAAAAGCCATCTGTTACCCGCAGTCTCCCAACATGCTGCGTTGAGATACCTCCAGATAGGCAGGTGTACAGACAAAGGGGCATACTAACAAACAAGCAGGCAGTGACTGCAGTGACCTTTTTGGAAGATATTTTCCAGCTGATTACAGCATCTCACAAACAGAAGGATAGTCAGCAGTCGGTGGTTACAGTAGCAAAGACTGACAGGAAGGTCTTTTACAGGTGGCTGTAAAAAGCAGAAAGGTACCAAAGCAGGAGGTGTAGGACTAAATTAATAAAGGGCATTCAGGAAACAAATTTACAAAATCATTCAGCCCCTGCAGCTCTGTTTTCTACACACTCCTTTGGAAATCACAGTAAGGGAACAGGCCACATATTGAGCAGCAAACGAGATACATTTGCAGGGAATAGGGAAATGTTAGGCAAATTAAAACTGCTGGTTCTCTATGTCTCATGCTGTTGCATTGTTGGTCTTATAAAGGGCATTGTCATTGTGTGTGTCAGCTAAATATAGTATACTTTTTAAGAGCTTTATAAAAAATGCCTGATATCAAGAGCTTGGCTGAACACCTGTGCACGCACAGCATGAATGCCGCATGATGTTTAGCCCTGTGTCCCTGAATTTTGATTAGAGGTCAATTCCTTCAGGGGTGTAGTAGGAAACTCAAGCCCACACACACACACACACACACACACACACACACACACACACACACACACACACACACACACACCACACACACACACACACCACACACACACACACACACACACACACACACACACACACACACACACACACACACTCACACACACACACACACACACACACACACACACACACACACAGAGAGAAGCTGGCAGGCAGGAGAGCATCAGGACAGGAGGGGACAAGAGCACCATCAGCAGGCTGCAAAGACCTGGTTAACACCACTTTATACCAGCAATCTGACGCTCAGCGTAGAGCATCCTGGGTAGTGCAGCCAGCAGCCCAGTACAAGAGAGCAACAGAGGAAAGATGCAGTACAACTGATTTCTAACAAAAGAGTTAAAACTGTTAAACATTTAAGAAAGTAACTGTAGCCCAAAAAAGGGAAAAGAGTAAGAGAGAGCGTTGTCTGGGGTGCATTCTTCCCCACCATCCCACCTTTGTCCCATCCTCCCTTCTGAGTTCTCCCCCCTCTGCTCCCTCTCCTCCTTGTCTCCCTCCCCTTCTTCCTCCTGGCTGTGGTACACGTCCATATTGTTTGTTTGACCCTCCATCCTCTGCTCTGACCAATCTTATCTGTCCCCTCCTTTTTTACTTAAAGAAACGCGGTTAACCTGGCCGTGCTAAAGCTCAACGAGCAGGGCCTGTTGGACAAATTGAAAAACAAGTGGTGGTATGACAAAGGAGAATGTGGCAGCGGGGGAGGGGATTCCAAGGTTAGCCCTCTCTGTCTGACCACCCCACCACTGGGGGGACAGGGGCCGCTCACCGGCTATGTAGCCCGCGACGGCCCCTGTCCCAAGAGTGTAACGCATGCATCTGCCCTGGCGAGGAGTCGAGCAGCAAAGAGCATCAAATGACACCCTAATTCTCCTGGGACACCCTACAGCTTAAAAAACAGCCACAATGTTGCATCTGCTGTCAGTGGTGTGTGCCTTTTTATAAAAAAGGTTCAGACCCAGTGACAAAGGTACAACACTTGAGCTTGCTGAAACACAGAAAAAGTAATATTTCTATTTTTTAAAGAAACAAATTGGTGAACCCAAAAGGGAACCAATATATTTTGTGTTGAATCATTAGCAGGAAAAACATATGCATTTTCAATATCATGCAGGGAAATATGTCCCATTTGTGGGTTAGTGCCTGCCAAGATAAATCAAGCAAACCTCCTGATCACCATTTTCAAATGTGTTTGGCACTGATCTGGTAATGGCCCTTTGAAAGTACAGAGAGTGAAGGTGGAAAGATAAAGAGAGCAATTACTGTCAAGGCAGGAATACTCGCCCCCTAGTGGCAGCTCTGGGGAGAAGAGTGTGAAGAAGGAGTCAAATTGCAAGACACACCAAACTGAACCGTATGACTCCTTCAGCTGAGGATCTGTTGTCGGGTACATGGCAGATGAAATAGGTTCTAAAACGTTTAATGGAAAAACGAGATCCAAGTGTAATTGTAGCTCTCAGATTCTTTTAGGCTCAAGTTGACTTGAGGCGGAGGGGACGCTGAATAATTGATAGCAGCAGAATGAAATTACCGTATGAAAAGTAGTTTCCTACATCTCTTGTTCGTTTGTCAGGTTTAAACAACTCTATGTAGTCTTTTTATCATTATTCATTTAAGTTTTCCCTATTGTGTAAAATGTTCAAATATTTATATCACTCTTTTGTAACTTTACGTCTTGGCAGAGTTGTAATTTAATTCTTGTTCTTGTTAACATTGTACATCTAGTGTTTTTATAAAAGAGGAACACTTAGAGTCAAGTATACCCGTATTGTTTGAAATATATAAAATCCCCAAACTAAGAGGTACAATTCCAAAGCCTTACTAGAATTAGGATAACACAATATAGGATAATATATTGGCGCTACAAAGTAATTTGTATTTATTATCTGAGAACCGAAATGTTTGTTTTAGTAGATGTAGATATATTTAACTGGATACTTAAAAAAGGGGGGGATTGGTAGCACCCTCTGCAGAGCAGGCCAATCCATAAATTGTTGAGATTTTTCAGTCTAGACCAGAGTAATGGACAAACTGGATGACGAGCTGACAGTTGACTTGCAGTGAAAATATTTTTTTATGGAAGCAACATGCGATCTGAGTGCTACAAAAAAAGATCAGACCTGTAACAAGACAGGAGCTTCCTTTTGCGTTCAAAGTCCGTAGAGTTTAGGGATTCCTCAGCTACACATTCAAGGGTCTGTCTCCCTGTATCTCTCTCCCGGTTGTAGCACAGAGCGAGCCTGACGCCATTAGTCCTGGCTTAAGAGTACTTGCCTCTGGCTCAGTGTAGGATCAGCTGGGGCAGCATGGGTGTGTTACCTGTCGTGACAAAGGTGGGTCCCACTCATATGTCTGTAGCTCGCATTAGCTCCTCGCTCCCCCCAGCCCCTCCTCAACGAGCATACACACATGTACTCAGTGGGATCCATGCTAGGTCACTTGATGTAAATAAAAGTGCTTATCTATGTAACTGAGCTGTGCAATGCAAATGTGAAATACTCTAATAACATAAAATAACATGTCCTATGATGTTATTTATGTTATTTTTACACGCGAAGAACCCCGGTAAACCTTGCAGTTTTGAAACTGAGCGAAGCAGGCGTCTTAGACAAACTGAAAAACAAATGGTGGTATGACAAGGGAGAGTGTGGACCCAAGGACTCTGGAAGTAAGGTCAGTCTCACGCTGCTGCGGCCCTCAGAACGCTAGCCTGAAACTCTCACCTTTAATATGCTAGCCTGAAACATATATTGAATGTGCTCCACAGTAGACTTAACTACCCATTAAGGGATTCCCTACAACATGTTCCCTTCCCTATTTTGATTCTGAAAACACATTTACCGAAATATGCATGGAATAAACTAAAATTCTCAATTTATGTAGCAATCTGTGGCAATCCCATATTTATTACAGTTAGCTTTATACAATACAATGTAAATTACGATGATCGATAGCGAATTTTCACTCTTTTTCTTTTCATACGCAAGCATTTTGAGGGAAAATAATACCACTGTTCATTTAGCTTTTACAACTTCTTAAAGATTTAATCAGGACAAGGCTATTTGTTTATCTCTGTCAGTTGGAGGAAAACATGGTAAAGCTTCATATTACAGGTTCCAATTTTTTCAATATCCTTTTTGTGGAAGAACGTTCTTATTGTTAAGCTAATGCAATTGAATAAATGTGTAAAGACTTCAGTGAACAGCCGGCCAGCTGAACATTCATGTGAATTGTGTCAATGAACAAGCTTTCAATTTAACATACAGTATATGGAGAACATACTACTTTTTAATAATAAATGAATACTGAATTAATAATTGCATAGGTTTAAGTGGAGCAGTCCTTTCTTCTGGAACTCCAAAGCTGCTCATATGCTTGACACAGCTGACTCAATGTTGACTCTATTAACTGCATTACTCCATATTCCTTGTTTTTAAAAACAAATAATGTAGTTTTCTCTATTAGGTCTCCTAAACAAAAGAAAAAAGAATGGACCTGTGACATAAAGCGTTACTATTAATAAGCATTTTCTATTAAAGTGCTACAGCTAATGTATACCCCATACAGAAACAAACAAGAAATTAGAGCCCTTAAATCCCATTCAAACTTTAGTAAAATGTCATCACCGTTCAGATTAAAGCCCGCTCTTTTTGACTTATATTAGCTGTTGATTCAAGCTGCTTTGATATCATGTAACTCTGTTGACGTAGTAGTAATGTAGAATGTACTGTAGTGGTATTGATTGTTAAAGATGTGTAGTATCTGTTGTGTTGATAGTAGTATTAATTGTAGTTGTAATAGATGTAATTGTATGATCATTCATAGTTACAGTAAGCATTAAAACAAATGTAATGTCAGTAGTGTATAATAGTAGATTAATACTGTATAACATAACTGTATCAGATTTTGTCACTAAATGATTTTTCACCTGATAATTTCAGCTTGTGTCTAACCCACTGTACCTTTTTGTCTCTGTCTGCTTTTCCCACCTCTTTTCTGTCACTCCAAACACCTCCTTAACTTCCCTCTCCTGCTTCCTCACTCCCATTCTTTCACCTATTCTCTCACCTATTCTCCTATCTCTCAAATGTTCCCTCTCTTCTCTTATCCCACTTGCATGTCTTCTCTCCTTTATCATACGTCATCTATTTCATGCATCTACCTAAACTACATACTCTATCATGACCCTGCTCTGGTCTCCCCCTTCTCTTTTTTCTTTCCCCCTTCTTCTAAACTTCACCTCTCTTTTGCCTCATTTACCTCAACCTTCCTATTTCTTCGTCCCCCACTCTACCCAAAACTTCCTCACACTCGCTCTCTCCAGGACAAGTCGTCCCAGGCCCTGAGCCTGTCCAACGTGGCGGGGGTCTTCTACATCCTGGTGGGCGGCCTGGGCCTGGCCATGCTGGTGGCCCTGGTCGAGTTCTGCTACAAGTCACGGGCCGAAGCCAAGCGCATGAAGGTGGACCTTAGCCCCCCCCACTGCCCAAGCCCCTCCCCCAGCACCCAGAATCTAGCCACTTATAGGGAGGGGTACAACGTGTACGGCTCCGAGGGGGTCAAGATATAGGGGTAGGATTTAGAGGCTCCCATATAGGTGGGGTAATGGTGGTGTTGATCATGGTGGTGGTGCTGTAGATTACTGTATTGTGGATGTAGAGGCTGACGCAGCAGCCCCACGCAACCGTGTTGTTCTTCATGTGGTGATGAGGATGTGGTCAAGCATTGTGGAACCAATGTAGCTTTTTATGTTTTATCAAAGCTTATTTTAGCTAATATTTTGATATTTTTTGGGTTCAAATTTGTATTGTCTTCATTCTATAGCAGTTCTCCCCTCCATATATTGGGGTTTGATTTGTGTGACTACAAATTTGGTTCCATCGTCTTTGGCTGCATGTGATGATGATGAAGATGGTGATGATGGTGATTGTGATGGTGACATTGCTGGTCATGCTCATGGCTCATTACTTGACTAGGCACCTGCATTGTTTCTTTACCTTAAAGCTAACAAACTATGGAAAAAGCAGGGATGCACAACTCCATTCTCAGGGGCTAGTGTAGAAGTAAATAAATGTTTATACTCTATAGGGCTGCAATACCTAACTTACTTGCTTATTTTTTTCAACAAAAGTTAAAACCAAATACAACTCATTGTACCATCACATTAGTCAAGAAAAAGCAGAAAATCCTCACATTGAGACAAAATAAAACAAAAAATGTGACGTTATAAAAGTTTCAAGTGTTTTAATACTAGACCTGAAACACATATTTCAATTTCATCGTGGCTAAACTATTTATAGATTGCAGTGTTGGTCTCGGTACTTCCCTAAGAGCTAAAGTTACTGAGTGTTCCTCATTAAAATCTTCGAAATGCTTCTGGCTACAAATTAATAAGTTAAAGTGTGGACACCAATTAGCACAGATTTGGGTCTGAATAAAACTTTTCAGTTCATAATCTGATAGATATCCCAGCAATAATAAAAATAGTGTTTGTCCGCTATAATTACTATAATTACTATAACTAGACTTGCAGCACCACTGTGAGTCAGAAAAACATATAGGCATGAGCTTACGTGCATTGACTTGTTTTTGAAGGGAAAAATTACTCTTGAAAGCTGGGCCAATTTATACCAATTTAGGATGAGACAGCACTTCTGACAGCTTAAGCAAAGTTTCAAACATTTCCCCTGAAATACTGATTTAATCTTATCCATTAAGATAAAATTCATACTCAGGCAGTTTTTTAATTACTTTTATTGTGCGATGATTGTGTTAGTGAGTTTGAAATACCAGAATCTTGTCCAATATACTTCTAATTATTAGTCAAAGCCAAATTAAGAAAAAGTACAACCTACTTATCTTGACTTCTGGAAGCTAATCAAAATACTAGGAGTGGATTTGTTTTGATTACCTCATATGCACTCATAGATTTACATTTAATCTGTGTTTTAATTAAAATGTTTATTAGGCAGAAAGTATTAGATATATACATGTGAATCTAAATGAATTATGGCAAACCCAAGTGCAAAAACCTTCATCCATACATAATAGCTTCAGTTTCCCCAGCTGAACTGATCTTTCCCAGCTCAAGTGGAGCTGGCACTATTTCCTTTCCATAAACTGCATCTTCAAAGTGTCGTCCATAAAGTGGAGTTGTGCAGCCCTGTTGTAGAAGGTCCAAACAGCCACTATGACTTATTCAACCCCTGACAACTTCCAAACAGCCCACTTACTTAGTTTTAACGCAGAGGAATAATTGATGAAGCAAACACTTCATATAGAACGGCTACCTAGTGATGGTGTTGTAAAAACATGTTTATTGGTGTAAAAGAGCACTTAACTAGAGTGGAAAAAAACATTGGACCGTAATTTGATGACCTGCTTTACAAACCATTCAGAGGTCATTGATCATTACAGAGTATGCACAAATAAAGACAGCAAGACGTGACTCTAAATATGAGCTAATATCTTTCCAAAACCATATATTTACATGAAGTTTAATGTTAACCACGGATAAACCATTTTTGAGAATGGACTGTAAAGCCCTTTAACTGAAGAATGTGTTTGAATTTCTTTAGAGCAGTCCGTATCATGTTTATTGTCTTTTTTTAATTAAGGTGTAGTACATCAGCATGACAGCAGTCATAAAAAGAGAATGAGGGCAAACGTTTGGCTGTTTCTGGCAATGAATTAGCAAACAGCAAAAAGACATTCAGATGAAAAATACTACATCTAGATGTCTTTTCTCAGATATTGTCTTCTTTGTAAAAATGCAAAGAGATTAAACTAAAACCATGTTTTATTTCCTAACATAGATAATTCTCTCTACTTTGTCAATGATTTCTGTGGAAATCGCTTCAAGCGGAGGCATTTTAAGAAGTGTCCCAATCAAAGCACAAGCAAAAGCCGTTTAAATCATTACAAAAAAGCTTTTTGGCTGTTGTAGATATGAATGGGAATCATCACAGAGTTGCCGGTCTGTGTGAAGTGTTGCCCTACTCTGAGCTGTAAAATCATTCAATCCCTCTCTATAAATCTGACACTCCTTAATGTTTCCCTTTTGTCTTCCCAAAGTTGTCACTTTCCAAATCCTTTCAAATTCCTCACCTTCCAAATCCTTTCAAATCCTCACCCTTATTTTTTGGATAACCCAGAACCAAGAAATGCATGGTCACCTATGAAATGCAGATGTCTACAACCCAAATCCTCTCGTCTACTATGAACATGTGTGTCGATTGTTGCCTGCTTTTACTTTTCATTTTGCCTTAAGTGAAAGTTATTTACCACAGCACTTGCACTGTGTTTTAGTGAGGTTTGAATGTGTGGTTTGGGGTGCATTCACTCAAGAAGTCAGATGCATTTCTCCCAGTAATTATTTTTAGTTTGAAGAGTGCAACAAAGTAGTGCACCAAAAATATCTGAAAATACTTTTTCAGGCTGTTTTGGGGGAAATGTCTTTAATAACACAAAGCATAAAGGGATTGTTCACCCCGAAACAATATACATTTGATGTAGTACTCACCTCCCTGGGCTCTCTATGGTCCCAGAGAAAAAGTGTCTACCATGGCTTTAAGGAGAGCTGACTCAACACCATTTTCAGAAAGTTTTCAGACATTATATTGCCTTTTTTTGCTTCAGATTGAGTCAGATTGAACATACAGTATGTGCTTTCTTTTTTCTGGGGCTCAACCCAAAAAGCGACTGGAATGCATATAGCAAAACTTGTTTTGACTATGTGTGTGATTGCACCCTCAGACCTTTCTAACTGTTAGCATACTCGTGTGTTCAGTGTGTGCACATGCATGAATAAGTGTTCTGTGTGCATGTATTTATCTGTCTTTACGCAAGTTTGTAATTGCAGTTTTTTGTGCTAATGACGTGATTTCTTCAAACTAAATCTCTACTCTGCTATCTCCAACCTCTTCTCTTCCCTTCACCTATCCTCATGTAGCTTTCTTTTTCTGAAGCCATGCGGAATAAGGCCCGTCTGTCCATCACAGGAAGTGTGGGGGAGAATGGCCGCGTCCTGACGCCAGACTGCCCCAAAGCTGTGCATGCTGGCCACGCCTCCCTCCGACACCCCGGCCTTGCAGTGATCTCCTCCGGACTGCCCTGAAAACCAAAAACACCTGCCGTGCCTTAACGACACACAAACATAGAGACTTGGACAAGGATACACACACAACCACACGCAATCATACACTTACCAATATCCTGCATAACACACACACAGACACACAAATACATGCATTTAATAACAGATACTCAAAGCTCACATTTATACACACTTGAAAACAGAATCACAGACTGCGCATCATCATCTCACTTTCCTGCTGCCATTGACTTATTTTACAAGAGATAAGTGAAATTCAACTATGGAGTGAGCAGTGGAGAAAAAAGCAAAGGACAACAATGACGTTCACACTTGCCTGCAGCATTCATTCTGTTGTTTTTTGGGAGGACACATGACAGGAAAGCCAGCACAGACTTTTGTGAAATGAACTATGAGCTTCGAACCTGACCGCAAAACTGATCATGATGATGATGAGACAAATATGGTGATCGCAGCTGACTGTAAAAAAAAGAAAAAAAGACTACCAAACAACTCTGTTCCTGGTCTTTCTTCGTTGGACAGTGTTGGCCAATGAGCCCCACACCTTGACAACGCCTTACTAAGACTACAAACATTGTTTTCATCATCATCATCATCATGGTCAACGTCCTCTTAACTTGCCTGCAAAGAGTGCCAGGTATTATCACCCTTAGAAGACCAGAAAACTGTAAGCTTGAACGTTTGGACTGTACAAACCCCCCTTCTTTGCCATTGACTGTTCAAACTGAATGAAAATGCTTTCTTACTACGCATATAGAATAGTTTCTCGCCCCCAAAACCAGCGAGATAATCAGCCAATACAAAACAGAAGTAACCTCGAAACACACACATGTGGCTAATCTCAACCACATTATTCACAGGGGTTTGTAAAGAAAAAAAACAGTAGTAATTAATTAAGTCCTTCATCAATAGCATCGTCATGACAGTAGAAATGCTAAATAGCAAATTGTCCATTACTTTTTGCCTAGGGGCAAAAGGTGAGGTTTAAACTGTATATTCAGTGATGGAAATAAAAAATAAAACACATGGGCAGATCTCAAATGGCTACCTAACAGAGTGCTTCTCAACCTGAATGCAGGGACCTTATTAAAAATGTACAGAATAAATGGGAATGAATATTGTGTTTAATTATGGAAACTAATTCTGCCTCCATGTCTTCTTGAATAATTAATCCAGGCAATGGAAAAGGCAAATAAAAGTTCATCATTCTTTGCATGTTTCCTACTCACGGCTAGAGTAGTAAACCATTTGTTTCAAGTGCTGTAATAAGGTTGAGAACCACTATTCTATGCTGTGGGCACTTCATTTAACTTGACCTACAGTATAGGTATCATTTTCAATTTTCTCTAAAGGTAAATGACTCTAATTGGCAGTTAGGTTGTCATTTGAGATTTTCAGTCTTTTCCACTGGCCGGGTAAAGGTACCATATCAGAAAGCTTGCATTTTAAAACTGTTGTAAATAACTGCGTAGCAAAACAGAACTCACCTGTCTTTTTTAATCATCTTAGATAACAATTCATTGCAATAATGAATATAAAAGAAAATGCCAATACTTGTAATTAAAATCAAATCTTTTTTATAAATCTACATATTATATATATATAATACAAATAAATATATATCTATACGTCTATAGAGAGCTATAGAAAACATTGATCACAGATTGTCAGAGGCCATGGCATACATTCTGTTACATGGCTGTTTTTTTGATAACTTGAGAATATTATTATGCCACAGTCTTTGTGTGTCCTGCTCAACACTGAATGTCCATCTGACACTCACACGGACACACACATAGAATCGCACGCAAACACATTGTTGCATACACAGGGTCAGCTCAGAGTGATCACCACTTTATTTTTGCCTGTCTGTCTATTTCACCAGTAGTTTATCACTGTTCTTCATTGTCTAACGATGTTTGTTTTGTTATCACTAAACCTTCTGATAGCGAGCTGCAAAGGCCCCTGAAACAGCATGGAGATGCCAGTATTCAGCACTGGAGCCGATACAATGAGAACGCTCATTCAGGCAGGCTGCTAGAGAGGATGGGCCACTGCGATCACTGTACTGTAGAGAAACAATGCTGTCTGACTTCTGGAGGGTGTAGCATTTGTGTTGTATAACGCCTCAGTGCTTTTTGTTATTTGTCTTCTCACCAAAGTGAGTCAGCTTCAGATTGAAATTGAGTTCAAGCTGAGCAGGGTTTGTTATTTCTGGGGACATGTTTTGGTCTATCATACTTGGCAAGAGCAATCAATCAACATAACAAATCTGTTATATACCATATGGCAGTCTGCTTTGGGACATCCACTTAATTCAAGCCTTGGTGAGAGGAAAATATTTAAAAAAATAATAATATCTGAGGCTCAATTAGGATAAATTATTTTTAAAGGATTGTCAGTGCAGTTCTACTTTTTGTTGTAATGCAACTCGGTATGGTGGAAGTGTGAGATAGTGTCATAATACAACAGTACTGTATGTGGGAATGAAATATTGTGTGTTCTGCCCTGCTGCTTTTTCCTTTTCTCCCTTGACCTCTTTGGGTTTTTTCTCCCATTTATCCTGTGCCCTGCCGCCCATCCCTCAACTCATACCTCCCTCTTGTTTAGCCTCTCCCTTCCTCTCTTTCTGCTTTCGTCTCCCACTCCTGTCCTACAGTGTGACACAACTCTCTCTACAAGGAGCATCTCAGAAATGAAAAATAACTTTATTTTCCACCTTGACACACTGCAAAATAATGGGATAGAGAACTTGAGACATCACGGAAAATCTGAGTTTCTCCTGGTTCTTCGATCTGAACCTGGTATACCTCTGAAATCATAACCTCTAACATTTTACACAAAAAAGTCCCTTATTTGTTTAACTCACACATTTTGTTTTGTTTTACTTACACTGGACATCAATCCTACATCCAATGTAAAACACAAAAGAAAACGTTGAAAATACTATCTTAAAACCACAAGCTTCTGGCAGAAAAGATAGTTAGACAGTTTCTAATAACCTCTACTCCGCCCGGGGATCAGTACAGCAGCACTGCAGCAATCAAACAGGAGAGGGAAAAGGAAATAGTTATCCAGAGGATACATTTGTGAAGAGACATTTAACAAGGAGTTATCACCACACCAAGCAGACTGTACATTATACTGTTGTGTTTATTTCTTTGCCACCTCCAGCACATAAGATTTCATGCGTCGACAGCAAAAGCAGACTGCTAGTCTGTCCACACTCTGGCTTAAACACTGTTTCTTTCTTCATTTGTTTCTTGTCCTTCCATTTGGTTTCTTTTCTAGTAAAACATCAATGCTAAACCTGCTTTCTCTGCGTGGTTATTTATCCACTGATCCTGTCCCTGTACAATATACCGTCACCGGCCTGTGGGCCTTGTTTTACACCCAAATTATACTGTAGAAGTGATTATATTCAACATACTAAAATTAGACTGGCACTAAATCAGGATTAGCAGATATCAAGATGAATCAATAATAGTCAAATGTGAACAAAAACATGATTTGTTTGGTCGAGTATTTGTTTTACCTTGTTTTTTTTTAAATGTTGGAATGCTTGACAAAGCTACAAGGTCCACCAAAAGAGATGTACAGACATTCATGTGTGTACCACATTTCATGGTAATCCATCCAATTGTTGTTGAGACATTTCATTAAAAATCATAAAAGTAAAACCATAAAATGTCAGGGGATCATAAGTCAGTGTCAGTATTTTGGATCTGGGGATAGATGTTGTGCTAATCCATTTAATAGCATTTGAATTATTTGCACCTGGACTAAAGTGGTAAGCTTAAAAATGTTTATATGAATAGTATGTGCCAATCAGGGTCTTAATCAAACGAAGCCATAGTGGACGATTTAACCTTCAAATAATAGCTAGAACTCAATTAGTCAGTGGCTTTAAATGTTTAAAGAACAGCTGGAACTTTAATACTAACCAGAGTTTGTATATGTTTCTGTTGGGTATGTGAAGCCTCACATGGCGCAGTTTGGGATGATTTAGACCAGATGTTATGGAGTTGAATTCCACACTGCAATATTGTCATTTAGGCTAAATTATTTTTCAATCCATGGGGACGTTACACTCCTAATGCAGAGCCATCACTGACAAGCATTTCCCATTATTTCTCTTACACACACACACACACACACACACACACACACACACACACACACACACACACACACACACACACACACACACATCATGCTGGGTTATTACTGACAAGTATTTCCCATTTACCCCAATATGAAGCAAAATAACAATTTTGAAGTGGTTCCACGACCCTTTTAACCTTGCACCTTCACGTGCAAATGCACATGCACACCTTCAATCTGCCCCTTTATTGTCACTGTCGAGCGACAGCAGCCTTTTCACCTTTTTCATTTTGATTGGCTCATTTCATCTCAGCTTCTCAGTCTCAGTCTTTCCCCTCTCTCAGTTCTGCATTATCCCTCATCCTGTTCAGCTCCTGCTCATCTCTCCTGTTTTCACACTCTACTCCTCTTCTCCTTATCCCCCACCCCCCTGTCATACTTCATTCTTCCATTTCTTTGTATCCCTCTCTCGGGTGGAATCCATCTCAAACCCTCATTTCCCATCCACGGCTCTCTCCCATCATGACTGCTCTGACTTTCTCTTTGAGGTGTCTCTCATGATTGGATAGAAAATTGAATTCCATCAACACTCTCAGCACACACAAGCAGCTATTCCCCATGTCTTGTCCTTGCTTTTGTTGATGGACTGATGAAATGCATGTTTACTGCAGATATATTGCACACTTACCTATTCAGACAAGACATACTGTAGGATGACAACAAATAAACACAGAAAGCTGTGATTCTATCTGGTAGGCTCAATAAGACTATGATTGTCTGGATGAAACACATTTTCATTTGAAATGCCATGAGAAAAGACTGAAGAGTGATTTAAATGGAACTGATTACAAGTCAAATTAGAAGAAGAAAAAAAGATTACATGTAGACTTGGATGTGTAGTGTGAGTCGCCTTCTGTTCATCTGCTAATATCAAAAGCAAGTGAAGAAAGGTTGATAGAAAACTAAATGCCTTGGAAAGGAATGCCACTATTAATTCACATCAAGATTTTGAAGCTGGGCGCAAAATGCAGCAAATCCCCAAAGTGCTTTTGAAACTCCTGACAGTCTCTTTAAACCAATCCCCAATGGCCACAACAGTATCATGTTCTCCCCTAAATGTTATGAGTCTGCTGAATCTTTCAAAGACCTGAGCCTCTTTTTCTCACGCAGTCTATCCCTATATTGTCCAAGAACACTGCGTTATAAAAACAATTGGTTGAAAGACTTATTTCCTGCCCAGATATGGCCCAATGTAGAGTGACTGACATGGAACTGGTGTACAAAGTGGACCTCATATGTTTCTGATTAACATTTTTAAAACAATTTAAACGTGTGACGTGTCAATTTGCATCCGAGTGTGAATAATCACATGGCAACCCTTTAATATAGGGCCCAATAACTTAGTGAAGGCTTAGTCCTCCCTTGCTTTCATTACCATCTGCCCCTGCAGGCAGCTAAGCAGATATCACATGGAAGGAAGTCCAAACGGCTGACTTGAGCGTAGGGTAACTATTGACCTCAATACTTCATGCCTCCTAGCCCGAATCCATTGAAAGACCAACAGCGCAACCAATAGAGCTGCTGGTCGCACTCAAAAAATGGCGCAGCCCACCATGACAAACCATCTGACTGAAAGACATGATTGACACCATCAATAAAGGCATGCAAGTTGTTTTATCATCCTCACAGAAACCTGGCTGTAGATGAAATACTGGTCGCCTCCAAGGCTAAAACTGGGGCGACCCAGTATATTACAGCTGAGGAATCAAGCTGTTTGCCATGGATGGTTTAAAGAATGAATACACAGTGGACTTTTCAATTTACACCAGCAAATGCAACATCCCCTCTCAGCATGGCCTGATGTTGTGATGTCCCTTTTGCAACCACGTTACCTTGGCACAGGCTATCACATACTGTGTGGACAAGTTATATTCTAGCCCCAAGCTATTCAGGGTTTGCCTGGAAGACTTACAAGGAAAAGGGAGAAAAATAAATTGCCCTCAGACAAAAAAAAAAGCATGATAATAAGATTACCATAAAATAGATTTGGGATGATCGAAGCATCTATGTAAAATGTATGGACATAGTATCATTTTCCTACAAATTTCATACAGCACATATGGCGGTTGAGAATTTAAAATAAAATAAAAGCGTGGACAAGACCAACATTTAAATAATTTTAGATTACGAAAAATGTACTCTTATAAAGGTATACTACTAGGTATCAGATCACTTAGTATATTTCAAAACGTTTTTTATTTTTTATTTTACATTACTAGAGTAACAATGTGGTGCAAGTTTTAATCAACAATTCTCCAAGACAATATATATAATAGGAGACAACTGTGTGTACTTTCAGTCATATGCAGATGACACAGAGCTACTGTATGTTTAAGTGCCACTCACTGATTTAAGCCTCCTCATCAATATATATATATTATCATGTATTGGTGATGTTCAACACCACAAGCACACGTCCATGTTTACTATGTCACACGTACAGCATTTTACTTGTTGCAAAAGTGATACATCAATGTATTACTTTATAACCATCATACTGGGCATCTGTATTTCTCTCTTTTTTCTCCACTGATAGAAAGGGCAATTCTGCTCACAAAGACCTAAGGTTAACTCTGAGGTCCATACACTGTTTTTCAAATCCTCAAACACCCAGGTGAATGTCAGACATGCTTTTAAGGTATTAGGCCCAAACGTGGCTTTAGATCAGAGACCAGAGACAGAGGCCTTTTACCAAGAGTCAGATCCCTTGCAATAGGGAGGCATTGTTTTTATCATTGCCACCTTTTGGACCTGAGCATATCTTAGTCTTTGGACATTAAAGTATATTCTTTACAGCTGTTTCTGCTCTGCTAAGAATCATCAATGGTTAGCTGTAAGGCTCCGGCCTGTTCAGCCTAATATGATTGTTTTTCAATTTGACTGCATTGCTGTAATAGATAAATAGGTAATAACAGTATAGATTTCAAATGTAAAAACTGGCAATTCCACCTTTGGTTTCAACTGCCTTGTCTTAGACAGTCCACAAAGCAGTTGATCGAGTCACTGCAGAATTTAGGGACTCTTTTTCCTAACAAACAATACAGTGGATTGTCACACCAGTTCTTAATCCAGACAGAGCTAAAGAAGAACCTTTTATATATAGCTTTCATCTCGCAGGCAGACAACAAAATAACCCTTAAATGGAAAAATATACTAGTCTTTGTGATTCAATCTGCCCGCTTTGAGTCCCTGCCTTTGTTTGTGTATGTATCTATGGAAGCACAGGTGATTTCAGAGTCTAAAAGAGGTCTCACTGATGGATTAAGACATTTACTGTCAACTGTAACCTGCCAGCTCTCTTGGCTATTTTCAGTTAAAGGTTTGTGGATCCCATGTTGCTGCTCTCCTGCCAATATGACACAGATAAACAAATGTTTTTAAAAGGCACGAGTGTCTCTGGGTTTCATGAAATCCTCATAAGTGTTCTACTTAGAGATGCAGGGTTTGTGTATCACATCAGTGTCATGCTCTCCAAGTGATTTGAACGCTTGTCTCTTCTTATCAGCCTGCATTGATCCAGGGAACTCCTGATGGGCTTCATAAGGAGCATCACTACAGAGGAGATGAATGCTTTATTTTAATTATCTCCTTGTTCTCTTTTCCCATTATTCTTCAAAGGCAAGGCTGAGGACATAAATGCACAATAAGGACCACAGAGGCTTCGTAAAAGCATTACTTTGGGGGTTGGATGTGGAACAGATTTTATTCATTTCTAATCTATAATAATAACACATTTTGTCTGGAGGTCACATTTTATTCTTCAACAAACTTGTCAACACAGAGAGTAAAAAAAAAGATGCATACATTAAAATAGAAGAAAATAATTTAAAAAAAGCCATGTGACCTGATAACAACTTTCTTAAAAGGATAAATTGGTATTTTGTTAGGAATTAAGTTACAAAAAACTTGTTTAAATAGTTTACAACAAAAAGGCATAATAAAGTGTCTTTGATGTGTTAGACAACCTTCAGTACACAGTAGCAGAATGTAGTTTTCAGCAAGTAACACACGAGAAAAAAAAAGAATAAATATTTCACTATAATTGTCTAGCATGCAAACAATACTTCCAGTAGCTGCTCATTTCAGGGCTCTTTTCAAAATCCACACATCTTGATGGGAAAAACATCAAGTGTTATTTCATAGCAGACACAGTAGGAAAGACACAGGTGTAAATAACTCAATCAATGATAGCTGAATTCCATTTAGCTTTAAGGGACCCTGTATTGTTATGCAGCCTCACTGTCAGGGCTAGCTGGGATAACAAAACAGAGCCATCATTAATGTTATTAGTAACACTTGTGATTTTCATGACATGACAAATTAAAATATCTACTGTGAAAAAAAGCGAAGATGAAATATTTGTTTTAAAGTGGTGGACGAATGTATAAAATCCCAATCATTCACCTGTAAACGATATATTCATACCATCGATTGACAGCATAACATAAATAGCATACAAATACTTCCGTACAAGTAACATTGGTTTATTTTGTTCTTGTGTGTTGGAAGCTAAATTATACAGAGAAGCACCCATGCAGTAGATTCATTGGCACTGGTTTTGTGCATAGACACAGAATGAAACATCATGATTCCATTCTTTCATATGCCATTGTCATTTAACATTAGTAAGCATTGATATCCCAATTCATGTTTAACTTTATTCTACTGCACGTTTTGATGAAATACTCAACATGTTATAAATCAAATAGGTTCAAGGCCAAACAGCTGGATGTGCCAAACTAATCCTAGATGTTATCATCGTGGCGTATTTTCTGTCCTGTCACCCATTTTATGAAGACATCATAAGGCACTGATTTATCATGGTGGTCATAAATATGTCAGCCCTCCATCTCAGTCTTCTCCTTGGCCAAATTCCAGTCAGGAATGATCATATAACTGTCTCACACCTTCCTTAAGGATGTTTCTTTGTAAGGAACTTAATTAAGGAGCAGCTGCTGATGCAATTCATGAATTCTGGGTTGTTTTCAGTATTACGAGCAACCCTGAAGCTGGTGAAAATTGAATGTATTATCCATCCCTTTTTTATCTCTTTTATCCGCCTTATTCTCAGTGGCCCTGATGATCTTTGTGCAGCTGCATTCTCTCTTTCTCCACTTGGAGGCGCTCTCTCTCAATCTGAAGTCTGCCGGCCTCAAATTTGAAAAACTGCAGCCTCTCTTTCTCCAGCTGCACTCTCTCCTTCTCTAGTTTTAGCCTTTCAGTTTCCAGATCCACCAATGGCATCCAGCATTTACTGTCTTTCTCCCTATGTCCATCATGAGTGGAGGATAAAGAAGACGTGGAGGACGAAGGCGGGCCTTGTTGGGGCGGCAGGTTAAAGGATGAGTCCACACGCTCTGAATGTCTGAGCAGCAGAAGCCTCAGCCTCTCCCTCTCCACCTGTAACCTCTCTCTCTCCAGCTGCAGCCTTTCCCTCTCTACCTCCATCTGACGGAGTCGCTCCTTCTCCACCACCAGCCGCTCTTTCTCCACAGCCAGGCGTTCAGTTTCCACAGCCAGGCGCTGTTTTTCCAGCTCCAATCGCTGTTTCTCAACAGCAACCACAAACCCGGCCCCCATGTTTTCATGATTGTTTAATCCACCCAGAGCGTGAGCTTGCATCCCATCAGGCCTCCAGCGTGGGGCAGGTCTCTGTTGGTGGTGGAGGTTGGTGCCTTAGAAGAGCTAAGCATGCCCAAGTCATTGTGGCAGTAAACATTCCCAGCATGCCCCTCGCCGCGTGACTCTATGTCGCTGAGGAGTGAGGGAATATCATCATCTTCTATTTCTCCGTCTCCCATATCACCATCACCATGCAGCTAGAAGGATAAAGGGAGATCATTAAATACAGACTAGACCTATTTTCCCATAGACTGTATTAAACATGGACATGGTCTCCATGAAGACACCCACATGTTTCTGACGTGCCATGGGCGAAGAAGTGGGCTGTTGTAGGAGCATAAACTGGCCTGTGTGATAAAGCAAGCAGACATCTAGCAGCTCCTCTGACCACACCCACCTGTCACTCAAGGCCATGACACCCTTAATTGTGCACTCAATATTTTAAACAGGTGAGTTATATGAAAAAATACACCCCTTTAAGCTCCTATGAATAGGGAGGTTAGCATTATATGACCATGCTTTTCTGCTGTAGAGTTGGGCGTTTTACGATGGGGGTCTATTGGGATCAACTCACTAATGGAGTCGAAGGTCGACACTTGGATTTTGCACATGACTTTAACTTTACTTGTCATGAGAGGCAACACGGCTCTTATCCTGTGAAAACAGCTCTACTGTATAGTGTGTCTCTAGAGGGAGTTCTCCAAGTCTAAGAAACTAACCCTGATGATACAGTAGGTGACGAAATGTGAGATTGAGTTGCATTATGGGAAAGGTAGGATTCAAGCGTTTCTATAGCTTCACTCATGTAATTGATAACACATATTGCAAAGTGTTGATAGTTATATTCCTGAAAACAACTCTGAGCTTCTGTGTTGTGAGTCTTTGGTTGTGTTTTTTTTTTTTTTAAATAGACTTGATACAGGTTCATAACACTGGAGAGAAATAGGCTGCAAGGTTTTTTAGGGATTTTATGAGGAACATTGTAACACTGCAGTGTGAAACATTTTTGATTATCTGATAACAAATCTTAATGCAATCAGAAAAACATACATTTTACGTCAAGTTTTAATTAAATCCTAATGAATTAACACATCCCTTAATTTAATGTAATTCCTACCTTGTGAACATACAAGAGTGCAATCAATAGGCCAGATTAACAAGAGCCACTTGATATAAAATATGCTGGCATCATCACTGGGATATGTAAAACATAACTACCTCTGCTGATGAGGATATTAATTAAGCTCATTAACACATCATCAAGGTTAACATACGTAGGGTACTTGTAGTGACATTAACCGTGTTAATGTGAGCTCTGTGTCAAAAAGCATGAAGGAGATTGAGAAAATCATTTTGTCCTCATTTACATGCAAATGTAATTAATAGACTGAGGTTTAATTAGAGTATCTAATCTATAGTAAATGTATACACACTCACTGTGGCACCATAATGTTGATGATGGGTTTCTTACCCTGTATTCAGTGACATCTTCCTCCATCTTCACCCCCATTATGGACTGCCCGCTCGGCTCACTGAGAGCCACCAACTCCGGCCAGTCGCAGTGGCAATCCTTGGAGAGGCTAGAGAGGTCAAGCAGCTGGTCACATCCAGATCCCAGAGAAGCTGCCTCATGCTCAGGGGAGGACTGATCATACTCAGTCTTCAGGGCCATAGACGAGGATGAGGAGGAGGAGAGGGACAGCTCAGCCCGAATCTGTTTTCTCTTCATCAGTGCACGCCAGTCTAGGTAACGACGCTTCACCTGCACAGGAGATAGGGATGGAAAGGATCTAGTGTTTTTAAAGGTTAAATATAGGAAATATAAAAGTGTGATTTGAATGTGGGGATAAACAAACCTCTGCTGCAGTGCGTAGCTCTCCTTCCCCCAGTAAATTAACACCTCGAGCCACTTCTTCCCATGCCTGTCTCTTCAGCTCATTAATGGCTGTGTTCTGTTCACACACAACGAGGTGAATAGAAATAACAATTACAAATGTTGTGTTGTTGGGATAAGTAAAGTCTGGAAAAATAAAAATGTTAGTGCTCTCTGGTGGACAGTGGAGATAATAGGGATGCTGCTAAATAATTGTTTTAAATACTTTGGAATTTCAGCACTGCGCATTTGTTTTACTTATCAGCTGATCCACCTGTGACGCATTGAATAATCTAGGTTAACTCTTTTATGCGTCATAATTTGTTTTTCTTTGTTGTATGGATGAGCATGTCAAGAACACAGTACAACTTACTCATATATTTAAAATGTATGATTTCAGTAATGAGTTAGTATACACTCACAAAGACATATATTAAAAAACAAATTCTTCAACTAAAGTCACACACATAGAGGTGAAAGGGAAGAGGAAATCTGCACCTGCTGTCTGGAGAACAACACGTCCGTCCTTTTGTGGATCTCCCTGATAAGAGTCTGTGTTTCTTTCACACTGTAGTTGCTCTTTCTCTTCCTCTTCAGATGTTTCATCTGCAGGAAATCCAGCTTGGCGGCAAGGAGGGGACCGACACCCCAGAGGCACAGAGAGACAAACAGAGACGAGGAGATATACCTGGAGAGAGAAGACAAGGGTGAAGTTATGGAGATAGCAAGAAAAAGTAAGAAGGTAGGTTAAAGAAAAAAAAAGTGTAGATGGAAACTTGAAGTTCTCCACCTGGGAGGCTCATCCCAACTCTTACACTCAATGCAAGCTCTTTGTAACAGCATGTGATACTTGAAGTTGTGGAAAGAAGTGTGATAGGTTGCAGAGCTCACACCAGTTTGGCTTAAAGAGTAAATCAAAAGCCTTATTATTTCCCAGTGGAAGGTTCACTTTTACCTTTATAAGGCCCTGATTCGATGACGTTATAGCCACATTATTAAGAAAAGGCTCTTAGGTGTCCAACCAGCCAGGTGAGCTTACACAGGAAGATACACACCACAGGCTGAAAGGGCTCTACACATTTCCTGTATGTAAAAAAGGGACACAGAAAGGGAAAAATTAATGTTGTTGGGATATAAAGTGTGTATGAAGTGTGTGTCAAATCGTCAGTATACCTAAAATCCCTACATTTGGCACAGATGGCTTTAGAGTGTGTAACACGTTCGCCACCTTAGACCGTCAATTTGTAGAAGGAAAAACTCGAGATTTAAAAAACTGAAAAAAAAGAACACACCATAAAAGGGGAGAATATGCTATTAGCCTTATAGTATAGGATATACAGTAAACACAATATCTAAAAGCCCTACATATGCTCCAAATATGGAAAATATTCAGTGTGTAATGTAAGGTTAATTGCAGGTATACGACATGTGCGTTTCTTCTATTTGACTACATGTAGATACAATACCCACATACGCAATATGTGCTTTTTGGTTATACCATCCTGTTTTCTCTAACATGTATTTTATAGTTTATAAAGAAAACGTGTATTTTTTCGAGGAATAAGCTACGATGTATTAGCTAGTGATTCCTAGTATTTTTTTAACCAGACGAGCACGACACAATTTTATCTTCGTAATTACACATGTAACACCGTCATGTCTGTTGCCTATTCTACCACCACCCCAATATAACTATATATGCAATATATGTATAATACAACTCACCTTACGCACACGGATGTTCCGAAATCACAACAACATCGTAGAGGTACAATTGTAATGCTGCATTCAATGTGAGTCGGGAAAAAATTATATTTTAATATTCACGCTTTAGATGCGTCTTTAAAGGTGCAAGTCGGATAAAATAATTTTGAATTGAAAATTGGACAGTGAATTAAAACATGTTGTTTTCTTTATTAACGCATCAAAGCAATACCCCGCCATTATGTAGACGAGGAAATACGTTTAAAAGCTTTGTAAGAAAGAGGCGTGGGTAAATTGTTTTTTAAAAGTGTGATAGTAAGGAAATCCATGTATTTACAATCAACTGGCTTCGGGGAATTATTTATGTATAGGGTATGCAAAAACTATCGTATTTATTATCTACAACATGGCTTTGCCGTTTTTACAATATTCCTGAGAGTACGTGAATGTACCGTTTGTTGCGCACTGTTGTGATCGCTCCTATTGGCCAATCGTCCACCGCGCCCACTTATGACGATGTTGAGTCACGCCGGGCTCTTCCGGGCATGTTAACCACTCTCAAATCCAAAAAGGTAAACAGAGAGTTGTCATTTTATTAGCAGCTCTCAGTTATGTGCTGCTCCGGTGCTCCACTGTTAAGTTATAAAGCATCAGATGAGTGCTGTTGTCGGTCAAGTCGTACATGCTAATGTGCAATGCTAACTCGTTTGCTAACTTGTAAGCAGTCTGAAGGTGTGGAGGAGAGATGACCAAAGCGAGGTGAAGAGATGGGCTCTGTTCGCTGGGCTTTTCTCTGTGGGTCCTGGAGACCCAGCAGGTCTGAGTGGATGTTAGCTAACCGCTGCATCCAGCGGGAGGAAAGAGACAGGATCGGACAGTTCGTGTTTGCAAAGGATGCAAAGTCAGCCATGGTGAGTCTGACTGTAAACTTTGGGTTATCTTACTGTGGAACTACCACCCGAGTTAGGTCCTTTCCCAGTGGTCAAATCAAGATATCCACGTGTAATATTATAATATGTCCACAACCAAGGAATTAGGAGACAATACCCAGGGGAAGTCCGTCTTAAGTTAGAAATGTAAGTTCACAGACTGACTGTATTACTAATGTACACTGGAAGAGTATGGCCTTGTATTTTATATAAATATTTGTA
Organism: Trematomus bernacchii; assembly: GCF_902827165.1. Taxonomy (NCBI): domain Eukaryota; kingdom Metazoa; phylum Chordata; class Actinopteri; order Perciformes; family Nototheniidae; genus Trematomus; species Trematomus bernacchii. The sequence goes on from NW_022987910.1 coordinate 1,435,663, forward strand.
TAAAGATAATCATATTTCAATGGAAAAAAACCTGCCATATTTGTCCAGTGTAGAGGTAGAAACACACTGCATGGAATTTGAGTCATTAGGTCACTATGGCCTCAGAGCTATTGTGTTCATAACATTCATAACAATATGAATTTAAAATAAAATAAAATAATCATGTAAATCTCATTCAAAGAGTTGTGCCATACGTGTACTTATACAATTCCTTATATAATATTCCTTATTCCTAATATAAGAGATTTCAATTTGAATAAAAAAGATTATTTCCTAAAATGTTTCAAATAAAACAGAAATAAGCACTCAAATCCTGTTAAAAAATACTTTTCCTAATGTATCTAGTATAGTTATTCAACGCTGCATTGCCTCAGCAACATGTCAGCTGTGGACAAGAGACAGCTGGACATAATGGAAGTCATTAACACTGCTTTAAGGACTATTAGATGAGGCTAGACATCAAAATAAGATCCTAACGTTTCAAGAGTTTACAACTAAGACACTCCACTAAGAATCATTAAGAACAATACTTCCTGCTCATATCCCAAAGCTGTCCTTCTTTACACTGCAGGCCATGTGGCATGGTAAATAATGGTGCAACAGGGCAGATGTTTTTATGCACTTTTAGCCCTTTATGTAGTGGGTTGTTTGATGTTGCTGCTAATTTCCTAACAGGTGTCATGTTTCATCTACAGTTTCTCAAGAGAGGATTTTATGTCGCCCATATGCTTTATGTTTTAATAATTATTTTATGACTTAAGATATTACCAAGAATGTATCTTTTATTATATCCATTATATGCTTTACGACTGATTAGCTCTACTATTTTTGTCTTTCTCTGTCTTTGCTAAGTGAGCTCACTTAGATACATTCCAATCAATCATGTCGATATGGCAATAAAGTATTTCATTTTGAATACACTGACCATCTGTCTCTCAGGCTGGCAGGTTGCTGCTGAGGAGATTTGTGTGTGAGAGGATGGGGATCCCGTGGTCAGAGATCAGATTGGAGCGATCTCCCAGGGGGAAACCTTACCTGGCAGCTCCACTAAAGGTTAACACCGTGATTTTTATCTAAAGTAAACAAAGTCTGGATGTGTACTTCCTATCCCACCAGTGGGCCAGTGGTGACTGTCAGAACACAGTGATAAAGTATTGAAATTCACTTGTTTGCCCCTTAACTACACTCACAGGGAAAATTCATCTTATGTAGTATTTTAGATGTATAACAGGATATGTGTTCTACATCACATTCTATATAGTAAGAAAAGAATAACCTTGCATGGAACTTGGGCACTTGTACTTTTTGAGCTCGACACATAACGTATGTAAATGCAGTTATACTGGATTGTTGCTTTGACTAAGGGGTGTTGCTAGATAAAGTTATTTGGATTAAATGTGATATTTAAAAAAACAACAAATAGTTATTTCAAGTCAATGCACATATTATAATATTGTTTAATCCAGCGCTTATAATGTATGCTTTTGTACAGTTATGGTTACAGACTTTCTCAACCAAAACAAATATGTTTCCTGTTTTTTGTTAAAAGATTCTATAAATAACGATGTTATCTCAAACTTTTTTGGCCAAAATAATCTTGAAGGGAAAATCTGACCTACCCAGTGACTTGATTTAGTATTCTATATTTTCACCTAAAGCTTAGACCATACTATAATTGTCCCACTATAATAGACTGAAATAGTAGCCATGTTCTATGTCGTCTTGTAAAAATATCCACTGTTTGATGACTGTGATGCCCTTTATTTCCAGGTCAGATCAGATTCAGGCACTGAACCCCTGTCCTGGAGTTTTAATCTGTCCCACCAGGGGGACTACGCTGTGCTCGCTGCAGAGCAGGGAGGGCAGGTGGGAGTGGATATCATGAAGAACACCATGCCAGGTAAATGCTCTGAGAATGTGTTTATTTATTTCAAAAGAATGGTTTGGAATAGCAGCAGAGAGGCAAAAAAACATCAACTCACGTATGACACATTTTGAGAAAAACTGTTATAGTTGGGGACTTAAAAGCACACACACGTGTTGTTACAGACATTTTGTTGATGTCTTCTGAAATGTAAAACTTTTCCAAATTCAAACATGCTCCATTTGATCATGATAAGGCTTAAAATATGAGACTTCTAAACTCAGTGTCAGCAGCTGAAGTCCTAACAATGAGGCAGAAATATATTCTATATTTTCTGTGTGTTTTTCAATTTGACCACAAGAGGCCACTGTTGCCTTTTTAATGTAAAAGGTTAAGGCGTGTATAAGTGTTTGGATTCCTCTGTGTGTGCACGTGTGTGTTACAGTCACATTTATATATGAGGCTTTTCTGAGAAATGAACCATCCACAAGTATCTAAAAAAAAAAAAAATGTAATCCTGGTAGCGCTCTATTCTATCTCTGATACCTAATTTTCTTTCCCCTCGTCTCCCTCCTTCCCTTTCCTTCTGTTTTTGTCTCTTCCTTCCTTCTCTCTCCTCTTTCCTTTCCTCCACCTTCCTTCATTCCCTCCAGGTACCAGCTCTGTGCCAGAGTTTTTCCGCATCATGACTCGTCAGTTTACAGCGTACGAGTGGAGCGTCATCCAATCAGCCGGCACGGAGCACCTGCAGCTTGCCGCGTTCTACCGCCACTGGGTAACCATGGCAACCGTCCTACCCTTTCGTCACATTGCATTGCTGCTGGGCCCCACGGGCGGTGTGTGTGTGGGGGGGGGGGGGCATAGGGAGGAAATAACATTGTAAATGTCCTTTGAGACACACACACATTTGTACAAAAATATGTATTCCTGTGTGATTTCTTTACTAAATTCCAATATTTATCTTTTTGTCCCGTTTTGTGCTTCTCTATCCCTGCATTTCATTGTGACTTAGTCCTCTCTTTCTTCTCACCACCTCTATCTTGTTTTGTTTCTCCATGCACACACACACACACACACACACACACACACACACACACACACACACACACACACACACCCTAACACACACACACAGATGGACGGCGACAGCAATGGTGGTGCTAAGTAAAGATGTTGTGAGAGTGAGAGGGTGGCACAGAGACGTCAAGCTCTGATATCATCATCACCACACTGTTGACTAATGGCAGAGTTCGACGGTTGCCATAGTGATTAGCCTTGTAATACTGTTATTGTGGCTCATTGGCTGCCGAGCTGGGTTGGTTTTGGCTGGACACACACACACACACACACACACACACACACACACATTCACACAAAATCACTCTTTTGTATACACACTGTTATACATGTGTGCATAGATTCCCATCTGTTGTGGTTTTAAGTTATTGTGCTACGGAGCCAAAACAGACAAACACACAGACACACACAGAAACACAAAGTGGCGCAAACAGACTGTATTTCTCCGATTTGTCAGGCATACAAATGTCCTTCTTTTTCCTTATGTGCCGGGGATCATTTTCTGCATGCAACTGATCAAGTTTCCTCCCTTTTCCTCCAAGGCCTTGAAGGAGAGCTTCATCAAAGCCATTGGCACGGGTCTGGGCTTTAACCTGCAGAGGGTGGAGTTTCACCTGGCCCCTGAACCGCTCACACAGAAACATGTACTGCGCCAGACCAAGATGCATCTCGATGAGGAAGAAGAAGAGGACTGGATATTTGAAGTGAGTCTTGTGTGTGTCAAAGGACAAAAGGTTATACATGGTAATATTCCAAATATGATGACCTGATATAAACAATAATCTGTAGTTGTACCTTAATTTCCTGTTCTGAGAAATAATTGCGTAATATTGGAAGCAGCATGCAGTGTTTTTGAGCGAATCATTGGCAAATTTCCTTTTTCCTTTTGTATGTGGGTATGATTCACGTTTTTTATTTATTTGGATCCTTCAAATGTTTTATATTGCCCAAAAGAGGCTTTGCCAATGTGGTTTTTCCGCACCATATAAAGGAATAGTTAAATCATATCCGTATCTCAGTTTCAACGCCTAGCCAAGATATTGTCCTGCACATTGCACAGCTTGTTTAAGTATTTTCGCAAAATATTCATCCATTAATTTAAGAGGGGGAACAAAGACAGTTTTGTTATTGAAAAGAGGCATGTCCAATGTATAGTATCACAGACAGACAATATTTACTTTGACAGCACTCCTTTTATGTAAAGATAGTTTTAAAAATGCTAATGTCCTCTTATTAGTGTAACTAACATATGTACAGTTTGACGCTGCTTTAAGGGAATCAATTAGCTGAAAAGCAGCTCTCTGTGGGCTCCTGTTCTCCTCCGTTCTCCAGTGGCTGCCCCCCCCCCCTTGAAAGTATCTGCAAAGTGAATCACGCGTGGTCTTTGCAGAGAAATACCCACAAGGGATTGCACTAAGGGAGCCTTCAAGTGGCCCTCCAGCCCTCCTAACACTGGGACAAGAGTAAGAGGAGTGCACCCTCATTCACTGTCAGAGTATAAGAATCCTCTGTTGCCATCTTTCTCCAATTGATCTCCTCCTTTCTGCTCCTCTCTTTCATTTATTGTCCTCTCCACCTCTACTTTGATGTATTTTAGTCTCTTCCCCCCCCCCCCCCCCACCCCTGTATTTTTCCTCTCCATTCCCCCTCACATCCTCCTCCTCTTTCCTTCATGGCCACTGGTAGATGGATTGACAAGTGACTGCTAAAAGGTTACCACTGGTCTGATAAGCCTAATGTCCCGTCTCCTCGTCTCTCTCCATCCCTCTCGAGGTCGCCGAGGCTTAATGCTGTTTTAGTGTCTGTGTTTTCACACTGGGGAATAACAGCTCACTTGTATTGATTGCAGGTAGATGGCAATGCATGTGTCCTCTTTTTAACTGTAGAGTGTAGGGGCAACAGCAACATACAGGATGAAGAGGAGCGAGTTGAAGCAAGAATCAGTGAAGCATAAACTGAAAATGGGATGCTCCCGCTAAATCTCCCCTGCACTGCCTCATTTTACAGCTGTTTGATTCCATATTTATATAGTATTCATTGTTGTAAGTTTGTCAGGTATTTGAACAGAAAACATTACAGTGCCATTTTTAAACAAATATAAATAAGGGCTAATTTGCCAAATTAATTTAAAAAAGTTAATTAATTATTTTTTTGTTGACAGAAAATGAACCTGCAGCTATTTTGATAATCAAATCCGTCATACAAGCAGAAATGCCAAACATTTGATGGTACCAGGATGAGGATCCTAATATATGAACATTTCCTCCTTTTTCTGCACTGTATATCATTGCAAATTGCATACCTTAAAGTTTTGAACTGTTCAACATTTTATAGACAAAATTATTAATCAATGAATCTAGAAAATAATCAGCACACAATTAATTAATATCAGCCCTAATACCATGGTATTCGAGCTTACTATTTTCTCCTATCATCTATAGAATAACTTAACTCTGTCTTCAAAATAAGGGAATTACAAGTAGATATTAAGTAGAAAATAATGATTTCATATGGCTCCAGCTGGCAATGAGAACAGTTCTTTCAATTATTCCAACTAACCAACAATATTTTTTAATATATATTACAATCAATACAATACATTTGACATTAAAATGAAGGGTTAATAGATTCTAACACTACGTTAAGCAGGTGTTGTAAATTATTTAAATCAGATGTTTAATCCCGTAAAGTGTTATTAAATATGACATTGTTTAGAGCACACACACACTACAGAGAAACTGTTCCTCTCTCTGTGCTTGCCCGATAACAGAGACACGCATCATGATATGTAATCAGGGAATGATTGCAGTGTTCTTGAGAGGTCAAATCATCTCAAATGTAAATGTTTAGTTTTTCATGTCATACAGAAATGTACACATTCGGAGCTCAGAGTGAACAGAGAGATGAGACGAGCAGCAGTCTGGTGACCTCCTGTCCTCTGACTCGCTGAGTGCTGATTGGCTGGACCAGAGAGCAGCTGTGACTGATTACTTCCTGCTGACCTCTGCTGATCACTCCTGCGGACTCTAGACAGAACCTGAAGGACCTATCAACGCCAAAAATACACAGAAAAAATCGAAATATTCTCTTTTTAGTAACAATTCCTGCTGAAATGTATCTAAACCCTAAATGTTTCTGTTTGGGCTCTCTATGCTCCCTTCTATCTGCCATGTTGTTACCAACTCCCCACAGCACACACACACATGCACGCACCACCTGTTACTCCCACGTATACACACTCAGTTTTTGGCCTTTCATTTCCAAGCATTTTTTGTCGTCTACAAAGCAAGTTATAGAGTGGACACATTAAGAACGAACGTTTGAAAGGGAATTTTTTAGGACAATCAAGGCTCAACAGGATTGTTAGTAATAGTGTGAGAAATGTGAATAAAAGATTAAATCAAAGGAATGTTTCATGTTAAGTACTGTAGTATAAGAAGGTCAACAGAAACTAAATCTGCACAGATTCAAAAAAGCTGAACATATAGATTTGAATCTGATTTTGCCATTTATAATTGTAATATTATTAGCACAGATGATATAGCATGGGTTACTAAGTTAAGATAAGATAGTACTTTATTGATCCCAATTTGGGAAATGTGTGTGTTGCAGCACCATAACATCATCTAGCTAAGCATTTTTCAGTAAATGAATTTATGCTTGATGTGTTTCTTCTATCACAAGCACGGGTATCGCTTGGCAAGCGTCATGTGACTTGTAAATACGGCAGCAAACATGCATTTATTCAACAGATCCGGGCGCATGCGAGGCGATTGGCTGTACAGTATCAACACCTGTGCACATATCTATTATTTGTCTTATAGTAGTTGCTCTATATTTCTAAGTGTTTGCTCTGAATTTTAATTAGCCAAATGTGTTTTAATATGTTATGATATGGGGGTTATATATAGTTGGTACTAATGTGTGGGTGTGTGTGTGTGTGTGTGTGTTTCTGCAGGAGAGCTTGCTGGATGCTGACCATCATGTTGCTGTAGCATTCGGACCAACAGACAAAACGGGGTCTGAGGTAAGGATATTAACAATATTAACAGTTGCTCATATTTATCAAAAGTCATTTAAATGTTTCATTAGCAGCCAAAACACTGCAGTTTTCTGATCACCTCTGAAACCGTGAAGAAGATGTGCTTAAAGAGCCATTTTTACACCGGGCTAAAAGTATCATTTAAAGGTCACGGCTTTCTCTGATAAGACGTTTAACACCCGACAGTGAATGTCCAAATGCTTGCCTTGTATATCCTATAAGCATTGGTTAGCGTGAGTCATAATCTATGATCTTAATTTGATTTAAGACTCCATTTAAAAGATCAATCCATCAGATGACAAGCAGACCGTTATCTACAACAACTTCTATCATTTAAAGGGGACCTATCATGCAAAATGCACTTTGTGATGATGTCTTTTATACATAAATATGTGTCCCCGGTGCGTCGGGGAACTCACGCAGCGTCAGAAAATAAAACCCTCTCTCTTTACCTCCGTACCCAAATCTTTTAAAAACGGGGGTACAACGAGCGGATACAGATTTGCCGCCGATTTGACGTCAAATCGGCGGCGGACCCACAGAAAGTTGCTATCAGAAACAATGCCTGACGTGTTTTGGACGTAATCTCGTCTTTGTTTACATTAGCAAGCCTCGCTAACACTCAGAGCTAACCTGTACTGTAGAGCACATGCGTTTAAAAAGCAGGAAATTAAAAAAAAACTCACCTTGTGATAAACCCGCAAGAGAAAAAACATTTGAGCTCCATACTATTTCAGAAATAATCCTTGACGTGGTTTAAACAGGATGGCGTTTTATCACAACCGAATTTAACTTTATCTCCGGTAGAATTCTGATCAGGCATTAGCTCCTCTTCTTCTTTTTTTCAAGCTAAGGACCCAAAATCTGAGTTTCTCTAACAGGGCTTCAAAAGAGGGGTTTGAGCAGTATGAGGCATGGCTACAATGGGTGAACTGTTTGGGATTTTGAAAAAAAAACTTCACAGACATGTTTTATATAGGTATGGCCCTACAATATATATTTCAAATATAGCATGATAGGTCCACTTTAAATAATTTTTTTATAAATAATAATGCCAAACATTTGAAGGTTTATTATTCGCCAATAACTATAGTGATCTACAATACATGTCACATAATTTAAACTTTTTAAGACATGACACATTGATCTTTAGGATTGTGCATTGTAGGAGTATTTTTGAGGTATTTTAGTAATTGAAGGCTCTTCTCTCTTCCTCTCAGCTTTTTCGTCCGTCTCTTCCCCCTGCCAGCTCATTTGCGCTGCTGTCGTTCAGCGACCTCACCGCCTCCGCCTCCCCTCTGACGGAGGAAGACCCCGCCTGCTGGGACAGCTTCGAGATGAAGGCTGAAGCTCCACAGAGACAAAGAGACACACACACATCCGAACAACCACCTGTCTCACGCTGACGCTCACCTGATATGCACACACACATACACACCTTTCATAAGTGCCAAAATGAAACGCACTCTCACTGACAGTGAAGCTGCTTTTTCATTCAACACAAGTCCAGTCAAGTTTATTTATAAAACCAAGGATCACAGGTCTGTCTCACAGGACTTCAGAATCCTCACAGAATCTGACACCTTCTATCTTTAAATCCTCGGTTCAGGTGGAGAAGAAGTCTCAAAAGAAATCTGATTCACACACGAGAAATACTGTGTGGTACATCCGAACATTAAATGTTGATCAATACATTGATAGTGTGTACATTATATTAACTTCCTGTATAATTTAAGAATACACATTGTCCAACAAGCTTCTCATTATTGATCCTTATCGGCCTCACCAATTCATTGTGTGTGTGACGTACAATATGTAATCAAATGTTTCCTCTCAAGGCATCAGCCATTTATTTTTTTCTCCTGCAGTTATTACAAGTTCCATGCAGAGCAACATGTAAAGTATCCAAGTACTACTTTGCATTGTGTTGTACATTTTTTTTAATCTTTTCAGTCCTGCTCACATCTGTGTGTGTCCTCTTCTTGTCTCACATGGAAGTACATGTGCACAGAGCTGGGTAATCATTCAATGTGGTTACAGATCAATATTCTGTAGTATTTTAGCTCATGATCATATTATGTCTTCCTGTTTTCATATGCTACCATACCAGTTTTTATTAAAATACATTGGTTATTGAGCATTTTGTTTTATCCTTTAAAGTTATTATTTTAGTTATAATCTGAAGCATTTCAGTGGCAGCGCAGTTTGCAAATGAATGCAAAATAAAGCATCATATTACTTTACATGTGATTGTGCTTTATTTTGCCAAATTGTGACAATATTGGAAAGACTTTAGTGTGTGTGTGTGTGTGTGTGTGTGTGTGTGTGTGTGTTGTGAGCTGTGTGTCTTTCTACTCTTCCTCTGTATAGCTAAATATATCAGACTTTTTTTATCATGCTTTAATTCTCTCCGTCCTGTCTTCCTCCTTATCTCTTCCATTCAGTCTCTTTCTTTCCTTTTCTCTGTCTATCTTGTCCCTCCATCTTGTAGTGCATCTATTTGAATCAAGGACATTTAGTAGCATCTCTCTCTCTTTTCTTTGCAGTTGATTTCTTGCTCCATCCTCCCTCTCTCTTAGTAGATGCAGTCAGTCTGCAGGTTTAACTCTTCTTTCTGCATCGCATTACATTAATCACAACATATAATCATAAGCCTCCTCCCCTGCACACAGAGAAGGAAATGACGAGCCAGAGGTCAAGAGATATGTGGTGTATGCGCCATGTTTGTGACATTAATACCCCTTTTTCATCCCTGAGGTACATATGCCTAAAACAGTGTGTCCTGACACTCCATAGGTAATCATACAGCTATGTAGGGCCTTTGTTATCATGTGCTACTCTGATATTAGAAGAGTACATTCAGTATTTTCCCAACAGGTAAACAGATAGAAAACAAACAATGAGGCTGCTGCAGAGCAATAATCTTTTTACCGTAATAATGTGAGAAGAATGGCAATGAGTTATCTCAATGTCAATACAAATGTGAGTTCAAATTCAACTTTTTAATACAAATACAGAGACGGGTGTGCAGGAAAGGTCATTATTGACTTTCTTTCTTCTTCTGACAAGTCTGGGCTGTCAGTGTCACAACCTCACACACCTGACACGGACCTGAGGTGTTACCGACCTGCTATCTGACACCACGACTTGTACACCTTCTGCTCGTGTCAGGTATCACTCTTGTTCATTTCTTTCTATCAGATCTATTCTCTGATTTACCTCACCATTGATTTAGCTTTTTTCAATTAAGGGAGGTGATGATATAGATGAGCCTGCTGCAGATGGTTTCATGGAGGACACACACCCACACGCAAGTACTTACTTTATGTTGAAGGAAAAGGGCAGTCATTCAGTTTAAAACACATGTATGCACGTGTGTATGCTGTTAAAATAGCTTGAAAACACACACACACACATAGATGCAGTCATTGCCTCCAGCTGGAGTGAATTAGTTTGTCTCCTCACCATCTTAAATCTTGTGCTCTCTGCAGCAGTGAAGGAGGAGAGAGGAGGCGGCGGGGTCAGACTGGAGTCACACACAGCTTCCTGACAGAGAAGCCATTTTTAGTTGCACCATGTTTACTGCCGTGTCAGAATGGAGACCTTTTTTTAGCAGGAGGGAGGCAAGAGTGCTTTTGGCATTAGGAATATAATTTACTCTGCTAAAAAAGTTGAGACCTATACTGTTAAGGATAAGAGCAACATTTGTCATCTAGAAGTGGAGGATATCTTGTGCTGCATTTGGACAGTTAATGTTTAAAAAAAAATGTGATTCAATGTTTAAAAGTCCCTGTTTTACAACTAGCATCAAGAACCAGACTTGGTTTGGTGTTTGTCTGGAAAACATAGTCAAAGGGGTTAACTTTTTCCTTCTTATTTTCTGCTGGATACTTTATACTTTGGAAGTGGGGTGCTTTGATGAAAAACTTTGATAGCTGCAGCTCAGAGTGAGCATAGAGGTAGCCATTGCCCTGAGTGAACGATTCCTTTCTCAATCCCAGCGTTGAGGATCCTGTTTCCTCAAAAATGAAACTAATTTTCTGTAACCAATGAATTCCTCTTGCGACTAGAATTAGTAAAACTCAATTTGTTTTAGTCTTTATTCTTTGTTTTACTTTTGCCGAGTGTTTGAGCCACAAAAAAAGCACAGTGATAATAAGTAGCATCCATCAAGAAGGCGTAAAATGGATGTATGTTGAGCAATAATCACACAGTACAGTATTTTTTAAATGTTGTGCAAAAGGTTATTGTATAGTATGCAGAAAAGTCTGGGAGAAAAAGCATAGTTGACTGTGTCAAAAAAAGTTTTTAAAAAGTCATAGTGTAGTATGTGGAAACTTTAATAATATAATGAAAGATGTCATTATATTGACATCTTTCAATGTGATGTCACACACAGTAATATTGATACTGTGTTCATTGAAATTATCATGTAATATTTTGAAAAAGTAATTGTGTAATATGTCAAATAACTTTTAAAATACATTAATGCATGTCGAAAAATATGTGGCAATTTTTGTCATTAACTGTAAAGGTTTAGTTGAAAATATTCATAGTAAAGATTTTTGAAAATATCATGAGAAACACCTCTTTTTTTATCGGAATAAATTCCAATATAAAGAGGTGTTTCTGACTGTCAGTGTAGTTATACCATGCTGTTTATATTTGTCAAAGTGTTCGAGTCACTGGGTCACATAAAATGAAAGATAGTCAAATTAAATGGAGCTTTTCAATAAAGAAACTGCTGAATTTGTATAAGAACATTACGGATTTCAGTTGGCTACATTTTGTTTTACACGGCTGACAGCAGCAGGCAGTCGGTTGAGTCTTATTGTGCATTATACAGTGGCCCTGAAGTGCAAGTCAAAACAGCATTTCAGGAAACACCACAGCATGTCACAAAACACTACAGCATTTCACAAAACACTACAGCATTTCACAAAACACCACAGCATTTCACAAAACACTACAGCATTTCACAAAACACCACAGCATTTCACAAAACACTACAGCATGTCACAAAACACCACAGCATGTCACAAAACACTACAGCATTTCACAAAACACTACAGCATGTCACAAAACACCACAGCATTTCACAAAACACTACAGCATTTCACAAAACACTACAGCATTTCACAAAACACCACAGCATTTCACAAAACACTACAGCATTTCACAAAACACTACAGCATTTCACAAAACACTACAGCATGTCACAAAACACCACAGCATGTCACAAAACACTACAGCATTTCACAAAACACTACAGCATGTCACAAAACACCACAGCATTTCACAAAACACTACAGCATTTCACAAAACACCACAGCATGTCACAAAACACTACAGCATTTCAGGAAACACCACAGCATGTCACAAAACACTACAGCATTTCACAAAACACCACAGCATGTCACAAAACACTACAGCATTTCACAAAACACCACAGCATTTCACAAAACACTACAGCATGTCACAAAACACCACAGCATTTCACAAAACACTACAGCATTTCACAAAACACCACAGCATGTCACAAAACACTACAGCATTTCAGGAAACACCACAGCATGTCACAAAACACTACAGCATTTCACAAAACACCACAGCATGTCACAAAACACTACAGCATTTCACAAAACACCACAGCATTTCACAAAACACTACAGCATGTCACAAAACACCACAGCATGTCACAAAACACTACAGCATTTCACAAAACACTACAGCATTTCAGAAAACACCACAGCATTTCACAAAACACCACAGTACACGCTTCAAAATGATGCCGAACATACTGATACCGGTTAGTAAAAACCATGAATTAATGCTGTGACAAGTGTGCAGACAAGACGGCAGGCGAAAAACCTTTTAAAATGCGTGTTTTCTGAATGGAGATCGGATCGATCAGGATAAACTAACCTGTAGCTGCTCCGTCCAAACTCACAACAACGGCATACAGACATAAATAAAGCAGCGACTGTATTCGCCATGACATAGACAGTCTGTGGTTTGTTCATGTTTAACTTTTGTCCAGTTTCTGAATAGATATGAGGAGCTGTGAGCTCTGTGTGCTAACAGCTAACGGCTGATGTTTCGTGACATGTTGCGCTGTCGGGTGCTGACCAATCGCGAAGCGTCATCAACCAATCACAGCAGTGCTTCTCTGGCTGGCTCTGTCCAATCACAAACAAGAAGTGTTCTCCCTAAAGGAATAGCCTTTCCGTATAAGTTGAAATGCTGTGGTGTTTTGTGAAATGCTGTGGCGTTTTGTGAAATGCTGTAGTGTTTTGTGAAATGCTGTGGCGTTTTGTGAAATGCTGTAGTGTTTTGTGAAATGCTGTGGCGTTTTGTGAAATGCTGTAGTGTTTTGTGAAATGCTGTGGTGTTTTTTTAAATGCTGTGGTGTTTTGTGAAATGTTGTTTTGACTTGCACTTCAGGGCCACCGTAGAATTATGCCAAACTAAACCTAACAATCATAATGCTTACCTCAATCATAAACCAAATCCTGAATCAGAATCTGTAAACAGTGAGAACATACACAATTGTCAATGTGGAGGATTTTGCTGTGATTATCTTTGTATCAGTGGACACACACACACACACACACACACACACACACACACACACACACACACACACACACACACACACACACACACACAAACCAGTTTCTATGAAATCACATTTGCTCAGCCATGACTTACATGAGCAGAAATAGCGGCTTTAAGACACAAATACACACATTCACACAAGTTAATTACAACCACTGTCACTGCCCTATTTTCAATATGTAACTGGGACACCTAAATCCAGCCAGCTGTATTAATGCAAACCTGTGTGTGTGTGTGTGTGTGTGTGTGTGTGTGTGTGTGTGTGTGTGTGTGTGTGTGTGTGTGTGTGTGTGTGTGTGTGTGTGTGTGTGTGTGTGTGTGTGTGTGTGTGTGTGTGTGTGTGTGTGTGTGTGTATTTCCATCCATCTGCACAAATGCAGTCTACCGCTGGAGGCAGAACAGTAGCACGATGGAGAGGAGGGGGTTGGAGAGGGCAACAACAGAGTAACTCCACTTCTGAAGGGAAAGAGAAAAAGATGAAAGCAGCAGGAGGGTAAACCGAGGCGTAGAGACAAAAGGAAACACAAAATAAGATCAAGAGAACAAAATACAGAAAAGATGAGGGGAGGAAGCTTGAGGGGGAAATAACTACACGCTAAATCCAGATAACAGTGAAAATAAGCGAGTAAAGTCAACCTGGAGACTTGGTTTAATTGTTTGTTCCTTCAGAATTGGACGAGAGGCAGTCATATTCGCAAACTAAGCTCCTGTCACCACATATTGATAGCAACTTGGACATTCAGGAAGCCTAACTCACTTTGTTGTCCAGAAGTATACATATTATTTTAAATACATTTTCAGTTTTTATATGGAGATGGTGATGTGGAGCTTCTGGTCATACTGTACAGGAATAGCTAGCTTCGAGGGGAGAAGAAGAGGGAAACTAAAGCAATTACATTTTCTTATGTAAGTAAGAAAATGTCAAAATAAAGTCAAAGGCTACTTGAAAGGAAAAGGACTGAAAGACAGAGGTCATATCAACCTGTTGCCAATAACAGCAACAAACCTTGGTTGAGTTAATCAAAACGATCGATTGCTGGACTTTCCAAATGATTCATTAACGCACATGGACACGGACAGAAGCCAGTGGAACTGATCAGTGATTGTGTGCACTCGGGGAATGGTCATGGGTGCACAAAATCAATTCACCTTTAGGCAGTGACACACATACACACACAACGCTAACGTCAGAGCAACAACAGAACTGCCACAGAGGATCAGACCTCAGTCACGGTCCGATGCCCTGCACCTGTCTGCCAGAGAGGGGAGTTTATGTAAGACTGCTACTAAAACTGCACTGTGTCTCACAGAAACACATTAAAGCTAAACAAAGTTAGAAACTAGTGTGATGAAGACACAAGGGTCAATTTGAACATTTCATTAATCATTATCACTTTCATCACAAGACCCCAAATCAAAGTCAAAGCAAAAGAGCCTTTGTATGATGCATACACAGTTTCACCAAAATGCAAAGCAACTTGGGCGGGCCCCCATAGGCCTTTCTATCACCAACCAAGTGTGTAAGTTCATTTCCATTTGTATCTTGTTTAGTTTAAATAAAATGTATATATAGATATGAGTTTTTCTTTGGCTTGCCATATGTTCAAATCTTGTTTACTCTGCTGTTCTGTCTGCCATTCAACACTGTGCATGTAGCATACAGTAGGCTTTCAGAGGGGTCAGTGAAATCCGTTGGGATTTGACCATATGGAACTACATGAAAAAAATCCTCTGAAAGCTGACACTGCTGCAGAGTCAGGCGGTGTTTCTCCGTGCCCTCAGCACTACTTGCCTCTCTCGCTCACAGGGAGTTTGACTTGATTCACATTTAATGGCAAAAATATTGCATATACTGTAGAGATTGTTTCATTTGTTGTTTGAGTCTGGATTTGGCCAATATGATTATGCCTCCTCGACTTATATAGGTCTTTTGTCTGTAATATGTCTTTTCTTGCCTTGAAACCTCACGTAACGTTGTTACATTTGTACTTGTACTTGCTTCACTCATAGCTGAAGCATGAGTGTTTGAGCAAACACATACAAAACATGCAAACATACAAACATGCCGAGCCACATCCATAAACTGTTAGCAATAATAATGTACTGATGCATAAAAAATGCAAATAACATAGCTACACCTATCATGATTATAAACACGCACGCACGCACGCACGCACGCACGCACCCACGCACACACACACACACACACACACACACACACACACACACACACACACACACACACACACACACACACACACACACACACACACACACACACACACACACACACACACACACACACACACACTGATTTGCTTTGACAGTGTCCTATGGCCGCCAACCATCATGCTTTGCCCCAATACCTAGAGGGTAGAAGACAAGACGCATTGACGTCACACACACACACCTATACAGTACATACAGATGCACATCCAACTCACTCAAGAGGAGAGAGAAAGTGTGTGTTATATACTTCACCATACAGTAAGTATGTATGAGTGTTAGTGTGTGTACACGGTACACATGCACGTACATATGCACTCTCACTAGAGTTAACATGCTATTTAAAGACTTAATCACTTTATTAAACCATTATTTGTGCTTCGTCTCTTACAACTTACAGCTTTTGGTGTACAATTGGTTAAAAGTTTTATACATCAACCCATATAAAGTGATTTTAGCTGACATCAGTGCTCCACCATTAGAAAAACAACATCATTCAACTGCTGCTTAACCTCAATTTAACAAGGCATTAACAACATTAGATGGAGTCTTTATGAAGTTACAAGTATATTTAGCCAACACAAACACACACCTTCCTCTCCCTTTTCCTGACCACTAAAGGTTAAAGATTGTAACATTATCAAAACATCAATAAATTCTCAGCTGCTTCTTTATGTGGATACATGCACGCACCCGCACGTTGTACAAAACTCATTCTCACACAACACAGTGAGGATTGTTGTTGCAGCTGAAGCAAATGGAGCAAGTTCACAACGGTCAAAAGTCAAACAGGCCGGGGGAATGTTTACTATCAAACTGTATTTCAACTCGGTGCATGCTTGTGGCCGCACAAGCATCAATGTCCTTTAATAAAA